>NW_025091271.1:1351825-1757476 GCF_001078395.1 Aspergillus udagawae
AGCTTCTCAGCTTCAGTCCAACGTCCTTGACCCCAGTAGGTTGATGCCAGGTTTGCCATGCTGGTCAGGGTGTCAGGATGCTCAGTGCCTAGCACTGCCTTCCTTATCTCCATTACTTGCCCCCCCAGCTTCTCAGCTTCATTCCATCGTCCTTGATCCCAGTAGGTTGATGCCAGGTTCGCCATGCTGATTAGAGTGTCAGGATGCTTAGCTCCTAGCACTGTCTTAGAAGTCTCTATTACTTGCACCTTCAGCTTCTCAGCTTCATTCCACCGTCCTTGATTTGAGTAGGTTGAGGCCAGGTTCATCATGCTGATTAGAGTGTCAGGATGCTCAGCTCCTAGCACTGTCTTAGAAGTCTCTATTACTTGTACCTCCAGCTTCTCAGCTTCATTCCATCGTCCTTGACCCCAGTAGGTTGATGCCAGGGCGGCCATGCTGGCCAGCGTGGAAGGGTGGTCCGGCCCAAGCACCCTCTTTCTCATTTCTAGGACCTGTGTAAATGCAACCTCAGCATCATCCCATTGTCCGTCTTGATCGAGACACAGGCCATATCTCCAGATAAGATCCATTCTGCACGTCCAATGTTTGTCGGTAAGATCGGCTTGCAGTGCATAACGCGCGTGTGGTAGGTATCTCCTCCAGACACTTCTGTTCTTGTGATCATAGTCCGGAAACACTTCCTCTAGCCGCACAATTACTCTCTCCGTCCACTGAGCAAGCTTCCGTTCTCTTCGAAGCCAGTTCCGCGTAGCCAAATGCACCAGTCGATGGAGATCGAGAACCGGGTCCGCGGGACGTCTGCTGACAAAAGAATAGGCATTTAGTGTTCCAATGGCGTCCGTCTCCTCCTTCCGCGACGACCCTGGCGGAAGAAGAGATTGCGGAATCTCTTTCGGATCTACACAGGACATGAATGACAGATACTGGGCTGCAAGAGGATTGCGCTGCTGAATCTGCTCAAATGAGATTAGCCACGTCGTGGCCACTGGGTTTTTCACGTTGCGATATCTCCCATCATCCTCAAATTCTTCGCTGAGAAGAGCGATAACCTCCTCTTCTTGCTCCGCTAGGAGTGATAGATAACATCCAAGTGTTATTCCGTTCTCGTTGATGTACGCGGCTGCCTGGGCGATAGCTAGTGGTAGATAAGTGAGCTCTGAAAGAAGGACAGCTGCGTCAAGCCGGTTGTTGGCAACGCCCGGATTGATGAGACACTTCTGCAGTAGCTGCGTAGCGGCCTCTTCCTCCATCTCCGGAATTTCCACGACATTCTGGCGTGCGAGCTTGGCCGCTGTCTTCCTGTCACGCGTTGTGAAGATGATGGATCCTTGACCGCTGCTCGGCAGGTAGTCGAGTAAACCCCGGGATCCCTCTTCCGACTCGTGCTTAGATCCAACTTTGGCGATCCACACATCAATGTCATCGGCGTTGTCAAACACGACCAGCCACTGGCCTGCGTCATCCTTGCTCAGGTGTCCCTGCACAAGTCTCTTGACGTCTGCCTTTTCCTCTTCCCAGCCGGGTATTCTAAGCTGCCGCGCGACGTCACGGTATGCTTGATGAAGGCTTTCCCCGTTGGTTGCGGGTATCCAGATAATCAAGCAATGCTTGTGCTTATCCTTCATTCGGTAGAGCAGTTCAAGCACCAGCTGCGTCTTTCCTACGCCACCTAGACCCGTAATTGCAATTTTTGCGGTATGATCCCTAGTAAAAAGCTTTCCTTCAATCTCAGCAAGCTGAGGCTCGCGGCCTGTAAAGCGAGGATTCCTTTCAAATGGCACAATCCAGGTTCTGTGACGCGCGGCTGCATGAGAGTTAGTAGGAGCAGTAGGAGCTTTTGAACATCATACCTGACTGCTGGCGGATCGTGCGTATGGTGTATTCCTGCGCAAATTAGTAAGAGAATGGCTAACAGAGTACCACTGGACTTACATCTACCACGGCGCCAAAGGATGTTTCGGTCTTGTCTGTTTATATCAGTCAAATTATGCCTTGAACAACTATGCGAAATTTTCAATATACACACTCTGTTTGAGCCTCAAGTTCTGGATACAGTCTCGCACACGGTGCCTTTGTGCTACGTGAGTGAGGTACCCTTCCGTAGCCGCTTTGATGGCGCCCTTCTTCTTGAACTCATCCAGTCCAATATCCTGCAACCCTTGGTCGACATTAAAACGGAAATACCGGTTTTCGTCGAAGTGTTTAGCCCATCTTTCTATAAACCTTTTCTCCGTAGCCTCTGTCTCCGTTGCGATCTGCACGACCGTCGCGCTAAGAAACTTGATCATGCCGTCTTCGAATGCTTTCTTGCCAGGATTCCCTGTCCCGATTGATATAAAACACTTGACCAGTTCTTTCAGATCTTTCTCGTCCGAGCCCCAGATATTAGATGCTTCTCCTTCCACTTCGTCCACGGGATTATTTGCGCCAAAACCCCCATCCGCGAACGTACGGTCATCGATACTAACGGGATCGAAGAAGGTGGTGGCGGCGGACGTCGCAAGGGCAGCCTGGCAAATTGTCGCAGGAATATCCGGCCAATCAGTCAAGATATAACTTCGGAGACGGACCATGTCCTTTGTATCGCGGTTGATCGTACATACAAAGCTGTTCTTATCAGAACCTGGGCATCACATAGGTCGAGCACTTACGTCCGACATCCGCGCTCCTTCCCATCATTGAGCAAGTCTGTCTCTGACACACTCTTCTGGGTTACCACCTTTTTGATCGCGCTTTCTAATCTTGCAGAATCGAATCGCGGCTTGACTCCACCTCTGATGTTGACTGGAAAACGGCTCAATTTCTCGCCGAAGACGTGGGCCGCGAGATCGGTGTACGCGGCAATGCATTCATCGACGTCCATTTCGAGCCGACCAAGCATGATCGCAATCAGCCTGTCGTGACGGTTGAGTAAGTCACATTTCCTCGAGGAACAGGTCTACCTACCCGCCGGTGCTGGTGCCTCCGATAAGGTCGAACACTTCGCATGGTTTCACGGAAGGAAGGCTGTTCTTCTTTCGTTCGTGGTTCAGTCGATCCATGATGCTTTTCAAGATGTAGAGCGATGAGAGCCCTCGCACGCCGCCGCCGTCGAGGGCCAGCAAACAGAGGCCTGTACTGTCAAGAGGATTCGGCTCTCCGTTGTGCTTGGTCGACACCGCCTGTTCCATGGTTTAATGGTTATCTGGGATGGACTTGCTCTTCCGAGTTTCAGAGTAAACATCAACCTAGGAGAATGCCGCTGGTAGCGAGTTGGGCGACGACCCAGCTATCGGACATGTAGGGTGGCCAACCCCTTCCATTCAGCCCCTATCGCGTTACACGGTTCCCCGCAGCTGCTTGGCTCAGCCTTATTACTGCCGCCAATCTCTCTGCTAACCACTAAGATCCAATGGCTATTCTAAAAATAACACCAATCAACATCAAATTCTCGAAAGTCGCGGGGAGCCTGCAAGCCACGGACTTTGGCACACTAGCGGGCTTCCAAGTAGGGATATTGGCTACACATCGTGATTTCGAGGTATGAGGAATGAATTCATAGATATCCTGCAATAGACGCTGTTAGACTAATCGTTTCACTTGCAGTTGATGAGGTGTGTCTTCGTCAAGGTGAGTAGGTGAGCCAGATGATGGTGGTCAGATTACGTAGGGTGTTCGCCGTAGGAAGCATCACTTGCCTATCCAATCATCAATCTCAATTTACCGCGCCTCACTGGAAATCCCTTCATACCAGGCCCATTGATTTTCAGCATCGTGGCTCGAGGAGCCCTGAAGATTGGAGCCAATGCAATGTTGATCTTTCAGCAAATGGCACCACATTATGGAATTTCCATGATGTAACTTTGTTCAGAAAGCATAGCTTGTTGTACATTGTCTGTACTCAATATATTCATGCCCTACCGTAAAGATGCAACAACACAGACGTTTTGACCTTGGACTTGATTGTGTACGCAAAAAGCAGTGATAGCTCTCCCAGAAGCAGATCAATCGAGTAAAGTACAGTTCCAGCAATATGCCATAGTCCATTCAAAAGCATGCTGAGAAAGATCCCACCACCCTGCCCAACTCTGGACGCTCACCTAGTGCAGGTACCGATAGTCAATCAGAACCATCCCCTCGACGTACTGCTCCCATCTGATCATGTCCTTGTCATAATCCCAGTTCTCAATCTGCTGTGTGATGCACTGCATGGCAGCATCGGTCAGTCCCTGGAAAGAATTATCCTCGGTGATGATCTCGAAGATCAGATCGCCTACCTGCGTGTCGGGAAAGGACTCCCGACGGGGGGAGAAGTTACCCTGGCCGGCCTGCAGGATCTTCAACACTTCTTTGAGCATCTTCAGAGCCGGGAGGTCGGGGTCATCGGGGCGAATCAAAAGGAAGCTTCTGTAGGTGCGGGCCTCGCGGAGTTTGAACTTGGGTTGCCTTGGCATTGTGAGTGAGGTATCCGGCCCAGTGCTTGTAGTTTTAGTGGGTGGAAGTTGGGTTGTTCAGACTGTTGTAGGTAGTGCTGGGGGTGAAATTGCAGAGACTGAGGAGTGTAAGAGAGTTGAGGGAGAAGATGATGGTGTTAATGATAGACTCGGAGTGATATTTATATTGGGGATCGAGACATCTTTCTAGGCATAGGACGGTTATCTTAGACATACAACAATGGATCTATTCTATGTCCTAGACCCTCCATTATCATGGCATTGTTGGCCACAGTCTTTCAGCTTCCCTTTGAAGCCGTCAACAGCGGAGGGACAAAGGCTTGTCTCAAGTGATGGAAAATAGGACCACGGTTTTCCGAGCCTCATTGCCCTGACAAAGAAATGCCAACGGGGTTCAATGCCACGTTCCAGTGTTCTCGGTTTGTCGATTTGAAGAGATGTTTCAACCCTTACAGCCATGCCGAAGAGCTCATTTGGATTGGGGAGCTTTCATTTAGTTGAATCGAGGTACCAAGTCAAGGACACCGTTCTCTTCCTTGGCATCCAGCTTGTCATGAAGTACTGTCACCTCCCAGCACTGTTGAATTGCTTTTCAAAGGGACCGAAATTAGTCATTGTGAGGTACAGTGCACCAACGTGGGATCTCACATCTTACGAGACTCCAGAACCTGAATATCGGATAAGACAAAATCTGATAGTCTCTACTTCTACGTGTGGTCCATTGATGAGCTCCAAGTGTATAATGATAAGCGATTAGATACATGAAGTAAAAAGTCTAGACAATCTTAACCTTGACAACATATTTGACTGCACTAGCCTTCCTTTCCATCAGTTTGGTCAATGCCACCCGGGATGACTTCATGGGGATGAGATGAGCCATCCTTCGCTGAGACGGAGGGCGAAGAATCTCGACCAGATGTATGCAATCTCCTTGTCATCCTTGTGAGCTCTGCCGACGTCGGTAAATTCCGCACGAATATTTTCCGCACGTTCCTCGGGTCCCACGGGACTGACAACAGACGTGGCACCACCGCAGGATGTGCACCGATGTCCTGAAATACACACGGAGCAAGGCACTTTGTCTAAATAACATGACCCTCCTCGTTGTGAGGGCCACATGCTGTTCTGCCATGGCGGAACGAGGCGTTGCCCTCAGAAGAAGTGACGCCTTGGTCCTCATCACATTCCCTGTTCATGGAGATTGAGGGTGAAAAAAGGGGGAAACAGGTCGGTGGACGGCCGTATCCTCGAATTGCGGCGTAGCTAGGCTGCAGGAGGCTACTGCAGGTTCCCTGTCGTGTTGGAGTCATTAGGATGAGTCCGGTTGGGGTAGAGGTCGTTGGCGCCATTTAGCGCACTCTGTCGCGGCCCAACAACGGAACAGAGGTGTTTCATATCCAAGATTCCAAGTCATGGATACTTATGCGCTAGGTTCGAAATGGCCTTGAAAGGAGTAGACCAGCTACATTTCCTTGAAATGTAATAGGTAGTTATATGTACATGGCATGACTGAAGTATCACACCTATTCATCCCCCGCTACCAGAACAACGGCGCTGGCCCATACCTTACTAGTGTCATAATTCTCCCCACTCTCATTTCCAAACGCCAAAACCGCCGGCTGCATACAGGCCAGGATTTTCCGCCCATCAAGGCATTCATCGTCTTCGTCAAGCTGATGCAGCCGATGCGCGCTCATCGTCGGGGACGACGAACTAAAAGTCTGCAACTGGGACAGGCCATAGCATTTGATGGTCGCTCTCTGAGCCCAGAGGGATAACGCCAGCTTGCCTGCTCTGTGATACAGCTTTTGTAGTTCTGCATTGCGCGTCCTCAGGCTTGTGTCGTCTGAGATCGTGCGAAGAAGCAGCTGAGCAGGGCTACGGAGGAAGGCGTTCATCCACACCCCGGTAAACTCCTGTAGTCTACTCTGCATGCTATCAGACAATACGCTTATGATTTGCGACCGCCATATATGAGCCTTAGCCTGGTCCGCTACGTTGCTGTTAGCTCAACGGTAGGGACATAGAAGGGCGGAATATGGAACATACCTTGTTTCATGGCATCATACAATAGGCGCATGTTGGCTCTGCCGGGAAGTGTAGAGTCATCGCTCGACTCCGGGAACAGGAAGAAGGGATCCATGAACATTTGGCCAAATATATGTTTGGCAAGCAATGACTCGACAAGGACGAATGGGATCTTGTTCATAGGAATCTGTGCGTCGCGGACGAAACGACTCCACTCTGTTTGGATACAGTAGCCTTTCAAATGCTTGATAACCTGGTCCTTCTGCTGGCTAGGCACACTGTCGATGTCTGCCATGGTTTCCACGGCGTATTTCCGAGCCCACTGCCGCACGGCATCCTGCAGCCTCGTCAGCTCGTCCCTGACCACGCGGTCTTCTTTCGGAACATGGCCTCCCTTTGCCATTGCTTTGAGGGCGCCTTCCTGGGCGACAAGAGCTACAGATTCCAGTCTCCGGCGTTCATCCCTCATCAGGTTGAGGTGCTTTTCAAGGTTGGTGCGTTCTTGCTCCAGTCCCGTAATGTGCCGTTCTTGTTCCTCGATCCGGCGTGTATAATCGGCAATACGCGCGTCATATTCTTGGACAGACTTGACATATTCCGCCTGTAGCTTTTGGATGCACGCATCCTTCTCTTTCAACATCCAAATATATTCTGACTCAGTTCGGGAGGGGCGTGCGTTCTCGATCCGTCGGCCGTCTTTGGGTTCAGCGCACACGCTCTGCTGGTTGCTTCGAGCGCTCGGTGTCGGTCGACGATGGTTGACAGAGACAGGAGATACTTGTTGGCCACGAGATGGACGTATCTGTACCAATCAGTCACAGGAGCTAGATGCGACTGGGCCGAGATTACCTTGTTTATGAAAGAGCCCAGGACAGAGTCTCGACTACCTGAGCGAGTGACATGTGGTTCCTTTGACCGCTCGCTCGGGGCCTCCCTATGAGTGACTTTCTGCGCCTGTTTCCATTTGATTAGCTTTTAGCGTGGTGAGATGAGCAGACTGTGGGAGGAAGCATATCGTATTTTGGAATCCAGGTGCTCTTACACTTTCAGGGCCTTTGAGACCTTCTTGAACAGAAGAACGCTGCTTCATACTTCAGAAATGTTATCGTGCGAACCAACTGACGGTGCTCGTAATAGTCGTAGCAAATGGCTGGTGTGTAAGTAAAATAAAGAGTGGGCGGCGAAACGCGTGTCCGGCGTCGGATGGTTTGCAAGCCAAATGAGACCAACAACAAGAGGAATGGCCAGGGTAAATACGGAGAAACGCTTATAATGTTTGCTACCTCGCCAAGATAGCTCACAATCAATGTGCATGTCCTTGGTCCTATCCTGGGAGGTCATCGGGTCAGCTGGCCCTCTTTGAGCACGCAGCTAGTTAAATACTTGTATGCTCCTCAATACGACCAACAAGTATCTTTCCACTTGATAGGATAGAAAACATGGTGGATCAGAAGCTGCTCTCTGCCATGAACGGGGCTGTGGGCCTTTTCAAACACCCCGGCGAGAATAATCCATGTCTGGGACCTGCGCCGCAAAGTGTTGAAAAAGGCCAGTATCTGCTCGTTTCTGCCACCTGAAACCATACAAGTGACAGGATATAGCCTTGTAGACAAACATCAGGAAACACTCACCAAGCCATGACGAATAAACCAGTAGAAGGACTCTTAAAGGAGCTAGACTCACTGGCACTCATTCCATCCCACAGGATTATAGTCGGCGTCGACTATGGCACTACGTTCACTGGTACTTATTTTACCCCCATGTTTTGATCAAGAATATCATCCATGATACAAGCTGATTTACCCATGTGTAGGAGCCAGCTACGTCAGTACTAAAAATGGCAACGACCTGAACGACATTGTCATCATAAGCAGCTGGCCTGGTCCCGCGAGAGACGTGGACACGGTTGTCAAAGCTCCATCACGAATTGCTTACACCGCAGATAACCCGAGTGTTCAAACCCGACGCTGGGGTTACCAGGTCCAGCCAGGGATGACCGCGTACTCTTGGACTAAACTTCTCCTCGATCAAGACATCCCGCTGACTAAATACGACGACTCTACTTTAGAAGATGCATCTAGCTCGGGAATCCTGAAGCTTCCGGAAGGCAAGACTGCTGTGGAGGTGGTTGCGGATTACCTGTCCGAGGTGTATCAGCATATTCTGAGAACGATTGCGAAGCAAAACACCGAAGAGACGCTCAGCATTACGCCGTTGGAATTCTGGTTCACCGTACCAGCCATATGGTCCGATCAGGCACAATCCGCAACACGCAGGGCTGCCCAGATTGCCGGGTTCGGGAGCCGGTCCTGTGATAATATCTTCATGATCAGCGAACCCGAGGCAGCGGCCATTGCGGCCTTAAGAAAGTACACGACTCACTCAATGGGTGGTTCGGTCAGGGTGCGTATTGAGAGCTGATTGTGAAAATGGTGCTGGCTAATCTCGAAGCACAGCCTGGCGATGGTGTCCTCGTCTGTGACTGTGGGGGTGGCACAGTGGTAAGGTCCAACTGGCTTGATTCTGCGCAGAAAACTCACATCGCAGGATATCACGACCTATCTGGTGGAGACGGTTAAACCAGAGCTGACCTTTGGGGAGTTGTGTACAGGGATTGGTAGGCACTTGGGACTTTGAGTGAGACACAACTGACGGGGAATATCCAGGTGGAAAGTGCGGTTCCACTGCTGTAGACCGCAACCTTTATCAGCTCATGTCTGAGAGATTCGGAGATGCATTTGATGACCTTCCAATGAAGTTGAAAGGCCCGGGGAGTAGATTCATGAAAGCGTTCGAAAGCATCAAGAGGGACTTTGGCTATTCCGATGAGGAAAACGTGTTTGAATTGCCGCTGAACATGAAGCTAACAGATGCGAATCCGGAGCACTTCAATGATGATGAGCGTCTAGTGCTCTTGAGCAGGTAAGCCAAGGTCTCACTGATCCTGAGAGAATAACTTAGGTGTTAAAAAAGTCCCGTAGCGCGGATCTTCAGAAGATCTTCCGTCCAGTCGTCCAGCAAATCCTCAAGCTGGTGCGCCAGCAGATAAAAGCCGTAACGGCCGAGGCTGGCAAGAACGTTATCAATGTATGGGCCACCCTATTCCCCCGCATCCGTCCTAACCAATACAGAGGATTATTCTTGCGGGCGGTTTCGGTGATTCCGAGTACCTTCGGAGTGCCTTCAAGAGATCATTTTGGTCAACCAACAACATCACGATAACAGTTCCAGACAATCCGTGAGTGCGAAATATGACCAACCATTTCTTGAACAATTGGGACCTTGTGCTGAATCTGACGGGAAATACATCAGGCAAGCTGCCATCGTCCAGGGTGCAGCCCTTCGTGGCCTTGAAGGTCTCCGGTCCAGCACCAAAAGATGTCGCCGAAACTATGGGTGGTCATGGAGTGTTCCATTTCGTGTAGGCCAAGATCAAGACACAAACGCATACTATGACAGATTTACTGGAAAGAAAATGGCTTCAGGGGTTATGAAATGGATGATTACCAAGGTGTGTTATTGCCGGTTAATGTTCAGGTATATAAACTGGCGATTGACGATTCTTCAAAGGGGGAGAGATACGCCGAAAACCATGTCTGCACAGCTTCCCTCTTTCGGTCCCATTTGGAGGGGGAAGCGCTGAAGGCAAATCTCACGCTCTACTCGAGCGATCTTGACCATGCTCCAGAGAGAGTCGAACATCCTGGTGGGTCTTCCTGATGCCCCGTTGCGTGCTGTAACTGACACTAGGCTGGCAGGGGTTCGCAGCGTTGGAAATATATCCGTAGACTTTACTGAGCTCGATCTCTCCACATTTGAACGGAAGAGCCTGCTGGGTACGCCACTCTATAAGCTTCAATATGATGTGAACGTCGTCTTCGGTGCTCAAGAGGGGGTTTTGAAATTTGAAGCCGTCTCACAGGGCAAGGTGGTGGGCAAAACAAGCATCAATTTTCATCGCCCTGGGTTCTATTAATGGCAAGGTCGACGGTCAATATATTGCAAGCTTTTAACATTGTGCATCCTACAGTGACACGGTGGGTTTTCCAACACCGCATCAGATGGTTGAGTACCCTTAAACAACTGGAAAATGACAGAACTGGTGCACAAGGAATTATTCAATGGGATACTGCAGGCTGCCTCGTTTTCCACGCTCAGCAGAGAGAAAACTTGACTTGTTTGAGAGCTTGTTGAGCGAAATTGTTCTTTTTCTGCCTGCCGCCTTGATATATTCTACCTACAACAAGAGACCTGAGGCGCACAAAGAAGACAAACATGTGAAGATAGTATGGATTCGATGGACTTTTAGGTACAGCATGGAGTCAAACAGCGGAAAAAGGCAGAAACAAGCGAATACGAAACTGGTTCAATCACTTTTAAGGTACAATCAAGATATCAAACAGCAATCGCAAACTGTTCACCCAGACCGAACGCAGGATGTGATTTGGGCGAAATCAAATCGTCACTGGCCTCCGCACGACCAGATCCAAAGTTCTTCAAATTCCACTTGTCCACACCCTCAACGCCCTTGAGATAGTCTCCAAACGTCTGGAACAGAGCGGAATTGAGCCTCTCGTACTCCTTATAATCCTTGGGCCAATTGCCCAGCCGCTCAACCGCTAGCTTGAGTAGATGCAGGTGCTGCCGGACATACTTGCCCGACTCCTCGGGTCTCTCGCCGGGACTAGGCGGTCCGGACTCAGAGCCGGACGAGCTCGCTCCTTCATCTATGGCTAGGGAAGCCAGGGTGGTGGGATCGATGAAGGCTCGGAGTGCGTTCTCATGCAGCGCCGCGGCTTTCTTGTAGTACCGGTATGCGAGTTCGCGGCGCTCCTTGTGGCCCTGGTATCCCTGTGCCACGCTGGTGTACATCTGTGCCAGGAGAATGTTCATCTCGTCGGTGCTCGGGTGCTGGGGGCCATGCACGCGGGCACAGTTGTAGGCGATGTCTTCGGCCAGTCGGATGGCGGCCATGTACTCGCCCATCAGATAGCGGGTGATGACGAGCATGCGTCCCAGGGCCAGTGTGTATGCTGCCTCCTGCTGCGAGGGCGGGTGCTGGTCGCGGTTGTTCCAGAGCCCTGTGAGGAGCCAGGCTAGGTTGCCATAATCACTTTCTGCGTCCAGGAGCTTGATCAGCTTGTTCAGCGTCACCAGGTCCAGGCGCGTGAGGTTGAGGTTGGCTTGCTTGCAGTAGCCGAGCGTGGCGCTCATGATGGTGCCTGCTGCGCTGAGCATCTGCTTTCTTGTTGCTGAGTCTGGACGCGGGTTCAGACCTTGCCCGGAGATGGCTAGACCAAGATTGAAGAGGAGCTTGACCACGCTTAGCGAGGACGAGAGTCCGTTGTGCGCCTGGATGTACTTGAATGCGGTCACCGCTAGATCACAGGCAGCATGGTAGTCTCTTGTGGTGAGGAGCTGCGTCACACGGCGGTAGCTTGCGATCGCTACAGACCGCAGGAAGTTCTTACTGCTGTACATGCTAAAGTACTCGAGAAGAGTGCCGATAAAGGCCTTGGCCTGACCGGAGCTCACCTGGACTTTCTCCTTCTGGGACGTGACGAAGGAGTTGGTAAGATCGTCTATGAGACGGGCAGCCGTCGACTCCTGGTTTCTTGCGCGAAGGAGTCCGTACAGACGAGCGGCAGTGCCCACAATGCTCTCCAGAGTACTGGACTTGGAGCGGGCCTCTGATCGGTATCGCTCAAAATAAACGTACTCAACACACAAGGACCAATAGATCTCGCTTACTGTGAGCGAGGGTTCTTTCTGTTCCTGAAGACTGTGCTCAAAATGCGCGAGGAAAACCAAGCTCTGACGGCCACCGGAAGGCAGGACGAAATTTGTGGAGCCGGATTCCTTGACTACAATCTTACGGTAGAGCTCCTCACAGAGTTCCTTTGCGCGTCGGAGCTGACCCGTTGCGATGTAGCATGACGCAATGGTCTGGGCAGCAGCAGCGAGTCTAGATGCTGAGTTTTCCTTTGAAACAATTCGTAAGGTTGCTTCTTGAAGCATCGACACGGCGGTTTGCGTCTCCCGTCGTTTGATATACAGGGCAACCAGCTCTTTCATCTCGGACAGGGTGGTCTCGTGAGCCCATCCGTAGGTAGCCCGTATAGTGGTCAACCGTTCCCTGCGGATGGTGATCACTCGCTGTATCTGCTCGGTGGAAACAGACTCGGCACTGGCCGATGAGACTGCGGCGTATTGCTCTTCGTAATGAGCATCCAGGATGGCTTGGAGTTCCTCCTGGTCGATCTCGGTCTCGACAGATGGAGCCCTGAGAAGTTGTTCGCACAAGTGGACGACTTCGGCTTCGTATCGCTTGGACTCCCGACAGACTTCCAGCAGTCTGGTCATGGCCTGGAGGGTAATTGAGGCGGAGGCCCCGAACCTGGTCTCGCAGGTCTCGCGATACTGAGCTGTCACGTCATGTATCACAGGGAGCTCTGCATGAGTCATACGTAGACACTGAGTGTACTGCTCATAGACCGACTTGACGAATCCCTGGTCTCGAAGCTTCGGGTTAATGTTTGGGTGCTGGAGGGTATTGAACAAGGTTCTCCAGGTCTCTCGTGCCTCCGAGTACTGCCCCTGGTCCAAAAGCTCCGTGGCTACAATGAGAAGAGACTCGAAAGCGTCCGGGTGACAGGTGTCGGCGTGTTTGTTCAGAATCTGGACGATTCGGCGATGGTAGCCGACGGCAGCTGAGCGCGGCCGTGCACGGTCCGCTAAAATCCGAAGCTCGTTGAGGACCGCTGGATGATCATCTCCAAATTTCTTGGTCAAGTCGTCTAGGACATCCTGATGGATGAGGATCAGCTTGTCAGTCTGACCTTTACGCTCATACAAATGCAGAAGGTCCCGCGTGACTCGCTCGCGCAGTTCATCTCTAACAGGACGGCCTCGCCGCACGGCGTGATAGAGACGAAGGGAGACGTTCTCCCTTTTTGCTGCACTGCCTTTGAAGCGATAGCAGACCCTCAGCCGCTCTGCCAGGTCGACGCACTGATCTACGTTCTCAGATGGAAGCACCACGTCCTGGACCGATGGACTGAAAAAGGACGGCCAAACACGGCGCAGAACTGCCTTTAGAGCTTTGGTTGCATCCTTCCATCGATGCCGAGACCAGTAAATCTCTGCGAGGCTCTGAGCTGCTCCGATTAAAGAGGAGCGCGTGGCCGATGTGCTGGAGATGATTTCTCGAAAACTCGACTCTGTTGTTTTGGACTCGGACCAGCTCGCTGTCTCCTCTTTGATGGACTGCACGTGGCTCTCAATCTCACGGTACAGGGAGCTCTGAGTGTCCACTGCTTGCGGGATAGGCTCATCAGCTTCGATGTCGTCTAGAGCAAAGGTTGTGCCTTCCTGAACGCTAGGCCTTCGACCATGGAGATGAACGAGCAATGATTCGTCAGAATGATGGGAAACTGTTGACTGAGAGGTAGTGCTCTCTGTGAGGCTTGTTTGCAGCAAATCTGCAATTTGCTGCGCTTTGGGTTCTTCGCCGATATATTTGAAATGTTCTACCAGTTGATTCAATGTCGAAATGACGATGCTACTATGCTGTCCATACTGGACCTTGTAGCATTCGACAAGGAGCTGAAACATCTCAGTTCGTCGTATCATTATCTGCGTCCGCGCCTTGGTGACCTGATCGGCAGTGCTGTCGAGGAAGTCCTGGGCCATCTTCCTGGTGATGACGTGTTGGGCGGAGAGCGCCTTGTGGCATATACGCGCTGCATGGTAGAAGATATCGCTAGCTTCGGATGGCACTATATCTCGTATCTCGCGATAGAAGAGCGCTTGACAGATGATCGCCTGCTGAGTTGCGGGATGATTGACGGTGAGTATCTGCTGGTAGAGGCGGACCTGGACACTGTGCAGCGACTTCAGCACCGGAGTGGATTTTGCTTGCCACATTGTCATCTCCATTAGCGGCACAACTGGGTTGGGGGGGAGGAATGGACCCAATTCCTTTGCTACTGTGCGGATCTGCTGATCCGTCTCGCTCCCCAGTGCGGTTCTCGCGTGAGTTCCCCAGTACCGAAGGGCGAAATCAAGAAGTGGGAACCGCTCCAGCATCTTGGAAGTTCTGTGAGAGCTTAGTGGTGCCTCAGACAGTTCCTGCTGATCTGTCACATTGAGCTTGACGTAAAGCAGCAACCTGCGGACGAGATCCACATGCCTATTCCCGACGGTTGGGAACAGTTTGCTTTTGTTGACGGTGTCTATGATGGCTGTGCGGATTTGTCCATGTCGCAAGGAGACCATGTTATTTTGGCAGAAGACCAGAGACACGAGGGGCCGCAAAAGCGTGAGCGGATCCTCCCCTGTCTTCGCGATGCTGCTCTTATCCACTCGAACAGACAAAAGGGCAGACAACTCCCGTAGCGTCAGAGGACGGACAGCAGTGGCGAGCCAAACCAACATTCTTTTTGCCTCGTCTGACACTTTAGAGTCGAGTTGATGCACGACAAGGTCCGTAATAGAGAGCTTTGCCTTGACCAGCGCATCAACGGCTTTCACCAGCCCTTGACCGTGAGGCGGGAGCTCGTCTCTGATCTTTTTCGTGGCCAGCTTGGCCCACAAGAAGGAGCCATTGGCTGCTTCCGCAATCTGGGCTACTGTGCTCTCCCGCTGTTCTTCGGACAGCTCACCAAATGCAGGGCAAAGTTGAAAGATCCTATGGACGACCGCGGCCACGTCGTCGAAAGTCAGCTCAGGGGTGATTTGCACCGCTGTCTGTGCAGTGGACGTCTCTTGCTTCTGTGTGCCAAGAATAATCAATTTTAGAGTGGACGCCTTTAGAGTCGCGTCTTTGATCTGCTTGACCAGAGCGGCTTGTGCGCAGCTGGCTTCGTCTGCTCCATCGACGACAAGGACGAGTTCTTTTCCACCCCGCACACTGGCTTGCAGGGCGAGTCCGAGTGCGCGCCAGAGCTCATTATCGTGCTGCTCTTCAAGAATTGTCTTTTGGCAGCGGTCATGCGCATCCGAGAGAATCTCATACAGCTGCACGTTGCCAATACGTGCCGAAAACAGCTGAGAGAGGATATTCTTTGCCGTTGCGCGCGGCGTCGTGTTGGCAAAGATGCGTGCATCTGTAATGTTAGCGTGCGAAAAAACGTAACTCATTGAAAAGGCAGTGTTGACTCACTGATCGGGACAAATATGGACTTGTACATGACGCCCCCGATAGGATATTGAAGGTAGTCATTGATCACCGACGCCAGGATGGTCTTGCCAGATCCCGGTTTGCCGGAAATGAACATGGTCTTCTGATCACTCTTGAGAAAACGGGTTAGATATGGCGCCATCCACAGGCACGTCGACTCCTCCCGTTCCTGGGCAAAGTGGGCCGTGAATTCGGTGGTGTTGTTCAAAACGGGATCTTCCGGCTCGAGCCACTTCTTGATTGCCTTCACTTTCGTCACTGGCCATGTATTAGCTTCTAATTCGACGAGGGCGACAAAAAGCAACCTTTGTCTTCATGGAGGCCCGCTCCCTGCAGCTGATGCCTCCACATCATCTCGGATACATGCCCACATCGAGCGCGGAAGCTCTCAATGGACGCACTGAAAGCACTATAGATGTCGATGGAGACCGAGCCCGAGGATACACTGCCAAGAGAGTGATGACAGTGGGTTGCGACCCCGACGACCAAGGTAACCAGGTCCGCCAAAGCAAGAATCAGCTGGTCTTTGATGTCTTGTGAAACCATGAATAACTCCGTCCGGTGAAGCAAATTCTCCAAACTCGTCGAACAGCGATAGAAGAAACCAAAAACGTCCAAGAGAGCACTCGCGTTTTCATCTCCCAACTACAGAAGGTCATTAACACTTGCCCCCTCCCCTCTTCTCCACAGGACATGGACATACCTCGAGAAGACTCGCACAGTGAATGTACGCCAACTCCGCCGCCATATGACTATCTCCCTCGAAATGCTGAATAGCCGAATCAAACGAATGGAGCCTTTCTACAAACAACCGCGCCCAGACAAGGACTCTATCATAACTACTTCCCTCTGGAGGCAGCTTTCGCATCCGCTCCGAGCGGATCCATTCCAGAATGGCCTCATAGTCCGCACCAATGATCTTGGACGCAGCCAACTCCGCACTGCCCCTGCGTCCTAGTGACTGCACAAGATGGGCGAGGGCGGACCTGGCCCCAGCACTGGAGTTGCTCGGGGTATTCTGGAAGTGAATGGAATGCGTCCCGTTCGCAGTGAGGCCTGGAACGCTTCGAGCGTTGAGAAGTATATCCGACGAGGGGAGCTCGAAGGGGTGGTGGATGTGAGCTTGGAACGAGGTACCCATATTAAATTGTGTTGTACCACTAGACCAGTGATGCCAGTGATAATAGGATCATTTGATGATTAAGTCTTACATGGGAAAGTACATCTGTTTTACTGGTCGATGAGATAGCCTAGAGAATTGATTTATACCTCTAACCACCGACCTGTCAAACGTTATGCGTGAGTCAGTATGATGTGATCAAGTCCCACATAAGTAGACATGGAAATTCCATGACGTATCCTAATGGAAGAGTTCTACTACACGATGGCTGGTATGGTCCAGCAAGACGAGTTCATGGTGGCTAGGCAAGAATGACTGACCACGGAACACGACTTTCGGGTCGGAGCGTCGTCATTCTTGGTTTAAATCTCGTATTCCAGATTCGACGACATTGGAGATTGCATATGTGAGTTCCATGGACTTCTGGTCCACTAGTATACATCTCTTCGGGAGTCTCCGGCCAACTATGGATGTATCCCTCAAGCTGCGGATTATCCTTGGCCGATGGCTATGGTATTTGGATTGTAGTTCAAACTCCAGACGAAGGAGTAGCAGGCTTCATATAATCTACAAACTTCCTATTCGTCCCAACTACCCTTCTATTCATTCCTAGTGCCAAAGTTGTTCTTTTACATCCAGCTATACCTTGGGATCTCGATCGCACTTGATTAATGCAACAGCATCTACGCCGCCCATTTCACGATGCTTGAGATCTATTGGATAGAAAGCTCGTAAGTGAGCTGCACGAATAGGACCATTCCTTAGATGTAGAGATGCCTCAATGGAGGTTTGGAGTTCAGAATAAGGTTTATCAAAGGTACGGGAGATATCCGCATGCGGAAGAAACTATACAAACAATGCAATACATAATTCCAAATTGTTTGATGTATGTCATTGTGATTCATATACAATAACTTTAGGCTTCGAAGCTCCAAACAGTTGGCAGCAAGGGGTGTCATCTTCCTCGATTGGCTGAAAAATACTTGCCACTGTCTGTAGCATTGTACCAATATCCCAGCCTAGACGTCTTTGGTAAAATTGGGGATTCTCACAGGCTGTCGTTCTGTCTCTATCTCGGCAGTATAATTTATATATGAGCAGCGGGGAAAATGGCCGACGGGGTAGATGGTAGTTTGAATGATCAAGTCTGAACGGAGATCTGAATAGCATTCGGGTTCGGGAAGTTCGGTTGGGTCAGCAGGCATGTCTCCACCACGTCGGGCTGCCCGATGGGTTGAAAATTGAAAGAGTGTGTCGGATATGGTCTGGTTCATTCACAGTACTGAATGACTGTTCCCATAACTGGCTAGTTAACTAAATGATCGCAAAAGAGACAATCAAGGCATCATCTTCCCCGGAGCTCTTCCTGCACCGGATAGGATCCCTTATCCATCAGCGGAGCTCGCCCTTGCCCCCTGGAGGCAGACATGACGTTATTGACCTGGCTCAAGGCCGAGGGAATGAGGAAGTGCATTGAGGGATTCTGGCGTCGAAGCCTGCTAAACAGGCTGTTGTTGCCATGTACGACTAGTAATTATTTCAGTGTTCGTACCTAAAGAGCCAAGAAGGTCGATAAGGCCTGTATACAAGGCAGGACACCCCTAGTAACCCAGCTCGTGCGCCACTCCTTTTGCAAGTTCGCTAACAGGACTGAAACTATTTCCGAGGCAAACAGGTCGCCAATGCCGTGAAGTTGCAGGCTAACGGTATCGTACCAATGCAAGATTAACATGTTTGAAAGCTAATCATGACCGAAGAAGGCTTGGCAGCGGCCAATTGTCCCAAAGGAGTCTCCCCCCGCTTTAGCGCGCACTTGGCGTGTCTGAGGTTTTTCACATCCCATCTTCTCTGAAAGATCATGTGTGCATGATATTCTACTCAGAACAATTGAAATGAGGAGCATTTTAGGATTCTTGTATCACCACAATGGTAAAACCATCGAGTAGGGCCATCGAGTAGGGCTCATTTAGACCCATGTGGACAAGCGGTACCCGGTCGCAACAGCCTCTGGCCTCCCAGATGAGGACAGTTTGTGAACCAATCAGAAAGTGATTCACTGCTGATTAGATGAAGACCTAAGACAGAAAGGCAAAAGCTTAGGTAATAAGCCATGGGTGGCTGCAGCTAGATAAACGCTATAAAGGACACTAAAACGGCGCCAACAAGCCACTCCCAAGACCGGACAAGCCTAACAAGCACTAACCAGAAGTCTTGTCTTGGGGCCCCGCAGATATTCCCTCAAACATGGAGATTCCCCCGTGGAGGACAACGCAGTTTCTTCAGACCCATGGCACAACTCCGCTATGTCGGTTCGGCGCCTGGCCGCTTTCGGGTAACTGTCTCCCCTTGCAACCATTATCCCTGTTTACGGCGTGGGGAAGGTGGGAAAAAATCCGGCGGCATAAGCTGCTGTAACGTCGGACCTGGACCGCTGCCTACTGGCTCGGGTTGCATCCGCTAATTAATCCACGTATCACATCACGCGCACGCCATGCAGATGCGCAGGTATTAAAAGATATCATATCCCTGTCTTGCCCTTTCTCGTTTTCTTTTTTCCCTCTGGCTTTGTCGCTGTTCTCTTCGCATTGGCACGGTAACATAGCCACCAATCCAAGCAATGTCGTCAGATACCACCGAGGTAGCCGAGGTAAAGGGGGAGTCGAAGGAGGATGGTCAGGTCGACGTTCATCATGCCGAGATCCTGGCCAACAAGGATCTCTTGAACGATGCCTTTGATGGCGAGAACCGCGAGCACGAGATGGGCTTGTGGACGGCTGTCAAGAGCCACCCCTGGGCTTGCCTATGGGCCTTTACCATGTGTTTCACGATTGTGAGTATTTCCTCGAATCGCGGAGATTGGCACCGGGCGCAGTGCTAATGGACAAACAGGTCATGGAGTCGTTTGACATGTTTCTGAATGGTAACTTTGTGGCGCAAAGCGCTTTTCAAAAGAGATACGGAGTGCCAGTGGAGGGAGGTGGTTATGCCATCCCGACGCGGTGGCAGAGTGCCCTCTTCCAGTCCGGTCAATGCGGTGCCTTTGTTGGTGTATTTCTGGCCGGTCCCGTCACCAATCGTCTTGGCTACCGCTGGACTACCATCCTCGCCCTGATCCTGATGAACGCCACCATTTTCATTTCTTTCTTCGTGAGTAGCCTGCTGACAGGACCAAGCCTTCGTCTGAGCTGAGCTGACCGACCACCAGGCCGACTCTCTCGCCCTCCTGACGGTCGGACAAGCGTTGGAAGGTGTCCCGTGGGGTTTCTTCATTGCAAACGCCCCCGCCTACGCCAGTGAGGTCGTCCCTCTCGCCCTTCGCGGTGCCTGCACGGCTACTCTGCAAATGAGTTGGTCGATCGGTTCGATCATTGTCGCCGCCGCCACCTATAGCTACAATAAGCGAGACGATGAGTGGGCTTGGCGCGTGCCTCTTGCCTTGCAGTGGCTCTTCCCTGTGAGTCTTTTTTTTCTCAGGTCTTGTACGGCGGCAGAGCTGACTCGTCTAGACCCCCCTCTTGGTCCTCATCTTCCTCGCCCCCGAATCTCCCTGGTGGTTGATTCGTCGCGGACGCAAGGAGGAGGCGCTTCGCTCCATCGAGCGTCTCGGTACCAAGTCCCCAGAGCACGCCCAACAGTCCCTGGCCATGATTGAGAGAACCGTCAAGATTGAGGAACAGATGGGTGGCACCCCTACCCTCCTCGACCTGTTCAAGGGCACCGATCTGAGACGAACCATTATCACCTGCTTGATGTACGCGTCGCAGAACTTTGCCGGTAACCTGATTGCCAACCAGGCCACTTTCTTCTTCGAGCGTGAGTATCCCCGGTGCCAGCATGGATGACAGAGACTGACCCCCCGCTTAGAGGCCGGTATCTCGCACGACCGTGCTTTCCAGCTCAATCTCATCAATTCATGCCTCCAATTTGTTGCCAACGCCTGCTCATGGCCTCTGACCGGCTGGTTCGGCCGTCGAACCATCTATCTCTGGGGCACCGCCGTGAACGTCACTCTGCTGATGATTCTCGGCATCTGCGCCTCGATCCCTCAGAACCAGTCGACCAACTACGCCCAGGCTTGTCTCGGTATCCTCATCTCCTTCGTCTTCGCCGGTACCCTCGGCCCCATCTCCTACACCATCATTTCCGAGACGTCTTCCGTCCGTCTCCGCGCCCTGAGCACCGGTGTCGGTCGTGCCGCCTACTATGTCGCCGAGATCCCCATGATCTATCTCGCCTCCCGCATGCTCAACTCCACCGGATGGAACTTGGCCGGCAAGTGCGGTTACGTCTGGGGAGGTACTGCCTGCGTCTGCTGGGTGATGGCCTACTTCTTCCTGCCCGAACTCAAGCACCGCTCGTACCGTGAAGCCGACATCCTGTTCAACCGCAAGGTTCCTGCCAGGAAGTTCAAGACGACTGTTATTGATGTTAGGGAGAACGAGTAGGCTGATGAAGGAACATGTCATTTAACGTGTCACGTACTTTCAGGATCAGAAAGCTTCTGACTAATGACCGGGATGTAACCCACGCGGTGTATATTACATGTAATAACTAGCTAGATTTCTGTCTAAACAGCAGTTTGGAATTCTCCTTCCAGGTCCACCCCATTAAATAGCTGAAGTAACAGTTGAGAACTCGATCCCACTCGAGGAACTCTGGAAAGCATCATGCCGCACACTGGCCCGGTGGGATTCCTCCCACCTACAACCACACCATACTGCAGACCTAAGCTTCGACGAGATTAGAGAAGATGTCACAGGATGGCTGTTCTTCGTAAAGGTGGGCTTCGATAGCTCTGTTCGGATTCATATTAACATGAACTAAGAGACCTGGGTTCCTCGCGCCCAAGCTGGCGTCCCTGAGGACGAGGACGACGATTACGAATTTCGCCAGCGACGGACATTAGTCAACCGATGGGCAGCTGCAACGCAGGATGTAGGTCTAGTGTCACTCAGCTAAACCCTCACTGGGACAGACAATCTTGGGGTCTCTGCCTTTTTTCCAAGTTACAAGTTCCTGGCCCTGATGTCGTTCACCGACTGGGTCAGTTCATCGATATATCGTTGGTCACGTTTGATCTGCGTATATCATTAAAACTATCAAATACCTCGCTCACGTTAAATCCAGGTTCAATAATTTAGATTACAATAATATAAGGACGTACAGGATTAATTAGGAAGCAAGTAGGGCTTGTACTTGCTTGCTGTAGATCTCGCTTAGTGAGCTAAAAGCGGCATTGCTTCTGACCGAATCCAGAAATGAAAAGTCAACGGTGCCTCAGGTTGCTGACGCAACACCACCCGCCGATAGTTAATGGCCTTCCTATCGCTCACGTTAAATTTTGGCCTACAGCGACCTCAATGATTCACCACAGAGATGTCCAATAGATCTGCTGCTGGTTCCAATCTTGAGCGCCAAGAGATCGACCGGATCTTACGGGCCAAGAGGCAGCAACGCACATCAAAAGCGTGCTATCCGTGTCGCTCGCGCAAAGTCAAGTGCGACAATGGCCATCCATGCAGAACCTGCCAGAAACGTGGCCACCCCCATATCTGTGTCTATGATTTGGAGGAACCTTCTCCGCGGAAGCGGGCCATGTTAAGTCCTCGGAATAGCAACGCTGATGCCTCTAACGTTGCATTGCCATCAAATGATCAGCATCCAATCAGGTATTCGGCATCTCCTCTGCATACTAGACCTGCATCAGAATCGACCGTTCAAGAGGACCCTTTCAATTACGTCTTCTCTGGAGAGAATACAGTCATCTCCATGCTGGGCTCACACGACACCGATGGATCAATTACCCACAAGGCGAGCTCGGTGTTGGGACTGCAAAACAGCTTCAGCAATTACCCGTTTCTTGATCTTAAAACACCCGTAGATCGCTGGAAGGCTCTCGTGGAGATCCTTCCTCAAAGGGAGGAGATTTTGAAGTATGTTGAGCGACTGACCAGGGGTGCCGGTGCTGATGGACAGTAGGTATTTTCACTTCTACCGCACCTCCGCTCACCCATTCAACCCAATTCTTGTCGATATCGACGGCTTTGAATTGGTCATATGCCAGTTCCTTGCATCCTATGCGTCTGGGGAACTGTGCGATTCCGACAAGGTCTCGGAACGATGGTCGTCGGATCGATCTGTCGGTCAAATCAGTCTCCTCCTGGCCACCTTGGCTTCGGGAGCGCACTACTCGGACCTTGTGAACCCCGAGAGGTCGGAGAAATACCAAAGCTTTGGTAAGAATAAGCCCTCTTCTATCGAGAAATCATGAACTGATGCTGGAACAAGCCCGCCGATCTTTCCAAGCACTAAGGCTGGCAAATTTCCTCTTGCGGCCATCGCTTGAAGTTATCCAATCTCTACTCATTCTGGGAAATACGTTACAGAACAACGGTCAATCTGATGGCGCGTGGGCTCTGCTTGGCACTACTGCCAGATTAGCCCAGACCTTGGGACTACATACCGAGAAGAGCATTTCTCGCTGGCCAGAACCAATGAGACCAAAGGCTAAAGCATTGTGGTAAGTAGCTATCCCCAGATGAAGTTTGCAGCTGACCCCCGAAGGTCTATGACGGTTTGGCAAGACAGCCTTTTGAGTCTGTGCTATGACCGCCCCTCTATGGTGTCCACGAGAGGCTGGCAGCTGGACTCTACTACTCTCGAGTCGAACCTATCATACACTGACATGATGCACTACCTATGCCGGCTAGGTCTGCAAATTAACAATGCAGAAGAGCGAGAGCGCAATTACTTGGACTTTTCCCTCAAGTTATTAGCTGCATTGGACAATGTTTTCAAGCGTGTACAACCCCATCTCCTTTCCCGGGAGCAATGCACTAGCTTGCACCAACACCTGGAACACTTGGCCCTCCGCATCCATGTCTCATTCAGCGTTTCCGTGCTATGTCGGCCAGCCATCAAAAGGCCACCCAGAACCTCTCTCAGCCCACGCCTTCGAGTTCTGCGCAATAGGGCCAAAGACAGTCTGGTTGAGGCTGCAAAGGCCTTCCTCGACTTTGAAACTCTAAGCATCGTCCCATTACGCACCTGGTCTATGGTACACACGGTGCTCAGTTCTGCATTACTCCTTTGTCTGTGGGAGGAGACTCGCCATGACCCGGCATGTCGCGACTTGCAGCAACGAGTCATCGAGGTATTCTCCCGAGTTGGTACTGCCGGGAAGGATGCTAATGGCCAACATGACAATCGCCAATGGTTGTCAACGAGGCATGTCCACGCACTTGTCGCGTTGCGAAATGCTGTGCGTGATACCCCAATGCGTGAAGGAGACGCAAACCCCGAGACGCAGCGAGGATCGCCACGAGGCCAACCCCCTCAACGATTGTCAGATGTCATGTCTGGCCCGGGCATGCGATTCGGTGATGTCCAACCACCTGGCGATTTTCCTGCAAACTTTGACTTTGGGTGAGATTGCTCTATGCTCAGCCCACTACAGATTTACTAATCGGGTCCAGTTTATCGGGAAATTTATTCAGCAGTGATATGGATGTCTCGCCTCTTTCCTACCTTGACTCTATAATGAATGGTACGGACCCTGTTC
This sequence comes from Aspergillus udagawae, assembly GCF_001078395.1. Lineage (NCBI taxonomy): Eukaryota > Fungi > Ascomycota > Eurotiomycetes > Eurotiales > Aspergillaceae > Aspergillus > Aspergillus udagawae. Next base: position 1,376,152 of record NW_025091271.1, read on the forward strand.
TGTCTTAGTGTCCTCGCTAATTCACCCAGTACCACTATTCGATTTTCCTGATATAGGCCAGGCCGGCTCGGAATGAGCCGCAAGATTGCGATATTTGGAGCCACTATCGCTGTTATGTTCTTGATAAATAAGGCCCACAGAATACGGCGGAGACAGAAATATTTTGATTAGGCAATCTCCGTAGTTACATGGACAAGTCGATTTATCGCTCCATCTTCCAACCTTCCCACCTCTCAAAATCAGCCGTATCAAGATCAAAGAGATCAAGCATCCGCCCAACGCTTTGGTCAACAATCTCGTCGATGCTAGGAGCCTTGATGTAAAACGCCGGCACGGGAGGGAAAATGACGGCCCCACTCTGCGTGACAGAAAGCATATTGCGAAGATGGATATCGCTAAGCGGAGTTTCGCGCGTGACGAGGACAAGGCGCCTCCGTTCCTTGAGCATGACATCTGCCGTGCGGGAAATCAAATCGTCACAGAAACCCGAGTTGATCGCGGCGAGGGTCTTCATCGAGCAAGGCACGACTAGCATCCCGTCGGTCTTGAACGAGCCACTCGACACCGGTGCGGCCATATCGTTGATGTTGTGCACATAGTCTGCTAATGCGCGGACGTTGCGAGGACTATAATCCGTCTCGTACTTGATCGTGGCCTCGGCCCATTTGCTGATGACCAGATGTGTTTCAACGTTGAGCCGGCGGAGGGCGATGAGTGTTTTGATGCCTAGAATTGCGCCGGTGGCGCCGGTCATTGCGACAACGATCCTTTTACGTCGACCAGTAGCTGGAGACCTGAGGTGCTCATTGTTTGATATTGATGTTTCCTGCGTGAGGCTTGTATGTGTTGCAGAGTGAGAATCAGAGGTATGATCGGGACTGTGGCGGCCAGAGTTGGGAGTATTGGCGCCGGAGGGTAGCAGCGATGCAAACATTGTGAATGGTGTCAATGAACGACTCTGAGAAGACTGGAGAATTGAGAATTGAGAATTGAGGACGTGGGTATAGAGCTTTCGACTGCTTGACTTGTCTTTAAAAGCGACGCGCTGCCAGTACTGTGGCAATTTGCTCATCCATATGATTCAATTCTCATGCCGAAGTCCTGGTCTCGGTGGCTCAGATTTCAAAATGTCGATTTGGAGGTGTAAAATGAGCGCAAATCCGAGCCTCCGAGCCTCCGAGGTGCCGAGTCAACGGATATCGGCATAGGCGAGCCACTGATTTCACTCGGCAACCCGACTCGGACATGCCTTGATGAAATCACTATAGGTAAGCTTTTCAGAAAGACGCCTTCCGAGTATCCGGTCAGCTTCTATAGACTATGTCATCGCCTATTGCCGATCATCCGTTCATGGCGCCACTATATAACGTCTCGTTGGGGACTGATCTCATACATTACTTCACGTCACGTCTTGATACCGCGCTTTTAGTCTTTTCTTGCTGAACATTCCTCAGGAATCTCAATATCACAATGACTACTGTTAACTATACTAACGTGGACCACTCGTTCCGTGCCTTCGTCGAAGCCCTCAAGGCAGACAATGACTTGATCGAGATCAATACGGAGGTCGACCCTTACCTTGAAGCTGCTGCGATTACCCGGCTTGTGTGCGAAACCGACGATAAGGCGCCCTTGTTCAATAACCTGAAGGGAATGGGGAAGAATGGACTTTTCCGTATTCTTGGTGCACCCGGTTCCCTTCGTGCCTCCAGCCGCGATCGCTATGGTCGTCTGGCTCGCCATCTCGCTCTCCCACCCACGGCTAGCATGAGAGAAATACTCGACAAAATGCTGTCTGCTAGCTCCCTGCCTCCCATTGAGCCCAAGATTGTTAAAATCGGTCCCGTGAAGGAGAATTGCCTGACGGGCGATGAGATTGATCTTACTGCCTTGCCTGTTCCTATGATCCACAAATCTGACGGCGGCAAATATATTCAAACGTATGGGATGCACGTCGTTCAGTCTCCTGATGGGACGTGGACGAATTGGTCTATTGCTCGTGCAATGGTCAAAGACAAGAACCATCTTACGGGCTTGGTGATCGAACCGCAGCACATCTGGCAGATCCATCAGATGTGGAAGAAAGAGGGAAAGGACGTGCCATGGGCGCTCTGCTTTGGCGTCCCTCCGGCGGCAATTATGGCGTCGTCCATGCCCATTCCCGACGCCGTCACCGAAGCTGGCTACGTCGGTGCTATGACCGGTCGTCCGCTTGAACTCGTTAAATGTGACACCAACGATCTATACGTTCCTGCCAACGCGGAAATCGTCTTAGAAGGTACCCTATCCATCACCGAAACCGCTGACGAGGGACCGTTTGGCGAAATGCACGGCTATGTCTTCCCCGGCGACAGCCACAAATGCCCTGTCTACACGGTCAACAAGATCACCTACCGCACCGACCCGATCCTCCCCATGTCAGCCTGCGGTCGCCTCACCGACGAGACACACACGATGATCGGTGCCCTGGCCGCTGCCGAAATCCGCAAGGTCTGCCAGCTCGCCGGCCTCCCTATCACGGATGCCTTCTCCCCCTTCGAATCGCAAGTCACCTGGGTGGCGATGAAGGTCGACACTGCCAAGCTTCGCCAGATGAAGCTCACTGCCAAGGAGTTGCAGAAGAAAGTCGGCGATGTTGTTTTCAACCACAAGGCGGGCTACACCATTCACCGCCTTGTTCTCGTCGGCGATGATATCGACGTCTACAATGGAAAGGACGTCATGTGGGCGTTCTCGACCCGTTGCCGCCCTAACGCTGACGAGACTTTCTTCGAGGATGTCCGTGGGTTCCCTCTGGTTCCTTACATGTCTCACGGTACGGGGTCCCCGACGCGCGGCGGAAAGGTTGTGTCTGATGCTCTCATGCCTGCTGAGTATACCACCGGTGCGGACTGGGAGGCGGCTGATTTTGAACACTCCTATCCTGAGGATGTCAAGACCAGGGTCCGGGCAAATTGGGTGGCTATGGGCTTTCGTGAGCGTAACTGAGCGTTTCCTGTACCATTAGATTATGTACCAGAATGTGAATTCAACTTATAGATCATGTAATTACTGTGTATCCTCAAGAACTGGTGACTGATGTCAAGAGCCTCCAAGGGAGCTCATAGCATGATTATATCCCGATAACTGTACGGTGCTCAATCTTCTCCAATTTGTTTTATATACCGATTGACATACCAAGTAGGTTCCATACAAGCCAGATGAAATAAATGTCCTGTCTCTTGCTATTAACTGATGTACGTGTCTTTACCGCTGGAAGGAATGGAGAAATTATTTGCCTCTCAGTTTACGTGTGGGATAATGACTGGCTGGGCGTGGGCTCGGGTACCAACTAGGTTGCATAGACTCCATATTAGTTTGGATATGAAATGGCAGGCCCCAGAATGGTATCCCTGGGGCTGAACTGAAGCGGTATTAACATTGGACAGCTCGGGTACCCTAAACCATCTAAAATTTAGGACCATGTAGTAGCCACCAGGGATATTTGAAACCTCTCCAATTGTGTCGAGCTTGCTACATTTGTTAACATTTGACAGTTCAAGTTATTGCTGGTCGGCCCAGTGGCAGAAATCAAACAAATGGCTTTTACCCAAAGCTAAGGGCAACTCCGCAGTTGCCTGCGTAGACCCAGCCGTCGGAATCCAGCCGCCAATATCATGATGAAGATGGTATAAATTTTCCAAATCAATGCCGGGCTGGAGCATCCTCTGCACCACCGAATCAGTCCGCACGCAGTTCAGCTCGCAACTAACTCCTTCTCCATCTCTACAAAACACAAATCCTCAGGCAACTCCATACCCTTAAACCTCTCAACCGGAAACGGCGTCACCTCCCCCGTCGGCTGATATCCACACCTTAAATACCAATGAATCAATTCCCCACGGATCGAAAGCGCATTCAGCCCCCCCTTACTAACGCCCCATTTCCTCTGACAATACCCCTCCGCGTAAGCAAGGATCTTCCGCCCGATCCCACAACGCTGGTAAGCGTCATCCACAGCAAGCATGAAGAAGCGAGCGAGGTCAGCGTGGGCGGTAAACTTCCTGGAAATGCCGATGCAGGCGATCAGACCGCCGGTGGGGTCTGTGGCGACGAGGAATGCGCTGTTGGGAGTGGTGATCGTGCTTAAGATCTCGGTCGTCTCGATGCTGAAGCTTGAGGCGAGGGTTGTGTCGCCGGTCCAGTTTGCTCTGGGGTCTGAGGTGCGGAAGGCGGATTGCACTAGTTGTTGGATTTGGGGCGCGTCGGATGGGGTTGCGAGGCGGTAGTTGAGGGTGGGGGTTGCCATATTTCAGTATTTGGTTCGTATTTGTTTTGTATGCTGAGTTGATATCGGGTTATTATGTATGGGTTGTTGATTGAAGGAATCATGCAATAGTTATATGAACATTAATAGGAGTATTGCGCTTTCCTGGGGTTGACAGTTGAAAGGTAAGGACTTTGGCGGAGTTTTGCCTGCCGTAGACAGAGCGCTGGCAAACTGATGGTCAAATAAAAGGATTGAGACCTTATACGGCGGCGTCTGGGTAGCTGGGATATTATATAGGATGTACAATCTCTGGCTGCCCAATTGCGGCTTTAGTGCGGTTGTCATGGGCCACGCCCTACGCCCTGCGGGATACACGGAAGCATGTGGTGATAATCACCACATGCAATATTTTGCTTACATCTCTTACCCATCACTTGATATTAGCATCCTGTAAGTAGATATCTGTTCTATGAGGAGTGCCTTACGTCCAGTTTGAGAGCCCATCCTCCTGTCAGCTACGGCGGACACTAATCCATTCAATGGCTCGAATGGCAAGACGGCTTTTTCTTTGATGACGGACCTTGACTCGAATATAGTCCATCTCGCCGAATCACTGGTTTGCTTCCGTGTGACGTGTCTATTATCGATGCACTGAAACAGAATGAAAATAATGCTATTGATGTTGTTTTGCAAGGGTAGGGAAGGCTGGACTTGGTAGAGATCAGTCGTACTAAATAGAATGTTACATCCAACAACCCAGGGTATCCTTCTGAGTATAACTAGATACAACCTCTACCCCTATTTCTTATCTGTTTAGCGTCTTTCTTGTTTGACATGCGGTTCACTTGTTTCGGCTAACTGTTTTAGCAGGCGGGTAGAAGTCCAAGCTTTAGAGACCAGGTCTCGAAGAAGAGCAGGCTTCTTCAGTAGTCTATAAGACGCCACGCTATCTTGAATGGCTTAAATGGATAAGGATAAGCATCCTAGTATACCAAGCTTAGACATGGCGAAGTGCGAGCATATTTCTTGGATTGAATTATCAGAGGGGGGTGGTGCATTGCAGCTCATATATAGGTCCAGGGTGAGTCGGCTTGTTGCTGAACTACCAGACCCTTCAGCCTAGCTGCCCTAAGTGGTCTTTTTCATGGGCCGTCGCTTAAAAGACCAGGCTTTAAGGGAGTTATGCGGAGGTAACTACTAAGATTAACATCGTCATTAGCAATGTGTTAACCTTTGCTTAGATAACCGCATGTTGCACTCCCTGCAGCCTTGATATTCTGCACTGAGTTGTATGACTGTGAAATGCCCTTAAGTAAGTAGAGAATAAGCGTAGGGCTTGCGTCGCCTGGCTTATCCAGGGGATATTCTCTGCTTGGACTGAAGAGAAGTCGCAGCCTTCAGCAGCGTCCGTTTGGAAAACAAATGTGACCTCTGTTCCACGGGTCGTTGGATTGAATGATTACAGCTTCTGGCGCCCAGTCAATGGTCCAGTTGAAGAATGTCCCATTACTGTTTGCGATGGACGTTCTGTTGATACATCGAGGTCAATTGAGGTAGATATCACCCGCGGCCGCTATACAGGCACAGTACAGTATGTACTATGTGACTCGATGAAGCCGTTTCATTGGTACTATATGAGTAGGCAGAGTGACGAGTGACGAAGACGTTCTATTATTTAGGAGTTTTGACTTAAGGGAGGGGAGTGTGAAATGCAAGTGGCCATCAACTATCCACCCTATCCCATCATCCGATCTTGCCGACAAGAAAAAGAAAGAATGGGAACATGGTCTAACAAAGAATACCACATTGCTAGACGTCCCACATATATACTTTCCACTACCAAAGACACTGGCTGGGGTGCGGTCGAGGGAATGTATTAAGGTCCGGGCTCTAGTCTTTTTGTACCCAACAATACAAGGGTCTGTATAATCCCAAAACGCCATGGATTGTACTCTACCTTAAGATTTTATCAACTAGACTTACGCAAGTGCGCCTCGCTCAGGCTCTTAAAAATTACTCATTACAAAGAGGCTAACTGTACAGGAACTGTCCAATTATTAGGATGCGCTGGGCTTCTAACCAGCACTTTGAATCAGTTACATGACTTACATCAGATGATGCTGGCAGTGCTGCTATTATTGATGTTACATCAGGTCCCTTGGCGCCAACCAATAAATTATCGACCATGCCTACCCAATTCATTGCTCGCTAACCAGTACAGAGTCATCGAGTCCCTGATACTGCGACAGAGTGGTCCATTGATCTCTGTCTAGCTGCGCGGCGGTTTAGGTGCGCGAATAGGCCGTATGTATCCAAAGGTGGTAGTGTGATAATGCCGTAGTCATGCCATTATGTCATGTTATGGAATTCTTCCTGGCAAGCACGCATAACTTCGTAATTGCAACGTAGTAGTTTAATAATCTCTCTCGAAGCATGATGAAACAAATCAAATTCTTCCAGTCTTGCCCCCGGAATAAATTACCCAGGGTACAATAGACATTGTGCGTTCGACTTCAGCTCTTTATCTCCCAACAATCCCAGCTATAGCAAATCCTCTGGCGAATCGCTACTCCAGCTCTGCACACTGCTCCCTCTTTGCCTGCAAATAGGCCTCCTGACTCTGCTTCACCAGTTTCCGTCTTTCTGCAGCCTCCTCCTTGCTCAGTTTCGTCGGCAGGATACCCGGCGCTGGATGGAATAGTGTCTCTTCTGTAACCTTTGTACCGTCCACGTCACGGAAGTCCTCCTTTTGAATCATCCGAGCCATCTGCGGGGGCATAGTGTCCAGAATCTGTTTGATCTCCTCGGGGTTGAGGCCCCGCGCATCGAGGACGTCGTAGTCCCCCGAGAGGGTCCGCAGGACACCGTCCTTGCCGAGGTGGGTGCATCCCCTGCCAGTGGGATCGCGCTTCATGTGTTTCACGAAGCTGGGGAGAGTCTGCAAGTCATCGTGTTAGGGTCTGTGTGCCTGGGAAAACTGGGCTTGGCTGTGATAGAAGATGGTTTCTTTCACAAATATCGCTTACCCAGCAACTCATGTTGGAGTGGTATCAGTAGGTTTTGGTGACTGCTGTATCTCAACGAACACCAGTGTCATTAAAATATAGCTAGGTTAAGGTATTAATCCTAACGGCCCGCGCCAAGCGGGGGGGCATGAGCGCCGAGATGCGTAAGTGTTGTTGGGTTCAGATTTTCGGTCCAAAAGGGTGTCGGATCGATCACCGGAGGACTATAAACTTGGTTACATGCATAGATTAACCAACTACCAAACACAAAGGCTGCCTGTTATATTCTATCGTCCAGCGCCACCGAGTATATTAATAATCCAAAAAGCGGCTCCCGAGCTGGCTAATTACGGAAATTGCTCACTTGGCCACGCGTAAGCGTAGACCATTTGGTTCTGTGTGCCCGCCGGCGCAAAAAGTACAGCGCAAGCGAGATACCGAGAGATTAACCAGAGCGAGAGTCACTTCGTACCGAAATTGTGGAGGAAATGTATTGAGTAGGTTATGAGGCATACCCAGTTGCCGATTAACATCATTATCTCAGGTGAAATCAACCCTCTCGGGGGAAAGCGACCCGATTGATCAACAAGGGTAGAAGGCCTAGTAGACTTTGATCATACGATACTGATGATAATAATGATACTCACCAGAGTCACCACCATGAATGGTTCCTTGGCACGTTTCTCAGCGCGTTTAGCGTCATTCTAAGGTCTAACTGTCTGTACCTGTAGTCTAACTGTCTTACTGTCTGGACGGCGGTCGGACGGTGTGGGTAACACCGCCCCAAAGTCTCAATATCCTTAACAAGCATATGGAAGGCATGGTACCAATGTTCGTGTCCTTGTGCTATGACCGATATCATCCAAAGTAAATCGGGACAAGAAAGGCGTGTCTGGAATGTTCAAATTGAGAATTTAGCCGAGAGGGGAGAGTCAAAACCTCGTTACATAGTAGTTTGAAATACATATATATGAGAGATCGTGTCTTGAAAACATAGTCTGTAGTCTCAGACCCATCACGGACAGCATCAGACAGCCGCTTGATGAAGACGGCAGAAACTGCCTCTCCGCGGGCGTACCCGTTGGCATTGGCGGAGAAAGTCTTACAAGATCTGTCAGGCGAAAGAACGCCTTGCTCCGACAAGGCAGCACTCATTCCTGGACACATTATTAGGTTGACCCCGCCTACAACGGCACCTGGCAGTCTCCACGGGAGACCGCCATACACGCTTCGTGGAGGCAACAAGAGCTGCAGAGCAACCAGTACGGATGAACATGCTGTTTGATTAGATTAACAATGCGTAAAGAGTGAACACCCTCTGAACTGACCTGGGCCCCATGAAATCCATTTCAAACGAGACGCGGTTCGCCAGCATAAAATCACCGTAACCAGTCACTCGGTACAGACCGTGCTGCTGTTTATCTTTGGCATACAACTCAGTCCAATCCTCAGCAAAGCTGCCCATGTATCAGCCGATCTGTCGGCCTTTCTAATTGGTTTCGCCGGCAACTTCCATGCACTCCCGGACCACTTCCAGCATTTGCCGCTATTGCGGGTCCGCCCGCTCGACTTCGGCTTTTCTCATGTGGAAGAATGATGTGTTCAATGGCAGAAATATCAATACTCTCATCGAGGAAGTGTCCATCACAGTCGCTTTGAACTGTACTCAGTTTCCGCCTCTCAGAATAATGTGCGGGGGGCGTTGTATTTGGACTTTGGTACAGGGCCACGGGCATCACCCTTGGATATCAAGAAGTCCCAGAGCTCTTGTGGTGAGTGCAAGCCCCCCGGGAGACGTACAGACATGCCACAGATGGCGATAGGAACTTGTGAACCTGCTTCTGTCACATGCTTTCCATTGACAGAAGCACCATTGTTCTCCGTTCCTTCATGAGATCCGTCCAGAGAATTGCCGTTCGATACATGACAACTTGCACCATCGTCCATCGCGGAAAGCAGCACCATTGTCTGAGGATGCCGCCTGGAGCTTTGGTAAGGGTTTTGGAGGGGCTAGGTAGTCCTGAATGGAACAGGAGGTTGAAGACATACTAACAGGTCGATTCAGGGCCGCTTCCATGAAATATAGGTAATTCCATCCTCAAAAATAAACCTTATTTTTGCTGGGTTATATTGCGTGGACAAAAGTGAGTGTTCTGAGCTTGTGATTGGAGCTAGCAGAAAAGGGCTATAGAAGGTTCCTTGCATGTTGTGCTACGTTTCCAAACCTTCGTTGCGCATCCGGTGAAGATCTCCGTAATCCCTTGCTCATCATTGGGCAAAAAAGATAGCCCCCAATATTTTATGCGATCAACCACAGTTTGGAGCCATATCATATCGACTGATCGGGCAGCCCTTGCAGGAAGAGCGGCACCGCTCTCCAATCATTTGGTGAAGAATTGATTCACTCTAGCCATGAATGGTAGATGTTGGCATAGACACGAAAGCGATATATAAGAGATGGATCCACGGCCCTCCCCGTTCATTTTTTTCCATGCGCCAGCGAATACCTGTCGCCACGGATAGCCGGGACTGTATAAAATAAGCCTCATATGCAGCCTCAGAACATATGCGCGAGCATCTCAACTCAGCTGACTGGCCTAACAACGAACCAACTACAAGATTTTGGCTTTATGGTAGTCTCCCTTAATAATATCTTGATCTTTGGGAGTGACGGCACAAAAGAGTGGTTTGTCCTTTGCGACCAGGTTTCGCCGATAGCCACAATGGACTCAGGCCAGCCCATTCGATGGGAGGGCGCACTACAAGGGTTTCGTCTATATCTAGGGGCGGCAGGGTAACAAGTCCCGAGCCTCCAAAGGTCCAATGTACTATGACAATTAACTGGTAATCTGCAGCCTCGGACTTGCTATTTTTCTAAGTAGTCTTGAGCAAAGCATCGTTAGCACATCGTTGGTAACCATAACCAATGACCTCGGAGGTTCAGGGCAAAGCAGTTGGGTTATTACATCCTATCTGCTGACGTTTACAGGTTCTCCTCTTGCTTACATCTGCCGGATATCGTGTGTTCATTGCTGACTTGTGACGCTGTAGGATCTTTGATCATATGGTCTAACTGCGGCACCATATTTGGGGTCAAAGCGGCTCTCCTCACTTCCGTGTTATTGTTCGTGGCATTCTCCGGAGCCTGTGCCGGTGCGCAAGAGCTTAGCCAGCTGTAAGTCTGCCGGAAGACTCGTATTGTCCTCAGACATAGCTGACCACCCGAAATCGCAGCATCATATGTCGGGCATTTCAAGGCCTTGGTGGGGGCGGCATATACTCCTTAGCCCTCTTTTCCTTTGTTCGCATCGTACCCTACAAAAAGTATGACAAAATCAGCTCTGTCGCCGGTGCAATTTTGTCTCTCGGCCTTGTCCTAGGCCCCTTATTTGGAGGTGCTATTGCCAATAGTGGAAGCTGGCGCTGGGTATTCCTGTGCAAGTGTGTCCACTCTGTCCTCTTGGTTTAACTTGCTCTAATATTAGTGCAGTGTTCCCGCGGGTGGTGTGGCTTTGGCCTTGATATCCTGGGCCATGCCAGCTCGTTTCCCACACCATTCCCACACGTCGGCGGATGAGTCCACATCACTTCGAACGTGGCCTAATATTAAGACCTTTCTCTGGCAGCTAGACCTTTTTGGAACATTTCTCATCCTCACTGCATGTTCGTTCATCATTGCTGCTCTCCAGGAGGGTAATTTCGAGTATCCATGGTCCTCAGGCATCGTGATCGGTTTTTTTGTGATTTCAGGCATCTCGTGGATTGCGTTTATCTGGTGGGAGTGGTTTATTTATCGACATGACTCCAAAATCAGCCCAGTGTTTCCATGGCAGCTTACATCCAACAGGGTGTTCATGGGTGACGCTTTGTATGTACCCCCCGGCTTCCCAACCCCGATGACCCACTGACGAACTGCCCGTAGGGGATCCTTCACGACGGGGCCACCCTTGACGGTCTGTGTTATCAACCTCCCGCAACGATTTCAAACCGTAAATGGAAGCTCCCCAATTGGTGCTGGTGTCAAGTTATTGTCATTTGCGCTGAGCTGCCCTCTTGGAATCATGGCTTGCTCGTTTGCGGCAGGGCGTCTTCGAGTTCCCTTCTGTTACATTGCGTTATTTGGTATGATCTGCCAGGTTCTTGGGCTTTTCCTCTTCTCGGGCATTGCTTCTACCACACAACTTTGGGTACCTCAATTCGGATATCTGGTCCTAGCTGGGCTAGGGGTTGGGTTAACTGTGGGAACGTTCACTATGCTTGCGCCACTTGTGGTGGATAAGAAGGACCAATCCATCGCATTGGGGATTGGGCTGCAACTTCGGATGCTTGGCGGTGTTTTGGGAGTCGCCGCTTCGACCGCCATTCTCAATCACTATCTCACGAGCCGATTATCATCCATGATCCGTCCCGAAGAGCTGACCGCTCTTTTAAAAACGACGGAAGCAATCCGTACGTTTTCTCCGGAGATTCAAATTCGCGTTCGCGAGGTTTATGCGATGGCCTATAGCATGCAGGTCAAGCTTTCGGCTTCATTTTCTGTCGCGCAATTGTTGGCCATTGCGATGATATGGAGGAGACAAAATATTCGATACTCAAAGCAGTGATATTCAATGTGACTCCGTCGCACGCACCATAAAAACCTATGGTGCAGCCATGATGCTACATACATGTCTCTGCTGGCATTTACTAAGGTTCGTCATTCGATGCAATTTCTCGGAAGTTGGCGGTGAAGTACGAGTATAGATCATCTGCAATGAAGATCGTCTTAAATCTGATTGATGGAAGTGTTTCTGTTGCATAAAACGGCTTTTCAACTGCATGCATCTGACTTGCATCGAGTGGAGAGTCGCTGGCGAGAGCCTATTGCGCTGGCTGATGGATAGATCATTTCTAAAACTGAAATCGGCATGTTTTTCTGCTTCTATTTATTCAGCGGATTGATCACTGTGGTATATCTTTTGCTAGAATTACGATATCCGGTATTTCCTAGGAATTACTACGGGCAAGTTATGCTATCTGAGCCGTTGACAAACCACCTTGCAGAACATTACCAAAGGTCGTCCCTATTCCAGATCTCGCTGGACTTAGGATGCCTCGGACAACACTCACTACTGATTGTAGACCAACTACGGAGTAGGAACCGATCAAAGGGCCAGCTGCAGAGTAGAGATACGGCGTCAGGCAGAATCGGGGGCGAAGAGACAGAGGCTAGTAGCCCGGGCCCGAACTGGCTCTTCTTAGGATGTTGTATGTGAGTAGGGTCGTGGTAGACCAATTCAGTCGCAAAAGCATAGTTGGGCGCCAATTGCCGGTGCTCTATGGTGGTCGTCATCTCATGACCTGACCTTCTTTGCGCGCAATTTCAGCTGGATCTTTGCGGCTTTTGCGTGCGTAACCGTTGCATTAAGTGCGATGCAGGTAGGGCTTGGGACATAACCCCCTGCGTTTCTTGTTATATACCACTTTGCCCTTAGCTTTCGGATATCATCGTGACCAGTCTTCAATCTCTGGATGACTCTTGGGTTACTCCTAGATCACTCTCGGACCGTACTTGGAAGTGAATTGGTACCGGTTCACTTGTGGACGACGAGTAAAAGAGACTCAAACTTGAAGCACGATGGCCGGGGTTGGCGCCTGACTCAAGTAATAGCTTAACCACTGCTTCATGGCTACTCAGTCCTGCCAATAGCACTGGCGTCTGATTATAGATATCGGTTGACTCTCTCTGCTTCAACGAGGGGTTTATTCGCTGCTCCGTGCCCCTTCACAGCTGTCCCATCTCTCTTCACTTCTGCCCCATGACACCGCCAGACTAGACCTATCCATAAACTTGGGGTTAGCGCCTGCCTTAAGTAGTAGCTGAACCACTCCTTTGTGCCTTTCCGCTGCCAGTAACAGTGGCGTCCGACTATGGATATCCTTTGACTCTAGGTTGGCGCCTGCCTCAAGGAGTAGTTTAACCACTGCTTTGTGGCCATTCCATGCTGCGCGTGACAGCGGTGTATGATCTAAGCCACCCTTTGACTCTAGCTTGGCGCCTGCTTGAAGAAGTAGTTTAACCACTGCCTCATGCCCACTCCCTGCTGCCAATAACAGTGGCGTCCGATTATAGATATCTTTTGACTCAAGGTTGGCGCCTGCCTCGAGCAGTAGCTTAACCACTGCTTCACGCCCATTCCATGCTGCGCATGATAGTGGTGTCTGATTCCCGCTACCCTTAGCCTCTAGGTTGGCTCCTGCTTCAAGGAGTAGCTTAACCGCTGCTTCATGCCCTTTCTCTGCTGCCAAAAAGAGTGGTGTCCAACGCAGGCTACCCTTTGACTCTGGGTCTGCGCCTGCCCTAAGGAATATCTTGACAACTGCTTCACATCCGTTTTCTGCTGCAAAGGAAAGTGATGTCAGGTTTGAGCCGAAGTCGATGTCTACCAAGCTCTTCCGTAGGATAATATCCACCAAATCCGGCATGTCCTTCTCAAGTGCCCTAGAGAGGCCGTTCAGCAGCGTTGGACTCGACGGTTGAAAACTCCCTTGTTGAATAAGGAGCATGGCGATCTCTATCTCATCATAATCTATTGCCATGACTAGGACTCGCCGACCGAATCTCCCTTCCATCTCAACTGCGGCAGGCTCCTTCCGGAGCAAGATTTCAACGACTTCCCTATGGCCATTTTCCACAGCAACATATAATGGAAACTCTCCATATATATTCCGAAAAGTTGCTGACGCGCCGCGCGAAAGAAAAAGATTGACAAGATCTGTTAGCCCATTTTGTGAAGCCAACAGCGTATCCTCGTCACCATGTTCAGCCCCTGCCTCAAGCAATTTGTAGATCACCTCTTCGGCATTGAGTGTTATTGCAGCAGTCAGGGGCGTTTCACCCAATTTATTCTTGGCATTACTGTCCACAAGGTAATACTTTTCCAGTACTCTGGCTCTGGCACCGTTAATGCTCTTCTCAAAGCCTTCGTTTTGTCGAAGCCGCCACTCGATCGACCGATTCAGCAGCGCAAGTGCCATATCCTGCTGACCATATGTGATTGCCAGAAGTAAGGGTGTATTCCCAGTAATATCTCTACCGTCCACTTGTACATTATCCTTCTTCAAGAAGTCGTCAAAAGCACTCTTCGAGCCCAATGCGACCAGAACATGAAGCGCCGTTGCCCCAATTAAAAGCAAGCCTAGATTCTTGCAGAAGTCCGCGGTCGCCAACCATACACTGCTAATTCTCTTCATGTTTGAGGGTCGATCTAATTGAACGAGAGAGAGGAGGTCAGGTTGCGCGATTCCCTGTTCTTCCACTATCTGAATATGGTGGAACAGGAACCGCACAGCGTATGGGACCAGTGGGAACCTTGTCCAGACTTTGGCGGGCCACAGCTGAGCTTCTTCTAGCACATCTTCTAACGTCAAATATCTGAGACAGGACCTCGATATTTGAAAATGGCCAGCTGCGATTGGAGATTGAAGCCTATTCTGGTCATGTTCAACATGGCGGAGGAAATTCTCCAGCAAATACTCAGCAACGGATTGGTGGATCAAATGAGCTTCCTTGTCGGCTTCGTCAGGGTAATATTTGTCACAAATATCGCGTGTTTTGAATTCAATCAGTCCCCCCGAAATGTGTCGGACATGCTTCTCAAACTCAGGCAGAGTGTCGGACCAACTTGGGTGCTTTCTAATTTCAGTATTGCGCTGCGTGTCCTTATCAATAGAAAGTGCATCCCGAAGACCTTGCGCAGACAACGGCCGCGCTGCGAATAAGACCCACTGGAACAACTTGACAGTCTGATGCCTTTCGGTCTCTGGAAGACCACCCAGAATGTCTGAGTATAGTTCATCAAGAGCTTCAGGTATAGCGAGGAGCTTTTCCTGCAGCTTCTCCGCCTTGGTGCCATTGTCGTTCTCCTCAATCACCATGTCGCAAACCAAGACGGCCCATTGAAATCCTCCTTGAGCTTTTAGCAAGATCTCCTTTTCAATTTGCTGGCGCTTTGTGTCTGGTTGCACGTTTTCGAGCTTATCTCGAATGGCCAATCGAATGTCCTGATCATTTCGCTCTTCCACGGAAATACTTGGGAAGATGTCGTGGCCAAGGATAGGATAGTGTCTAGAAGAAACACATATCTTTACCAGTCCTTCCTCGCGCTCAATATCTTTCATCATATCTCTGAAGTACGCCAGCAAGCTTCTCGCAGCATCTTTGCCAGCCTCGTCAAGCGCGTCGACAAAAATGACAACGGGATGGGCCTTCGTCCCTTTTGTAAGAACTCGGAACAAAAGTTCTTGGAGCTCTTTTTCCGTCCAGGTCCATCTACCTTCCTCATAGGACCCAAATCGTTTCTCGCGATCCTCGAACCTGACAGTGAGCTCAGAGAGGTAAGTTGGGAATGATTTGAGCATGCTGTTTAACAGTGCGCGGAAAACACCCAATGGCGTCTTTTGCAAAAGCGTTCCTCGACCGTGTAGGAAGTAGGATATGACAAGCTCTCCATATTTTCTGTGAGCCATTGCTATAGCAGCAAACTTCATGAGGACGGATTTGCCGGCCCCAGGATTCCCTTTGATCCAGAAAAGACCTCGTGGCTTGTTCATCCAATCCTTGTACTGCGCATCATTGAGGAGCCACCCACAAGTGTTTACTGCAGAATGAATATCATCGAGTCTATGGTCTTGTTCTCGAAAAGAAAGTGACCTGAGACACTCTGCGACGAGTCAGCTGCCAGTTGGGCATTCGGTCTCGCACTACATACCTAAGCTTCTTGTTGAATGCGGCACTAATGCTGGAGAAACTCTTAGTATACTACAAGCCAAACAATCACATCTGGTCACACACAGTTATTTCCAGCTTCTGCACTCAATGCATCACGCATGCCTGGTACTTTGCACAGTAGCGGTCGTAGAACTGTCTTAACACGTATATAGAGCCCATCATATTGGTCGCTATATTTCACCATCTCGGAGTGACTGCGGCTGATTGGGTGTTGGTTTTTACTGCCGCATGTCGCGGATGAGACGTCAACCAAGACTTGCGAAGGTCCAGAAAGTTCCCACCGGTCATTTATCTAGAAAAGGTCTAAGCAGTTATAAGGCAAAAGCGTTGAACTGCTCAGTAGCTCACCTTCACTGCGGTAGGCGACTTCTCCGTTTCGTAGAAAGAGATAATACGAATGGGCCTTTCGCTAAATGCATCCCTGAAATCCTGTTCGAGGCGCATGAGAAGCGCTGAATTCTTACCGAGGGACTCGAGCAGGCCACGATTGGGCTGGTCTTTTACCAAGGGGACGAGCGACTCGATAGCCATCCCTTGATGGGGAACGCCGAAGAATAGGAACCCGCAAATGGAATTCAATATTGATGCGCCGGTCTCATCCATTTCCTCTTTCAGCTTGCATATAGCCTGCCAACCGGCTTGTGAGCATACGGCGAACCTTCCTTGATCTATGAGTATTGATGTCGATACAGACCTCTTTAATCACAAGACCTCCGAGACTATGTCCAATGAATAATATGGGACGGGATTGGCTGCATTCCTGGACACTGTATAAGCCATAGGGTGCAAATTTGGGAGATGCGAGGAGCAATTACCCGGATGCCTTTCATATCGATTTGAAGGGCTCTACCCAAGTCTGTCAAGTTCTGGAACGAACTGCTCCGAACGAGTTGAGTATCATAACCGTAGATCAGAACCCTTGCATTAGGGAAATCCAACGGAAACGCATCACGAAGCCACATGAAAGAACCACCCCTTTCTTTGAAGGAACCAAAGGCGTGCCCACCAAGACCGGATATTGCGATCACGCTTAGGACATGTCAAAGCCTTTCGTGACCACAGGTGCTGGGGAGACTTACTCCACATCACAGCTACCTTCTCCAGAATGTTGGAGAGGCGTGAACCCTGAGAAGTGAGTATCCAGTATAAGAGTGTGTCTGGTGTTCACAATGTCTTCGTCTCCGTCCGACGGCAGCGCAAATTTCCACTGATCTTTTGAATCTTTAGACAAAGAGACAGGGAGAGTATGGAAACTAAGAGTGGCGACCTTGCTGTTGCGCCGGACAGGGTCAATGGCAAGAGAATGAACTGCGACGCTTGCACCAGGTCCAATAGAAAGGACGCTCATGATAAGCTCCCGGACATCAGGCCTGGTTTGATATCTAAGTGGAATTCCCCTTAGCCTGAAGTTTTGATAGTGGTCTGTTGCCATAATGCAGAAATACTGCCGATGGTGAACATCTCTGAAGGGTTAACAAAGTGAAGCTGAAGTCAAAGTCGGTAAGGATTTTCAGCAAGTCACGGGCTCAAGGCCAACCAGTCAGTACGCGCCAATGCTCAGCCTTGCTCGATGTCCAATCAGTCTCTGCCTTTCTGGCGCTCTGCTGCGCCTGTGCATTAATGGCTATTACGCCTTGGAGTGATATTACTGGCTCAATCCCTTTGCCCTGGCAATTTCCTAGCCTTACCGCGCCGCGCCCAAACCTCCAGGCAGATCTCTCAACTCCTCAACTCTTCAATATCTTGTTTTTTGTTTCCCTTTTTATTATGAAATAATTCTGGAAAATTGACCCGGATCAAAGGCCAGCGTGTTAAGGATGTTTCTCTCCATTATAAAGCGTTTCATTTTACGTTTCTAGAGTCAATGGGGTTGCGAAGTTGATGGAAGATGGAGTCCACAAGGTGAGAAGGACATAATCGAATTAATCAAAGCAACGGCGAAGAGTTGACAGTCAAATGCACTGTCAGTCCCCCTTTCCAGAAAGAAAATGAACTTCTAAGGGGTCCTGTTTGTCTACCTGTCTACATTCCGCAGAGCACTTCCCCCCTCTATCCCGTGGATGACCTGCGCGCATACCTTGAGCAAGATCTCCGGACACCCCGTCTGGACAAAATCCATCAACATCTCTGGCTCGCAGGTCTTCCTAGGGCTGCACGGCCATTGCATCGACAAAAACTGCTTGATCGCACAATCATAGTCACCGAAGATCCTAACGAGCACCTTGTATGGCATGAGTCTCGTATATTCGTCAAACCGCTTCCGGAATATCTGCTTTCCTATCAGTTTTGGCAGGACCATCTCGAAAAGGAATTTCAAGATGAATCTTTACGCAAAGCTGCTTATGGGTTTCTACTATCCTACAGCTGGCTTATATGCCATAAATCCGACCTTAGCGTAGCGCATTCCAGCGGTCTTTTGCCTAAACCAATCACTTGGGAGAATTGGGTGAACTTTCTGGCCGACTTTCTAAGTCACGTTGATATACACACCCTTAGCAATGTCTCTGTTCGGTATCGATACGGCGAGCTGCGTCTCTCAAGATTGCACCGGATATACAGATTTTTCCCTTCAGTTTTCTCCACAACAAATTTTATCAAGGGATTCAAATCCGAGTCGACGTGGTATAAAGCCTTCTTTGCGAGGAATTTCAGTTGGATCTTTGCGGTTTTTGCGTACATGACCGTTGCATTAAGTGCGATGCAGGTAGGACTCGGGACACAAAAGTTACAAGATGATCACAACTTCCAGCAAGGATCACAACGATTCGCAGTTGCAAGTTTGGTTCTACTCGCTGCAAGCATGGCTCTGATCGTTATCATCTGGGTCTTTCTATTCTGCTTTCATTTCCTATGGGCTATGCAGAGTCTGAAGCATCGGACGCATGAGAAAAACGAGGGATGAAACCTTGAGATACTGGTGATGGTTGGAATCACACGGTCACCACAGCCGCTGCCTGCTTCCCTGGACAGGACATACTTTCTCTATGCTGCCGCCGGATCATGAGCTAGGTATACCTCAGTCGGCGATGAAACGCTTCCTGCTTTGTCTTCGGAGGCGCGGGATGGAAGAGCCATTCATCTGACCTGGCCGAGGGTACTTGATAGACACATCACATCAGATGATGACTCCCACTCGCTGGTCACGGCAACAATTGGTGGCCTCATGTCTGCGAAACGTATCATCACTATCGGAACCAGGTCAGCTGCGTACCGCGGGCAGATGTCGGAGGAGATACTTCAGCAGCTGTCACGGAATCAGAGTCAATTTCCCCTGATGTGAAGGACGAAGTCAAAGTGAGAGGGATGTGTTCCAAATGGACAACTAAAGATTCTGGTCAAGGCTGGGGTCGCATCAGAAGTGAGGGTTGACAGGGAATCCTTCCACTACGATTTGCTGAGTTATTATTATATTTTGTCGAAAAGTAGATTGGGTACTTGGGTACCCTATATTAATCAAGATTATCAATCCAAGTTTTTTGAATGAGCATATTATCAGATTGAGAAATCATGTTATAGGACAGTGAACTTACATGATATACTATAGAATACCCCAGTTTCCATCACATAGATAAACTTTCAAGCCAGCTACGTAGCATTGTTTTAAACTTCTATCGCTTTCAATGCATAATATCCCTATTATTGGTTTCACACTCCCACTCATACAGAGTATGGCAAGCAAAGCTTGCTCCGGAGAACAGAGATAGAGTGAGATGTACCTCTTATAGTGGTGGGAGAACATGTGACAGGATCAGGTAGGATTTGTTTACAATTAATAATAGTAATGTAGAATTCGCCGAGGTCCAGGCACTAGTGCTTTTGCACAGGCACTAACGCGGATCAACTAATGGCCTGCGTGCAGGGGTCAGGAACAAGAACTCAGGATCGTCTAGACTTTGTTATTCATGCTTACTTCCTAGATCATTAAGGTATGTTGACAATTCCCAACAGTGGCAGGGAGTAAGCTGCCTCCGGGTATGTATTTTTAATGTTGCTATCTCAAGACTCTTATAGAGGCAAGGTGAAGACTTAAGCGAGAGATATCGAATGTCTCATATTTGGGACTATACTATAATTAGGAACTCTGAAACGGTGGGGACAGCGGACAGTTACCAGACCCAGGGTTTGAGCCGGATATTTAGCAACCTGAAACTGCCGATGAGGATCAGTCTCAGACCATCCTATACCACAGACCATATTCAAGTCGATAACTCATCTTTCTGCTTCCCCGCAGAGAGGATACAACATGAGGATACAACCTCCTGGAGCAACGAATGTTTCACCATCGAAGGAGGTTCCCATGGAACGGTTCCTGTCTCCACGGACAGCTCCTCCTTCTTCACAAAAGCGTCTCACACTGAGTCACATGGAGGAGAAGCTTCTCATCTGAAGCACTCTGGCATCCTTTACAGGACAGGAGGTGCGCTTAACTGGAGACAAGCTGGAGCAGCTTTTGTCGTTGATACCTCCGTATGTTTCACCAAGACCCTGAACTTTGTCGCTTAGCAGTTGACACCGAATCCAAAGGTCTTCCCTCGAACGATGGAGAACGATAGATGCCTCTCATTTGTCACTCTTTCTGTCGAAAAGCCGGATAGCCAGGATGACAGCCGCTAAGGTGCCATGGAATCGGACGCAGACCCCTGCCCTCCCCTGTATCAAGCTATGTCATGGTGTGCTGCCCCTAAAAAGAAAAATAAAAAAAAAGAGGGGTATCGCACATGGAGTTCTTCACGCTGATGTCCTGGTGGATCATGCTGTCAATGATTCTTAGAGTGATAGGCGGACTTTATATACCGAGTGAGCACACTGCTGTTGATCATCTTGAGTCTAATAATCTACATCATCAACATGGCGACTAATCGAACGGTGGATTACGCCACAGGCCATGCTGGCCTCAACACTCCTCGCGATGTCCTTTTTGTCCAACTTATCTATTCATCCATGTTGGTCTTCGCCGGGATAGTCCTACTAGCACGGGTGGCTCAAATCGGGCATGCATATCTTCGCTACATCGTCTGTTCCGGTGCAACTGAAAAGCAACAATCATTCTGGAGCATCACGGAATCATCGCTCTGGGTTCGAATCAAAAGCCGTCTGCTCTACGCGCCATTGTTCGGCAAGCGCCATAACCGGGAGATCCAGCTCTCGTCAGCCATGAATATGGGCACTGTGCCTTCCCGATTTGACTCACTTCTTATCTTTGGATATATTGTCAGCCAAATCGTCTACTGCTGTGACCTCAACTATCAGAACGAAACGCCCGCCATCATTGCAGAGCTTCGAGGGCGTTCCGGTACATTGGCCACATTAAACATAGTGCCTCTTGTGCTCTTTGCAACCCGCAACAACCCCTTGATCCCTCTCCTACGGATCAGTTTTGACTCATACAACCTTTTTCACCGATGGTTGGGCCGCATCGCCGCCATCGAGAGCATAATTCACATGGCTGCTTGGGCCGTCAACACCGTCCGAGACGCAAACACGGCCGCACTTGCCCAGCATCTTGCTGAAACGCCCTCCTACGCCTGGGGAATGGTTGCAACTGCAGTCATGGGCTTTTTCATTCTTCATTCCCTCTCACCTGTACGGCATGCCTTCTACGAGACCTTTCTCTGCATTCACCAAGTGGGCGCCTTCTTCATCCTCTTAGGCATATACCTACACCTGGACATGCACAGCCTGCCGCAAAAACCATGGATCCAAGGGATCATTCTCATCTGGAGTGCAGAACGGTCCACCCGACTCCTCTGGCTCGTCTTCCTGAATGTGTCCCGGCGACACGGCATGACAAAGCTGCGGGTAGAAGCGCTTCCTGGTGAAGCCTGCCGTCTCACATTCTTCCTCCCCAGACACTACCCCGTCCCCGCGGGCAGCCACTTCTTCGCGTACATCCCCCAAATCTCCTGGTGGATGTCGCACCCTTTCTCCGCCGCATGGGCAGAACCCTCCAGCACCTCCAGCACCTCCCGCCCGAAAAGCATCCGATCCTCTATCACCGACATCAAATCCCTCACTCTCGAAAGCCAATCCTCCACGTTAAATCACACAGCAGTGACACTAGTCGTCGCCGCGCGCCAGGGCATGACCCGCGCCCTGTACACTCGCGCAATGTCCTCCCCAGACGAAACCTTCACAACAACGGGCTTGCTCGAGGGCCCGTACTCCTCCCACGCAGTGAACATGGCCAGCTACGGCACCGCGATCCTCTTCTCCGGCGGCGTGGGCATAACGCACCACCTCCTCTTCATCCGGGATCTCCTTCTCCGCGCCGCAGACGGCCGAGCCGCCACGCGGTCCATCACGCTGGTCTGGGCGGTCCGCAGCATGGACAGCGTGCGCTGGGTGCTGGAGTATATCCAGGAGATTCTGCAGATGCCCAACGCCGAGACAATCCTGACGATCATGCTGTTTGTGTCGAAGCCGAGGAGTCGCGGCGAGATGCGCTCGCCGGGGGGTGTGATTCGGACGTTTGCGGGGCGGTGTAATCCAGCTACTGTGATGGACGAGGTTATGCCCAGGAGGATTGGGGCGACGGTGGTGTCGGTTTGTGGGCCGGGAGCGTTGGGAGATGATGTGAGGGAGGCGACTAGGCGGCAGGTGGATCGGGGGGCTGCAGTTGATTTTGTGGAGGAAGCGTTTACTTGGTAGGTGGCGTTGGGATATTCTGTTCTACTAGTATGTAAATAATGTCTAATACTGTTGCTGTGCAACAATAAAAGTGTATGTTTACCGACGGCTCGCTATAAGGACTTGCGTATTCGCTTTCGGTAACAGAGACAAATTCTTATAAATGACGCGAGTACAAGCAGAAGTAATCCACTACTATGGAGTAGAGCTACTACTAGTCAGTAATGAGATTGTAGTTTTGGTCCAATCAGCGAGCTCGCAATGCGCCGTTCTGGGTATACTTCGTATCGCATAACGTTATGGCGCTGCGAAGTCAATTCGACCTCGGAAAGGATATCGTTCTCGTCTCTTAGATGGCTCAATATCGTTCGATCTGACCAGGACAGTATCTTCTACGATCTTCAATACGATAATCTCCACAATTGTGTTATAATATAACGTTATGCAATGAAGCATACCGCACATATATAAGACCGCAAATGCCTTCTCTCTTTACAAATCCATAACCCTCAGTCAAGTACAGATTACCAATCAAAATGAGCCTTCAAGGAAAAATCGCCATTGTCACCGGCGCCTCGCGCGGAATCGGCGCCGGGATCGCCCTTCATCTCGCAAAGCAGGGTGCAAAGGTACTTCCCCCTTTCTTCACCTCTGCAGTGCTATGGCTAATCCACACAGCTCACCCTGACCTACACCTCCGCGAGCAGCGCGCAGGGAATCGACGAGCTATGCGTCAAAATCCGCTCCCTGAACAACGGCTCCGCAGCAACCAAGGTCCAAGCCGATCTCAGACAGCCAGACGCCCCAGGCCTGATCCTCGCGGCCACGTTTGAGGCATTCCCCGATGCAGATAACAAGATCGACATCCTAGTCAACAACGCAGGGGTTTCGCAATGCAAGAATCTGGTGGAAACAACCCACGACGACATCTCCTCCGTCTTCGACATCAACGTCTTCGGCTTGATGAACATGACCAAAGCCGTAATCCCGCATCTCCGCGCCCCCGGCCGGATCATCAACCTCAGCTCTGTAGCCGCTCGGCGCGGATCACCTGGTTTCTCGGTGTATTCCGCGTCCAAAGCGGCCGTGGAGGGATTCACGAGGTCGTTGGCCTGTGAGCTGGGTCCGGTGGGGTGTACGGTTAATGCTATTGAGCCTGGGGCGGTGGAGTCTGATATGTTGCGCCGGGAGATTCCGGCTGACGTGCTCGCTTATATCCAGCAAAGTACGCCACTGGGGGGTAGAGTCGCTTTGCCGGAGGATATTGCGCGCGTGGTGACTTTCCTAGCGGGGGAGGAAGGGGGATGGGTGACGGGGCAGAGTATTTGTGTTAGTGGGGGGATGCATATGAATTGATTATCAGTCATGTAACATCAACTAGTCTTGAGAGGTTTAGATGAGTGTATTAATGGCAATGGTCCTATTGGTTAAAGCGACGTCCTCCCCTGGTAAACACCCGCATACCCCTCAACCTCCTCGCTCATCTGATGAAAAACAAACTGCGCTAGGCGCGCAGAGGGATACACCCTCAGTCCGGCGGGATTAAGCACCTGCATCAAGGCACCGACTGCCCCGACATATCCACTGTCCATCACACCGGCGGTGAGCAACACACCAGAGCGGAAGAGCGAGCTGCGCACGAAGATCTGGCCCATGAGGTCAAGCGGGACAGAAACTGTCTCGTTGAATTCGACGAGATAGGATCCCTGCGCGAGATCGAGAAAGCGCTCCTCTGGAGAAGCGGTACTTGATGCGGGGAAGGGGATCTCGATAGTTGACGCGGTCTGGCGACGCTGGTTTTCTAGATCGATTGTTCCGGGCGATGTCCAGGTGAGGACTCGTTTGAGGGTCAGGTCCACGCCGCAGGGCTGGACTTGCAGGGCGGGATTCTGGACATTGCGGATGATGGTGCGGGTGAGGAGAGCGCGGCCAGGGATGATCATTCTATCTCGGTGCAGTCTCGTGTAGTCAGTTGAGAGCCGTTAAAGACAAATAGCACAGTGTAATAGCAAATCAAGGTCTCATATAATAGTGGGCTGAGTGTTTCCAATGACTGTAAACATCGATCCATTGACCGGAAGGGTCTAGTATTAGGCCAAGATATACAGGTGGCTGGGACGGAGCGCCAAGAGAAGTGCTCCAACCTAACTAGCAAAATTAAAGAACAGTCTAGGCCCGCTACTCCTTAGGGAGTATGGCGTCGGCGATTTGCGATAGAGATTTTAAGCTTGGCATAGTTAGCTCATGCCTCGAGGTGCATGAATGAAACGAAAACTGCTGCGAGTCTGTCTGAGTCAGAGATGTGTCTCGGCAATCCACAGTATTGGGACCATCTAGAGATACCCATTCCAGTATATATCCACTCCAGACCACAAGTATCTAGCCTCACTTAGCGTACAGATCTGACCACAAGAAACTCTGCCAATCGTATAATGGATCTGCTTGACCAGTGGGACCCAGAATATGAGGATATCGGCACGCTTGATCTGGATGAGATTTATCAAGAACTGAGTCGCCTCGATGCTTTTGAGCAACTCATAAGATCGAAACAAGGGAGGGATGGTCCTGACTATCCCGACAAGGAAGTTGAAGATGATATCAATGCTGAAAAGGATGGCGAGGAGGCTTCCGTGCAGGACAACCTAGAGGAGACCCGAAAGAACATCGTACTCAATGACATCCGCACACGCCGCATCGCTCTTCGAGCTGGGGCAATGGAACTTTCCCGCGCGAAGATCCGACCGATGACGATAGTTGATTTGCCTGCGGATATTCTCCTCCAGATTTTCGGTTACTTCAAGGACGCCAGGATCGGAAAGCAGGCCCAAATTGACTGGAGGTCGCCGCTCAGGGGCTGGGACGAAGATGATGCCCGTAGGGCTGCCCACGAGACCATCCGGCAAATTCGCCTGGTCTGCAGCCTGTTCAACGACCTGGCGTCTCCGCTGTTGTGTCCGATCCTCCGCATAGATCTTGACCAGGACTCGCTGAACGGGGCTGTGGAGTTGCTCAAACGTCCCCGGATAGCACAAGGTGTGCATGCTATTCAAGTCGGACTGCAGTATCGCCCGCAGGAGCTTGTCTCGGACTGTCCGCGATTCAAGGACCACTGCAAGAAGGAATTAGAGAAAATAGCTGATTTGTGTGAATGGTACACTGACACCTGGCTGGAGTTGGGGTTCGATTCGGATGATGAATTGGTCTGTGAGCTACCGAAGAGGGTATATCGCGCATCGACGCGTTATTGCTCTATAATCAGTCGTTCGTGGGACGACTATTTTAACTCTGACGAAAGTGACGAGAATGAAGAGAATGATGATATCACTGAATCCGAGGCGGATGAATACATGGAGATTCTCGTCAACGGCTATAACGAATATCTCAAAAAGCATAACGAGCAACTACAGCTCATCATGACTGGATCGTTCGTCACCACGGTTGCATCTTGTATCTACCAGATACCCAACGTGGTTGCCCTCGGCTTCACCGACGCAGTGAATCTACCATATTATCGGTTTAACCCGCTAATTTTGCCTAGAGATAAGAGTTTTCTCCCCGAATTCTTGAGTGCAGCGCTGGAGTGGAAAGCAATTGAGGATGTGAACGATACCAAACTCACTCCGGGCGATGTCAAACTTACGCCCGCCAGGATCTTGTTCGAATTGCCGATTGCCATACACAAAACCGGAGCCACCCTGAGAGATCTGTATATTGGAGCATTCCCATGCCGAGGCAGCTTTTCTCAGATCTGTCCCGATACTGTGAGCAATCCCACCGATCCTGCAGCATGGTCTGATCTTCGAGCTGCATATAGCAGCCTCCGCAGAGTCAGCTTCGGATCGTATCTCAACCACCGTTCCATCCGGCACGAGCATCTCCAACCAGTAGATAGGTACTATGTCGACCAGTACGTTGGCGCAATACTGTGCGGTGCGGAGCTGCAAGATGTGCGGATGAGCTTCATTTCGTTGGGGCTCAATGATGGCCGGACCACAATGGAGGGCTGGTACGACCTAGGTCCTGTTCTTGCTGCAGTCAAATGGCCGCGGATCAAACGTTTGGCGATCCTCAACGTCTCCTCAAAGCAAGATGATCTACAAAAGTTCTGCTCCGGGATGCGTGACTCAATGATCTCCCTTCAATTGTCCAGCATACAGCTTTTGAACGGTAGCTGGGCAGGGATTCTGGCCATATTGGACGAGAAGGTTGGGTATAGATTCCCCGAACAGAAAGCCACTGGCTATTTGAGTTCTCTGAGAGGGGGAGAGTTTGGAGAAGAGGAGGTCAGGGAAAGGAGCATCTTCGATGGCTTGGATAGTGACTCGGATGAGCCTGAACGACTCCCTCCGGCAGGGCAGCTGTTGAAGCAGCTGCACCCTTCACTGTTCACACCCCGGTAGCTGGTGTCACTGTCATATAGTGTGCGTTAGAGTCCTACAATCGAGGACTAATACCTATGAATTATTATTATCTTCGCCGCCATTTCACATTGACTTTTAGAAACCCGCCTGGGTCAATTTGTTGGGCAGCTGTAGGTTTACCCATTCCATGGTTCATAGCTACACAGCACCACCAATCGACAGAACCAGCAATACAGATGAGCTTATCGATCATATGATTCTTTCTGCATCATCACGGCTATGACATCTATTACCATGAGACTCCCCTCAACACCCGCCTATCTCCACCACCATCTAACCTCCTTCAATACAACAACACAATGTCCAAAGAAAGCGGCGACCCCAACGCCATCGACCTCCTCTCCCGCATAGCAACTCTCCTCGAACAAGTCGCCAGCAACCTCCACCACAACCATTTCGACCGAGCCACCATTCAGACCATCCTCCTCCAGTACTCCTCGCGCGCCAAATCTGACGGCCACCTCATCAACGCCTCAAGACAGGACTCCCAGTGCGTCGAACACGGCGTCTTCCTCTCCCACGTCCACGTCGAGTTACTCTGCTGGCTAACCAAACACAACTACACCCTTCCAGCGTCCTCAGTGAAATGGTATAGCTGGCGCAAGCTGATTTCGCGGAAGTACCGTCTCCCATCACTATTTTCTGTTCGCGCGCACAGGGCGCAATTGGAGGATCTGTTGCGGAATGTGGTGGATAAGGGGGAACTGCTGCATGCGGCTCTGCGAGCTCAGGAGGTTTGTCGTAGGTCCCTGCAGAGAGAGCGTCGCTGATTGGGGTTGTAGGTTGAGGTTCCAGATGTTGCGATTGATTATCGACAGGTGACGCCTCAGGCGCCGCAAGGAACGCCGCCAGAAGGTATGTAGTCTTTTTTTTCTGTTCTGGGGATCGGTCTGATTGCTATAGCTCTTCATAAACTGCTGCACCGCGCGATGCTGGATGAGGTGCTACTTCGGGAGGGAAGGGTATCAAGCTGATCATTATGCTGGGGGTGTTGGCTTTGGCCATTCTATATTTGGTTTCGGAAGCTAGCTTTGAACATTTGATTGCTGCTTTCGTCTGCATCCCAGTATGTACTACCTACAGCAAATAATCATCTATCCGTCTTTTGCTTTCATAATTCCATTACATCCATTATACGATGGAGTGATACTTGCGACGACAACTTACCTGACTAATATCTCGTATCCAGCCTCCAGCTGACAAATGGACTCTCCAGAACAAGGTCTAGCCCCTGCATAAACACATATATCATGAGCATATCCCCACCATCCCGAGAATCAACTTATACAATCAAATTGCAATCAGCAAAGCATCTGACAAAATGTCCCACTCCCACCTCACCCCGCAAACCCCAACCCTAGCCACCACCCCAGGAACAGGCCACATCCCCAGCGCAACCTCACACATCCGCATCGCGCGGCCCTGTCGCAATTTCACCGCCGCAGAGCGCTTCTACGTAACTGGACTAGGCCTCAAAGTCCTTTGGCGCAGTGGGCCCGCGCACGATGTCGAGGGCGGCCATGAACTGCTGATGCTGGGGTGGCCGGGTGCAGCGTGGCATTTGGAGCTGGTCTTGGTGTCTGGTAATGAAGAGAATGCGCCTCGGCCGACTGAGGAGGATCTGTTGGTTATTTATGTGGATGGGGCGATTGAGCCAGCGGTTGTGGAGAGGTTGATTGAGGGTGGGGGAGTGAGGGTGAAGCACTCGAATGAGTATTGGGAGAAGTGGGGAGTTACGGTTAGGGATCCGGATGGGTATTTGTTGGTTTTGTGTCAAAGGGGGTGGACGAATGTTTAGATCTAGGGTTTGGGGGTTTGATCATTCAATGATATGATGTGATATGCAGGCTCGCATGTGATTGAGCATTGGATCCTCTCGAAGGAGCAGTCATAGAAAATGCGCTTCCGCCTTTCGCGGTTGTAGGGTGCGGTCTTCCCATCATAGATGTCAATCTTGCTGCAAGAGAATGTATATTAGAAAAATAAATTCTGGGTCGGCTGCATGCTTCGCTGGTTCGCTGAACAGCGCTAAAATATATATAGCCTTGCACCAACGACATGCCTTGGACTCTGTCCGCCTGTGAAGTACCTTCCTAGGGATACTGCACTGTATGCTTTCCTGACATTGAAGTTGAAGACAATCACTTCTGTTTCCTGGGGACCATATTCTGCGATGCGTTAGGCTGGCTGCTACAGGCTTGTCCGACGCGGAGATGTGACTCGATATTGGCACGTGATGTTTATCCTCCTGGGCTCCGTTGTCGGTGAAAAGCGGCAGAACCGGCGACAAACACATCATCCTTTGTCTATTACTCTAGATAACTCGCATCGTCACTCATCTAATGATGCGACTCCCGGCTCGCTCCAATGCAACTGTTCCCTCCTGAGTTCGGCCCATTTCTCCGTCATGGGCTGCTTCGCCGGTACGGACCGCGCCGCCGCCTTCTCCAGGCCTTGCTGATAAGCTTCGCGCTATGGACCGTCCTAGAAGTCCTACTCATATATCAACGGGTCTCAACAGCGGACGCGATCAAGCCCCGTATGCCACAGAAACCGGAGCGAATATACATTGCGAGCATGCACTGGAACAACGAGGCGATTCTCCGGAGTCACTGGAATGACGTAATCATCCAATTGGCTAAAGCATGGGGTACGGAGAATGTGTTCGTCAGTGTCTATGAGAGCGGAAGTTGGGATAATACAAAGGGTGCGCTTCGTGATCTTGATGCGGAGCTGGATCGCCTCGGCGTGAAACGGAATATCACCCTCTCAGACAGGACTCACGAGGATGAAATTTCCGTTTCTCCCTCGAGTGAAGGCTGGATAGATACTTCTCGCGGTCGGAAGGAACTCCGGCGAATACCTTACCTGGCTCGGCTCCGTAACTTGACTTTGCGTCCTCTGGAGGATCTTGAACGACAAGGCATAGCGTTTGATAAGATCCTCTTCTTGAATGACGTTGTATTCACCGTACGTATCAATCCTACTACAGCATTGTTGAAGAATGACTTCCAACCCTATTCGATGCTCGCGCAGGTGGATGATGTTATTGAACTTCTTAACACAAACGACGGGGTATACGCCGCCGCTTGCTCTATAGACTATTCCCGACCCCCGTTGTATTATGATACTTTTGCTTTGCGGGATAGCGATGGCGATGAGCATGTCATGCAAACGTGGCCTTATTTTCGTTCTACAACATCTCGGCATGCGCTCTACAACATGTCACCTGTCCCCGTCAAGAGTTGCTGGAATGGCATGGGTAAGCTCATCTTTGCATGACCCCATATCATCTCTTTCATTGTAGTGTATCTGTTCTTCCTTTGCTTTGACTCACCCGGCTTGAACAGTCGCGATGCCCATTGAGCCCTTCGTCTCGGCCACGCCGCTGCGATTCCGTGGGATTTCCGATTCTCTAGCACTATTCCATCTTGAGGGCTCTGAATGTTGCTTGATCCATGCGGACAATCCTCTCTCGGGACACCAGGGCGTCTACCTGAATCCCAAGGTCCGTGTTGGTTATAATGGCGAGGCATACGAAAAAGTCCACCCTGCTGGCTCCTGGCTTTCTCCACAATATATTGCCGTAGCTATGTGGGAGAACAGATTGCGACGTTGGGCTACCACGACTCTTTTCAAGAAGTGGGTCGTTCAACGGAGAGTTGCCCAGTGGATGGCTCTCTCTAGCGGTCGACATGAACCCGGCGACTTTTGTTTGATTAACGAGATGCAGGTGCTCGTTGCGAATGGCTGGGCCCATGTGTAGAGCCTCATTGAAAACATAACCTTCGGTTCTATCCTACCCTAAAGTGTGGCCGAAATCGTACTTGATGGATTCTATTACGATGTTTGCCAACCACCGAGTAATTGAGTGTTTCCATAACAATTCTCGGATGGCGGCTGAAACATTGGGACCGCGAGGAAATTTCGCGCCCTATCTCAATTTAGCTTCGTCAGTGAAGTTGTTCACTTAGAACACCAGAAATCCGGCAATAACGGCTGAACATGGTCTGATATTTCTTCCGAGAGGGAGTCGTCTTGCTCATCCAACCTGGCGTCGCATGCGCCGTGCACCGAACTCACGAATGTGGCTACGACATGGTCGTTGAACCAGCACAGGTCAGGCCGGGCGTAGGGTTCTACAGAACAGGCAAATCTTCAAACCTGCTCAAATGGACTATCGCAGATCTGATGAGCCTCTGTTGCCTCGACCGCTGTCCAAGTTTGTTTGACTGTCCGATATACGAATTCCAGTCGATAAGCGATCTTGATGTTGGGACATATATTCTAGTCGCTTAGATCCGGGGGGTCGAGACATTTAGCCACAGTGCAGGATCAAACACAATGGAAACATATAGGACTTGCACTTTTGGTTTTCCAACTAAACCCTATCGGTCTCACATCTGTTTGATTTGTGGTCCGATGCATCGGCGAGTGAGCTATGCTCCTCTACCGCCGATAATCGAGCGCATTTTGAGGACTTAATACTTGGTTTTAGGCTAAATCCGTACATGCGGCTCTCCCTTAGACAATCAATAGCAACATTGTGCCATCTATCTACATCAACGTCAATGCGGCATAATGTATGACATGCGACAATGTGAGTGGTAATCTGTCGATTGCTATGCGTACACATATTCTCACCCACTATAGTTAGACTGATATTAATAGACTTAACTAGAGTACAGTCCACGCAATAGTTATCCCCCCTCGAAATGCGCAGTCACAGATGGCCCTGACCAGCGGAAGAGGCAGGACCAGTGCCAGCCGCACTCGCCGAGGCAACCGTCTGACCCTTGAACTTAGACAGCACATCAGTAGTCGACCCGGAGAGCGTCCCGGAGCTGGAGAACGAGTTGGCGACACAGTCCCGGCCGATATAAGACTTGCAGGTAGACGAGGCGCTCGAGGAACCGAACAGCTCACCCGCGAAGCTGGACGACTCGACGGCAGCAGTGACGTCGGAGAAGAGGTTACCCTCGGCGAGGACATAGGCGCCGGAGCCGATCTCGAAGGCGTGGTTGGAGTTGCCGTTCCAGTAGTTGTTGACGGCGTGCAGATAGGTGTTGCCCTGGACCTTGGGGGCGCGGCCGCTGGTCTTGTAGAAGTAGTTGCCCTTCATGGTGACCTTGTCGCTGGAGCCGTCCAGGTAGACGTTCCAGTAGTGGTGGTTGTCGCAGGTGGCCGAGTAGTCGGACTCGCCGTCGATGTAGTTGTTGGAGAGGGTGACGCGGTTGCTGGCTTCGGTGCCGAGGACGTAGTGTTGGCGGCCGATGCGAGCGGTCTGTCACTTAGGCTCAGTCTTTTCTATTTTCAACTTGTCTGTGTGTGTGTGTGAGGGAAAACGTACAGTCACATGGTCGATCCAGACGAGGTCTGCCTGGTTGATGGTGATGGCGTCGCCTCCCCAGACGTACTTGGGGTTGATGTCAGTGACGGCGATGTTCCTGGCAAGTCAGGTCAGCGTAATCCTTCACTTTTATTTTCTTGTACTGACTGAATGATGATGTTCTTAGCGCCGCTGACGATACGAAGGCCCTTGCCCTTGATGACGCCGGAGGTGCCCTGTCCGATAAGGGACTTGTTGGAGTTGACGGTGATACCAAGTGAGCCAGCATTGTCACTACTTGTGTTAGGATCATGAAACAAAATTCCGATGGAGCACCATACTAGCTGACAGAGACAGAAGGAGCATCCGGCTCGTAGTTGGTGCACCAGTTGTCCTTGTTAATCGCTACCTGGCAGCCAGAAGCAGTACCCCAGGGAGCGCAACCAGTCCCGGTGGTGGTACCCTCTGTGCCAGTGAAGTCAAAGGTCTTGGTGAGCACAATCACACGGGCCTCACTATCACCGAGATACGAGACCAGCTCGTCGGTGGTGGAAGGGTAAACGGCAGTAGCGCTACCACCGCCGGTCACGGACGAGGCGAAACCCTCGGCGGTGCCTTGGACGCCAACCGCAATGGCCCGGGAGACCAGAGCGCCGATGGTGGTAAGGAAAGCAGCGTACTTCATCCTGGAAGTAGGCAAGGAACGAATGACTGAGGTAAATGAAGAGAAGAAAAAGCAAAAGAATGACAAGGTGCGGTGTGCTGAGGAACAAAACATCTGCCATGAGTTGCAGATCACTAGTTTTATATACCGGTTGGCCCTCGACCCCTGGAGGACCACCATAGTACCATCTCAAACAGCATTGTAGAATGGTCTGTCAGAAATTCTCCGTCGAGTGGAGAGGGAGAATTACTCAGTGAACGCCAATCCACCAGTACTCCACCAGTTGGTTGAATCGGCGATGGAAAGGAAAAATGTCTCTACAGGGCGATTCGGATGCCGATCTTCCCCCCATCTATGTAGGTTCCGGTAAGTGATCCGATATCTATGCGAGACAGCTCCACCGCGCGCGGCGTGAATAATGTGTGTTGATTCGTCGGTACAGCTGCTTTGATTCGTGAGTTTCAGGTATATCGTCGTCGTTGATGATGTTGAGGTGGGCAATGCAGAAGAAACACGGTATGACGCGGCCTATCCTGCGATGACGAATTAGGGGAGAAGCTTCTGCAACATTTCGGAAATACGCCGAATATTGCGATCAATGTAATAATACTTTATTTGTATATGAATTGATTAACAGCGTTTAATGGGAAGACCACGCAATGGAATCTCATGCCACCATGGGCTCCTGTTGAGCTCTCCATCCGCGGTCTGAGCCTGGCCCTACAGCATTACGTAGACACTGACGAGTCAAGCGAGACATAATATCTCTTGTCTTTACATTGATCTTATGAGGTATTGGTCAGTAACTGTCACTATTCTCAATCAAGCATCATGGCTGGCTGGGCAGCCCTTCTGCCTGGCCGCTTAATTTAAGCTTAATCTATACTCAGGATCCATGACTCCATATGCTTTCATCATGATCATGCTGATTGATGGGTCCAGTGAGCGGATATCATGATCATTACGGCAAGTGTCGCATTATATCAACACAGAAATTGAGTATAGTTTGAGGTTCATGTAAGCGTCGTGGTGTTGTGGAGCGGATATATATTCGCAGACCGTTAATGAAGTTAAGGGAAGACTAAAAAAAGAACTACAATTACCTATTTCTTTCCAACTCTCAAGATGTGAAATGGTTTCAGGATATGCTGGTCATGCATCATTGACATGATATCAACAAGTATTTATTCATACAGCACCCTCGCAGCAAAAGTGTATCTTTATGTGCATAAACAAGGAATGTACCAGATTCAGGGCTGGAGAAAATTACGGAGGTGTGGAGCAAGCACTTCTTGAACAAGAAAATGACTCTCGAAAATATTACTTCACATGGATTACAGATTATGCATCCTATATCAACAGGGCAAATATAGCCCATAGTACCTTCTGTCAGTCTCAGGGTAGGCAGATCCTAGAGTCATCTGCTGATGCTGAGGATTTGCAGTCCAATGGTGCTGAATTACATCATGATTCCTTCTGGATCGCAACTATCACCAGTAAAATCAACGACAAACAGCGTTGCTGTTTAGCGCGATTACTGTATGTGCCTGCGTTTGGGAGCGGACGAGTTCGCCCGTGCTGGTAGAAATTCGCTCCAGAAAATTCGGAGTTTAGCATCATCGATCACTCCCATGCAAGAGCAGTCCAAATTCCAATAAGGCTGAAGAATGGAATTCGCAAGGAGAAGAGGTGTCAAGGGATGCGAGACCTGTAGCTATATCAATGCGGATGGTAACGTCCGTGAGTTTTCCACAATCAACAATGATAGTCACGCTGGAAGTCCAGGTTGAGGCCAACATGGTTCTCGCAGAGCCCGCATCACTTGAGAAATTGACAAGTTATTCGCCTGTAATATGGGCGAATACATTGATCTACCGCAATTGGTCGTTGTGTCTAGCGGCAAGAGCTCTGTCCTGGAGGGCTTGACAGAGGTGAAGTTTCCTTAAAATAGTGCCCTATGCACCTGGTTTACAACCCAGATCATATTTCAGAGAAATCCAAGCTTAAAGACTAGGAAAGTCTCTGGCTCAATCATCTCACCAACGGACAACGACGAGAGGGACAACGCTACTTGGAGTATATCAGATATTGAGGCACTCAATGAGAGTGAACTTGGGAAAATGATGAGTGAAGTAAATTTGTCCTTTTCCAAATGATGGGTGTAAAATTAACTTGCCTAAGATTCATATAGCCATAGGTTTATCAACTTCGGCAGGAGACGACTCGCCAACATTTTCCTCCGTCATGCAGGTTGAGTCACAATGGATAAAACTGGACACGCGAGGCAAGTATCTCAAGTCAGGCTATTTCTATAAACCTTGTCCTTCCCCCAGTCCTTAGGCCTACACCGCGTTTAGGTGTCAGTACCGGCGGGGCACTGCCAAACGTGGAAGAGGCAATGCATACGGCATCGTACGAGGTTGATGAGCTATTAGACATGGCTGAAGAGGGAAGAACGATTGGCCCTGACGTGGATCCCCAAATAGATACCTATCCATTGCGTAAGAGTTAATATCCGCTGTCGTATCTGAGTCTTCATTTGGGGTATGGAACTGAATTCTACGTTGCGTGGATGGATTAACCCGAGGGCCATGGAGATGGCGTCCATAATCCGGGACTGGCATGAGGCAGAGTATGTCAAGCGATGCTATACTTGGGCCCCACTGCACACGAGTCCATGACAAATGGCTTCATTTGACCAAACCCCTCACTGGAACTGATTCCTCCGCCGAGAAATCCGAATACGCCTACATTCCATGCGTCCTTTTTAGGCCTTGACAGGAGAGAGGAAAGTGTAGAATGCGAGCGGTAGCCTCATCCCATACACCCTCCGTGTCCTCATTCCATGGAATCGCGATGTACCTCCCAATTGAGAAGCCCAAGCCACCAAGGCGGTCGATACAGGAACCTGAACGCAGATGTGAGTGGAAGGTCTTGGCTCCCTTGGCGCTGGGCAGAGGAACAGCTTTTTATAGCAGCCCTGGAACGGCTTGGCAGCAGATAATCAAGATGCCAAGTCCAATACGAGGGACGGAGGAATCGGCCTCTGCAGGCCAAGCGTCATGTTCCACTGGCATGATTCCGCAGGTGAAGAAGATGCTGGGATTCGAATGACGATACGAGGTTGCATCGTATTCAGGTTCGCTTCTCGTCGGCTTCATTTGGGGATGCCGAAATTAGCAATGGAAAATGGCATCGACGAATGCGAAGTTGTCTGCGTGATGAGGATGAACGTTTTGGTCGAGGAGGGCGTCCTGTGAGGGAACAAAAGGTATATAAACCCCTCGACATCCACGAGAATTGAGAGAAATCAACAAGCACCTCACAAGAAGCAAGCAAGCAAGCAAGTAAAGAAAGCATTCGGCAAGTATCACAGCTCCACCATCTTCAATATGAAGTTCATCGTCGTCGTCAACGCCCTCATGGTAGCCCTCTGCGGCCACCTCGCCCTGGCCTCTACCATCGGCCACCCCTCCCTGATGCCCCGCGAGGATGCCTTGAGCGACAACAACAGCACTGTTGCCACTCCCTACGGCAACATCGTGAGCTCCGTCCTCGAAGACGGCAAGAAGAAGATGGAATTCTTCGACGTCGACGGCACCCTCGAAGTCACTGCCATCGAGACCGCTGAAGGAAGTACGTCCTTTGCCCCCTTCACAAGCCCGCAAACACAAACACAAACTAACGGACATAGCTGCGACCTTCTACGATGCCGAGGGCAAGGAAGTCAACCTCGCGGACATGGATGACGACGACGAGGACCTGGAGAAGCGCGTGCCCAAGTGGAAGCTCGCGATCAAGTTCGCCAAGCTGATTGCCAAGTATGGCAAGCGGGCCTGGTCGTACATCTACTGCGTCGGTACTGCTCCGTTCTGGAAGTGCGGTGACGAGGTGAGTTATTCTTTGCCCGAGGGGTAAAGGAAGCGGCTGACGAGATAGTTCCTTGACTGTGCTACTGCTGGCCGCGCTCCATGGAACTGCTACGAGGGAGCTATTTGTGTTGGATGGAGCGTTCACAAGCACTGCAAGTAATTGCGTGTAGGTCACATATTGTCCAGAATGGACATGATTGGTGGCTTGGGTTGCTAAGAGACCAGAGAGATAATTTGGCGGGAGATTAGTTCTGCGGGAATGTGTTATCTGTTTCTGATTTCGGCTTTGTGAATTCAGATGGATGGTAAAGAGACGTATAGAAGTTGAAGTTGATCTTTAAATTGTTATCCCGTGGTCTATGCTTCTTGACCTCCCACAGTAGCAGTATGGCAAGCGGGGGAATGTCGGGGACCATTCCCCCGAGCCATCAACCAGATAAATATCCTCTAAGCCCCAGCTCCGCATCAGATCTTTATACCAGGGATTCAATACAACATGATCTCCCCAGATGAACAAAAGGTACCTCGCCTCTTCTAACCCAACAACCTAATACTAACTGCACAGACCATAAACTCCCTCCAGTCCAACTGGATCTGGGCCCCAAAGTGGATCGATAGCTCCCCGGCCAACACGGCCGGTAAAATCGTCCGATTCAACCGTCACGTATCTCTGTCTTCTCCCGCTACACAAGCGCTAGTCCACTGCTCAGCGGATACACGCTACAAGCTCTATGTCAATGGCATGCGGGCGGCAGTTGGGCCCGCCCGCGGCAGCCCTCTGATCTGGTACTATGACACGGTGGACATTGCACCGCATCTGCGTGTGGGAGACAACGAAATTGTCTTTGTTGTGCTGAGGTATTTCAATGCGTGCAGGGGTGCGATGCCCTTTGAGCGGACCGCCTTTCCAGGGCTAACGGTTGTGGGGATGATCGAGACCGAGACGGAGGCTGTGGATGTGCAGTCAAGGGAAGGGTGGTTGGTGCAGGTGGATGAGAGTGTGCAGTTCCCGATGGGACTGGTTGACGATATGTTTCTGCATGTAGGTATCTGTATCTTCTGCGAGAGAGTGGCGGAGACTAATCGGATAGATTAATGAGCGCCTTACTCCGACTGTGCTGGAGGAGCCGGTTACGCCAATGGCGTACGGGATACGAACGTTGAATGGAGATCTGTCGCCATGGCGTCTACGGCCTCGTCAGATTCCCATGCCTGAGGAGACTCCAGTGGATGTTGGTCTGGTCCGAAAGTCCCAGAGTAGCAACCATATTGACGAGTGGACGGGGTTTCTGAACGCAAAGCAGATACTGACACTCCCGGCCAATTCCTCGCATGTGCTTGAATTCCAGGCAGAGGTTCATTCGACTGCGTTCCTGCGCTGGTCCTTCCGAGCTGCGCAGGCGTCTCGCATAACCCTCAAGATCACCTATTCCGAAGGATACGAGCAAGAGCCGCGGGCGTACCCATTCTTCCGTACAAAGGCCGATCGACTGGACGCGGTGAATGGACGTCTCATTGGGCCGTATGACGAGGTGACCTTCGACTTACCGGCCGGCAAGACGATCGTCTACGAGCCGTTCTGGTTTCGCACGTTTAGACTGATCCGGCTTGAGATCGCCAGTGGACCTGCGCCGGTTGAGCTCCTCTCGTTCGACGCTACCCAGGTCAATTATCCGATGGCAGTCCAGGCTAGCTGGAAGGAAGAGGGGGACGAATACAGCGAGAGGATCTGGGAGGTTTCTATCCGCACAATGCGCAACTGCATGTTCGACGGGTACTCCGACTGTCCGTTCTACGAGCAACTCCAGTAAGACACCACTCAGCAACTAAAGACGTACCTAACATC
This sequence comes from Aspergillus udagawae, assembly GCF_001078395.1. Classification (NCBI taxonomy): domain Eukaryota; kingdom Fungi; phylum Ascomycota; class Eurotiomycetes; order Eurotiales; family Aspergillaceae; genus Aspergillus; species Aspergillus udagawae. The sequence goes on from NW_025091271.1 coordinate 1,414,935, forward strand.
CTCAGATACTCTGGCGACAGCCGCTCCGTCGGTCTATTCCACTACCTCCTCTCCGGTGACGACCGCCTCATGCGCCAGGCCATCACCAACTTCGCCGTCTCCGTCACACCAGAAGGTCTCACCCAGTCCCGATTCCCGTCGCACGTCCCGCAGATCATCGCTGGGTTCTCCCTCTACTGGATTCTCCAAGTCTGCGACCACCACTTCCACTTCGGTGACACAGCCTACGCCCGCTCCTTCCTCCCCCGCATCGACGGTGTCCTCGAGTTTTTCCACGCCCACACCGACTCCCTCGGTCTAGTCAGCAATCTCCCAGACGACGTCTGGCAATACGTCGATTGGGTGACAACCTGGGACGCAACAGACACCCATTCAGACAAAGGCGTGCCCACGTCGGGCCGCCAGTCAAACCGACACACCTTCTTCAGCCTCCTCTACGCCTACGTCCTCAAACAAGCCGCGCAGCTCCTCCACGCCGTGGGCCGACCCGGCCACGCAGACGAGTACACCGCGCGCGCCGGTGCCGTCCTCGCCGCCATCCGCAAGCACTGCTACGACGGGCGCTTCTTCACGGATTCCACGGCCGATATTGCCGACGCCGGTGCCTATTCGCAGCACTGCCAGGTGTTCGCTGTGCTATCTGGTGTGGTGGCAGAGGATGATCGTGCGCGTCTGCTGACGGAGAGTTTTGCGGAGACAAGGTTCGCAAAGTGCTCGTATGTGATGCAGTTTTATGCGCTGCGGGCCTTCTCGCTGGCGGGCGATGAGGCATATGAGGCGTATTGGGGACGGGTGTGGGATCCGTGGCGGCGGATGCTGGAGTGTAATTTGACGACGTGGGAGGAAGATGATGTGCGGCAGCGCTCGGATTGTCACGCTTGGGGGAGTGTGCCGATCTATGAGTATTGTACGGAGATGGCGGGGGTGAGGATCGATGCGCCTGGGGGCCGGAGGGTGTTGTTCAAGCCGCGGTTGAGGCTGAGTAAGGACATCTCGGCGAAGGTGGCGGTTGGGAGGGACAATGTCGCGATGGTGAGGTGGGAGACGGTGGACGGTGAGACGAGGGTGGAGCTGAGCTTTGAGAGAGCTGTCGACGTGGCTTCTCAGATGCCGGGGGAGCAAACGGTCGAGCATGGAGTGGTGCAGTCGCTGTTGTTCACATGGAAAGACCATTAGGGTTCTTACATATTGCTCAGGAACTAAGAAGACTGTATTCATGCAATCTAAGGATGCACTGTCTAATCGGTATCAGGTGTAAGGCTAGCTACTCAGGTCTAATTCTAAGCGATTGAATAGGCAATTCAGCATGAAAGCACACCACTCCTCAATCTTTACCTACAGATGAATGGCCACAACTTTGGCCGGCTCAATGAGCTTACCCAGGATGGGTGAAAACTGTCCCCCACTCGTTGTGACATAAAGCACTGAACCATCCTTATTGCCAGCAACCGCAGTTGATCCACCAACAGCAATCGTAAACTGATTTCCAGCCACCAACTTGACTCTCCCCTTTGGATCAACCCTCACCAGCCCATTGTCCGGGTTCGTCGAGATGTACGCCGTCCCATTGCTCCCGAGCATAAAATCATCCGGAGTAATCCCACTAGTAAGGACCTCAACAGGACCAGTGGCAGAAGCTCCGCTATTCACCGGGACCCTGCAGAACAACATCTGCGTGGTACTCGTGTAGTAGACATACTTTCCGCGCACATCAATACCATTAACACCAACAGCATACGGCTGGCCCGCAGCAGGAAGCATCGAGGCATCAGACAGTGCCTGCGAGTATACTCCCGACGTCATATCCAGCCGCCAGATCACGCCCTTGGCGGAGTCCGTAATGAGAAGCAGGTTCTGCCCGAACCGCGCAATGCCATTCGGGAACTCAGCTTCGGGGATTCGTGCCAGAATACTCGCTGATGGTGCAGCGCTACCCGAGGCATCAAGTCTCCAGATCGCGTATGAACCGGGGGTGCTCGTGACGGTGGAGATGGAGAAGTTGCCTACAACCACTGCGTAGACGTCTCTGTCGATTTCGGTGATGCCTAGCAGACTGGTGGCATTGGGGAAGGTGTAGAACAAGGAACCAGCTTCCGCGGTGTTGGTGTTGGCTGGGTCGATCAGCCACAGTTCGGGGACGTCAAGGCGCGTCGCAAGGAGGCTTCCGTTAGGTCGGACTGCAAGGTTTTCAAGCCATGTGCCGTTGCGAGTGAACTGGAAGACTGTCGATGTTGACGAAGGGTTGGTTGTTGGAAGCGTAGGCAATGCCAGTGTTGGACTGATCAACGTGGTAATTAGGGCATAGAGCCAAAGGATGTTTGGATGGGAATACATAGTGGATCGAATGTAAGTACGCTCTTTATGTAGAGTAGTAGGAAGCACGAGGGAGTGTTTTGCCATGGATAAATGTCTGTTCCTGCAGCTATTTATACTTGACTTGTCTGCCAGTTTACGGTCTGGGAATGGATTTACAGAACTCTCTGGAATTGCATACGACCATTTTCCTCCGACTCGATTTGCTTCGCTTGCTTCCAGATTCCGCTTTCCTGCCTATGGGTTCTAGAATGAGATAGTTATTAGCTCGGATTGGTTGGCAACTCCCGCCTCATGCAATGTCACTATGGCTAATCTGACATCTGTCTTTCCATATTCTTTGTCAGCTATTGAATGGATACAGATTATGAAGAGATTACCAATGAGAAGTGTTGGTTCTGAATCACTTGTTCTTTCATAATCATTGCTAGCTTATTATGTTATCAGCGCTAATTTCGCACTACTTAATAGTAGTACGCCACTGACGCTATATACAATTCCCCTGCAAGCTATACACATCCACATATCAGCATAATCCCATAAAAGGACCAAGAACATACCTCATGAGCTTGTTCAATCTTTTCAGCTTGGAAGTATCCATACTCAGTCGCGTGCAGGATCACTTGCACCAGATCTTCCTGCCAGAAGTCTGGCCAGCCTCTGGCTGCAAGGCTAGTCTTGAAGGTCTTTTGATAGATAGCCTGAAATCCACATTCAATCCAAGACTTTCATCGACTTCACCATCTCTTCCAAAGTATAATACCACTCGGCAATGTTGAATTGACGCTTTAAAGATCTGTCCGCGCTCAGGAGGATCGACTTGACAAATCCACCAAGGTCAGCGGAGGGACCAAGGAGTGGCATTGCGGCTTTGAGATGAGCTGGCTCTGGAAAGACTAGCTTGTAGGAGGAAGGGTCGCTTAATATAGGGACCAGAGACTCTAAGAAAATAGAATTATAGATGCCAAGATGGTTGATGGTGGGTGAGATTGCAAGGGAATGGATATACTCGTCGACGCGGGCTTTGCTGTTAAAGTGCCCAGCTTGTGGCCAATGACTCAAGGCTGGATGGTGATGTCCGCACTACAAAGACGCGATTGACCGCATGTTCCAGTACTATGATCTAAGAAACTACAGCTATATGGATTCGAGAGGTCCTGGATCAAACACCGAGAAAAGGCCCAGCAGAGACCCTACAGGTCTTGTAGAGCCACGGGAATGTGAGTCAATCCCCCGCGAGAGCTCATTCATTCCCTCAGCGATCGTGCCATCGACTTCTTTCTTGCAGCTCACGTATTCCATGACCGTGGCAGTGCCCGAGGTTAATATGAGTATCTTTCTGTGCTCTGTGAGGAGGTCAGAAATTGGAAACAACCCTCTGTGAGCTTGAGCACTGTCACACTCGCAGTGTACGCTATAGCTTCTAATATACAGCTCTCCTTGAGGAGTCCTAATGCTAATACAGGCGTGCTCTTCACCTTTTTAATGCCGCACTATCCTCACAAGAGGAAATGGCACATGACAGCACAATCATGTTAATACTACTTCTCAGCACATTTGAGACAACTACCTCGGGCAGTCCACAGTCGCTTTCACGATGCGATGCCCATATCAGAGGTGTAATGATGATCATCCACCTGCGAGACCATCGCATGCTTGAGTCCTGTCATGGGCAGAAGCTGTTCCTGCATATCTGCTGGTGTCTCTGCGTCATCGTTTCAGCGGCTGCTCTTTGTTCCAAGTACCGAAAGGCTTGTGACTCTGCTGCCATGCTACATCATCAAAATCCATACACCTTTTGGTAAGGATGGGGTGAGACATGATAACGAAGAAATTGAGGGAATGCAAGAGATGGAAAGATGCACCTATTTACAAACTAACCAGTCAAATTATCAACCCCAGGGGATTTCCAGTTATCCAATCAGAGTGAGACACCCTGCAGGTGATAAAAACAAGCATGCCAACCTGTGAACCTCTTCTCTTTGCTGCCTCTTGCGCTTCTGTACTTTCTCTACTACCACCCGCTTACAATGGAATTATCATTAATCCCCCGCTGCTTCATGCCGGATTTTACTTGGCCAGACCGCGTCTCACCTGTCATTACTGACCAAATACCTGCACCTCCACGCCCAACGCATCCACTGCTACGCCGGTTTTGGGGCATCGTCCACAAATATCTTAGACGATTTTCTGATTATTATTGTAGCTGGGTCGGGGCTACCTACGACAATCAAATTGCTCAGCTTCCGTTTGGGCTGATCCTGAAGTGGTCCGATGGGACTCGGATAGAGGAAGTGTTGACTATGCAGGCCGCTAGAAGAGCGGGTCTACCAGTTCCCAGGGTTATCTGCTATGGGGAGCATCCAGATTGCCCGCATGCACCAGTTTCGATTCTAATGACTCGCGTCCCCGGCGATGAACTTGGCCAAGCATACAAGACGCTGAGCGAGGAGGACCGAAACTCGATCCTACAGCAATTAAAGGGCTACCTGGAGGCGATGCGGAGATGGCAAAACCCCGTGGGCGGTAATAGAATTTGCTCCCTAATAGGCACTGCAGTCAGGAGTGTCCGTATACCTAATCATCTCGCTGGTCCATTTGAGACGGAACAGGAGTTCAACGAGTATCTTCTGAGCCCGTCTTGGGCGGGTGGTTTCCAATCGGAAACTGAATACAAGAATGCACTCGATCGCGCAAAGAAAATGGAGCAGATGTCTCACCGCATTGTTTTTACGCACGGCGACCTAGCGCACCATAATATCATGGTACAGGGCGGACGGATCACTGGATTTCTAGACTGGGAGGCCGCAGGCTGGTACCCTGATTATTGGGATTTCACCACAGCTTTGAGGTTTGCTCCACCTGATTTCTGGTGGTATGGCTTCATGATGGAACTCGGGGGAGAGTCGTACCTGGCGGAGTTGGATTGTGAACGCGCATTGACGTCTTTAACAAGCGAGTCCTACTGCTGGTGATCTATCCAATTCATCCGCGCGGGCTCTCTGAACTGGTGCGCTTCATAACGCCTGTTAGTGGGGAATATTAGCACCTATTCCCAGGTCTATTTATGACAGCCAAGAGCTGTTACTGTGGCGCGATAGGAGAAGCTTTGTATACCCTCTTGGGCAAAATAAAACAGGAATTTGTTACACTTAGCCCTAGTCTATTACGGTATGTCGCTGAAAAAGTAATTTGGACATCCTTTACCACAGCCAGGGAGCGGTCCAGGGGTGTTAAAACACCATATCAACTGTTACTATTGGACACATGAAAGAATCCCCTTGAAAGATATACAAACTGGGATGTTCAAGGCACACTGCAGCTTTTACAGAAAACGTTTCAACTGCACTAACACTCATCCCCAGGTTCTTCCGCCTGTATCCCATCCAGTCCATTTACCGTCCTCTTCTGTCATGTTGTGGAGAATTTGCACAAGGTAATTTTGCTTTTCTGCATGGCGTCTTTGAGACTTGGAATCAACTCGTTTTAGGGAAGTGGCATGGGAGACCTTACTGTCAAACTCTCTGGACGAATTCTCCTTCGTCATCCTCAATAGAAACTGAAATAACTGAGTCCAGTTGGGATAGAGCATGCATCAGACTATCTGGACCTCTAGAGCCATCTACCGTCAGATGGATGTCAAAGATCCGCTCGAGCCTCTCAATATGTGCCGCAGGTGTCTTTGGTGTCCTAGAGAAATTTGAAATCGATTCATGTCGGTCCCCTGCTGCAGACCCATTACTCGCGGCTTGATTAACGAGCACCTCTTCCAGTCGGGTTATCACCCGTACGCGATACCCTGCCTCCATCACATTTAGGAGCAGGGTTTGCAACCCATCAGCTCCGGTCCGATAGCGAATCACCGCCGAGATCTCCATGGTATTATTCCGGTCGAGGTATTGTCGCAGAACATGCATCAGAGTCGGATAGACGAGGACAGCGACGAAGTACAACGCGGTGGAAACGCTCGCTAATCTGAGCAATCCAGCGCCACAGGCAGCCCCAACCGCTGCACTCAGCCAGACGCCAGCGGCAGTAGTAAGCCCTCGGATCTCGTTGCGCTGTTTGAAGATAATTCCTCCGCCTATAAACCCAATCCCGGATACGATCTGGGCTGCGATCCGGCTTGGATCTAGCACGACCAGACCTTTATCCAGGACATCAAAGGACCCTAGTTTCGAGATCAGCATGAACAAGGCAGCGCCTATCCCGACCAGTGTATTCGTGCGCAGCCCTGCGCTTTTGTGCTTCCATTCTCGTTCGATTCCGATGATGGACGACAGTCCCGTGGCGACCAGTAGCTGTCCCACCTGTGTCCATGCCTGCTGGTCGCCTTGATCAAAGGGGTAACGCATATTGGAGCTCTGGTTACAGATCCGTCAACTATTAGTTTCTCCAAGCTAGGAACGACAATTGAAAATTGCATGTGTTACTGACATTATCTTGAGTGAAAGGCAGTGTAGTGTGTTCTTCAAGCTCTCTCCTGTGCCGTTGCTGGGATTGACGTGTGTCCGGACACAACTCCAATATCACCGCAATGTGAAATGGCCACCCTGATGGAACCGCAAGTACTGTTTTCCTCGTCCGCTCAGGCTCTGCCAGGGAAAGCCAGAGGCCTTTAATATATAGTTGTTGAATCTGCAAGGCTTCGTTCAGACTCAGAGCGCATTACGTCAGAATTATATGGTACTCGGGAGCGCACCAGAAAACGAACCACAGCCATTTAAGATTCTCGGTTTGTTCCATATTTGCGCTCGCAACGACGTCATGTGAAAATGCAATGGCCAGATGCAATAAAAAGACAACATAGACCCGGGTACGTGAAGGAGGCGTCCTTGCGGCTTGTTCGTCTTCTCGCAATTTCAGTTCAGTGCCCACAATTTCAAATCCGATCTTATTTCTTGAGGAATCGGCCCAATAAGGGCCTTGGAATCTCAAGCTCTGTTAGCTAGAACCTTTAAAATAAGGTCATTAGGCTTGGGAACCACTAAATAAAGCTCGGAGGCTTGTCTAGAGATCCACTACAAGTGGGACATAGTCGAGCATAGTTAAGAGTTTATTAGCTCTCGGGTGGGTCATGAGTCTCATAACAAATACTGAGACATTAATAGTCTTGTTACAGCCAACAATGAATGCTCCACGGTAACTCCTCATACACGTTAAAGACGGAATTCGTTCGTTGTCGGGGAGTCAAATTGCAAAGACAATGCCTAGCACCCAATCGGTGTACCTGAGTACTGGCCAAAGAAAAATTGTATTATAAGTAATTAGCAGTCAAGAAGAAATATCACTATATAAAGCCTGATCAGTTCAAAGAAACCGACAGTCCGCCTCAAATACTCGTGAGATGACCAGTCGATTTGCGGATATAGTCTCTAACAGTATAAGTCAACAAGTCACCAAGATGTACAAAGGAAGAAGACAGTCACCTAAAGTGCCGTGGCACAGGTATCACCATTCGGAGGCTGAGTGCAACCCAAATAGCAGAAAGTACTTAGTTGCAGGCCGCCGTTGGAGTCTTTGCATTTGAAGAGCGCATCCTCCGGTTTAACAAAGGCATCCAGATTGCCCATGATGATAACTGACTCGAGCTCCTGAATTGAGTATCCTTTCGATTGCAGATTTAGCGAGAGGATCACAGCTAGCCTTCTGATTCAGCAGGCATGTACGTACCATGATACTGCTCCAGAGTTTTGCCACAGTATAGAAGACCTTCCTTGCATGCGTCCGTGAAGGACAGGGCGCCAGGGAGTAAGCTAGCGCAAGCGAGAAGAGAGACGGGCAGCTTCATGGCGCGGTGGATTAAATAGTAGCCTAGGACTTTGATTATCGTACGGAAAACGAGTGAGACATGAAAGCGGGTTTAGTCCACCGGCTCTTATACCACTTAGTCTCGGGGCCTCTGAAACGGTACTGTCCGCAAGGGATACATTCTCGAGCGGAGCCAACAATGTCTTGTTTGCGAACGGGCCAGTGAAGTTACACGGAATGCTCCGGGATATGAGAATGCTACTCCTGTTGACATCCAAAAAGAAACAGCTGGTTGTATTGTGGGGACTGGGGCATATAACGGTCAACTCAAATGATCCAACCACCTGCATGGCTCGCAACTTTTGATCTTATTATATCCCACGATTCACATAGGGGGTCTGAAGTTGTCTCACTGAAAGATGGTGCGTCGTCGAAACAAAGTAATGTCTCAATTCTTCGGACAGCCTTATCATGAAACATTTGGCTGGCTTTCCTGACACCTCCTTGACAGCGACTATTGCGACGTTCAGTCGCGCTCTATCCGCGTAGTGCTTTCAGACAATAGGCAATTCAATCGATTAACCTGGTACCGTATCACGAAATTCCTGCGCCCTTGGACATCCCTTGGGCTGGGCGATGGTGTTCGAAGCATCTAGCCCACGCGGTTATCTCAATCGGGCAGCCAGACTCACGAGAAGAAATCACAAGATTGAATGCCTCCGTGTAAACGTAGATAAACTCTTGAGCGGAGGTCATCTGATTCCTCAACGGGTACAAATGGAAGGCTCTCATTAATAGATAGGAAATGTAGCGAACTCTGCACCAATACTACCAAGTCAGACGCAACTCTTAGCTCCTTTTTCACTTATCCACAATGAGAGCACTACAAATCATATCCAGAACGCTAATTAAAGAAGGGGGTTGATGGTAGGAGCGCAAGAATGAGACACAGAATACATATTAGGATTCCTCAACATACTCTATCAGGCGATCCCGGTAGCCTTATTTTTCTACATTATTCTGTCATAACGCTCTCGGAACCACTAAAGATGGATAGCATATATGCAACTGAAGTTGCGATGGACTTCTTGGTTGCATATCTAAACTGCCTCACGGCTTCCAGGGCAAACCCCGACATACCAAGTTGAGCCTTATTACCGGGTTCGATTAGATATTTCAGCCTCGATAGACTGGATTTTATGTTAATACTCCAGGAATGTCTAACGATATCCCTTCTTTCGTGTCTAACAAGCAAAGCCGGCTCAAATTGTAGCGTAACCTGGGCCCAGTATGGGCTCCTACCCCTAGCTCCAGGCCCAACTCAGCAGCTCTAGGGTACACTGGACGCGTTCCTCAGGCTAGTTACTTTATATTATAGAGTATATGAGTACATAGATATGTTGCACAACCTCAGACCATATCCTCAATCACTGTATTACTATCGTGTACCATATAATTTCTTAGCTGAGAGTGTATGAGAGGAGCTAAGCCTGCCTCGCCCTTTGCACCAGCCGTCGGTTCAAGTATTTGGCCTTAAGGGACCAATGATCGGAGGCCAGGAAAGCACGAATCCAGAGAATCTGCTGAAGCAGCGTGAGCCTGTATTAGCCCAAGCAGACCATGCTCGGTGCCTTGTATGGTCACACAACGGGGGAATTGTCGGAATAATGTTCCTTGTGCCATGCTGCCGCCTCATTCCCTGCGATTCGTCCAAACACCACGCACTCCAGGAGGGACGACCCTCCCAGACGGTTCTGGCCGTGGATGCCGCCGGTCACCTCCCCTGCAGCCCAAAGCCCTTCTATCGGAGTTCCTTCTTCTCCGATCACTCTGCTATGCTCGTCGATCACCACTCCTCCCATCGTAAAATGAATGACAGGAGTCACCTGTCCGGCGTAAACCTCGTACTCCGGCATTACCTCGGTCAATTTCCAATGGCCAAAGGATTTACGGCCGAATGGATCCTTTTTCTGGCCGGACACAACATCTCCATACTCCTGGAGGGTCTTCACCGCCGTCAGTCCAAGCTCACCGACTGTCATCTTCTTCATGAGTCCCTTCCAAACGTAAAAGTCCATATGCGAGCCCGCCGCCGCGGCAGCGCTCTCATCAAGTACAAGCGTCACATCCCACTGGCGCGTGGACGTCTCCATCCGACAGGTCGACTTCACAATCGCGTCAACAACATGTTGGCGGGTCTCCAGCTCATTCACGAACCGGCTTCCATCGCCATTGAGCAGGATCCCACCCTCACCGCGGAGCATCTCCGCCGCCAGGATCTTGACCAAAGCAGCCGGATCCTTGGGGTCCACGAATCCAGTCGGATGAACCTGCACGCAGTCCATATCGACCACCTTGGCACCCACCGCCTCGAGAATCGGCTGCGTGCCTTCCCTGGCCTCATTTGTGGACGGGAAATTGGCCAGATCAGGCCGATATCGCGCCAGCATACCCTTTGAATCGCCCGCAAATCCACCAGTAGCAAAAATCACCGGTCCATTGAGCGTGTGCTTCTCCGTCTGCTCCTTGCCCTGCCGTCCACCGTCACCCTCAACAGTAACATACTCCACCCCCTTAACACAACCCCCCTCCTCTACTACCCGCGTAACTTTCGTCCCGCTCCGCAGGCTAAACAGCTCCTCCCCATTCAACTCCCGAAGCAACGCCCCCACAATCGAGAAACCAGGCGGGTCCCGCCCCGCCCCCCGATGCGTCCGTGGGAAGCTGTGGCCCCCCAACTGCGCGACTCGACTAAGCTCCACGCCCTTCTCCTCAACCAGCCAGTTCACCGCGTCCGCGGAGCGAGACGCAAGTGTGGAAATAAGCTTCTCCCGCCGGGCGCGCTCGTCACCAGTTGCCTGTGTAACTGAGTCGCCTGCGGACTTGAGCGTGTCCTGGAAGAAGATATCCGCGTTGTCGTCGGTGGATTGAAACCGTGTCCCGGCGCCGTTGATTCCCGACGAGGCTTTGATGGAGTTGCCGCCTGGTTTGGGGGCGCGGTCGAGCATCAGTACCGGGATGTGGTGTGAGATGAGGGTGCTGGCGGCGGAGAGGCCGGCTAGGCCGGAGCCGACGATTATTACTGGGGGTGGAGTTGCCATCTTTAGCATTTCTTTCAGTGAATTGAGTTTGAGTTTGTTTGGGGTGTATGCGAATATAAGGCGTCAGGGGGGAGCCGGCATGAGATCAGACGATGGTGGGCTGATCGGTATCCGATGCTTCCATGCCGCTGACATCACGCGGCATAACCTGTGTCTGTCAGCAGCCTACTTCACCACCTACCCTAAACACCCTAACATGAACAGGAGGAGAGCAGTATCGACTTGTGGGATTTTTCTTGCTCGTGTGGTTCTGCCAACTGGATTATGTGCCTTCTGAAGCTCGGAATGCTGAACAGGGAGACTGAATGCTATTGAGGATAGGCGAGACTGTGATGTTCTAATCTATAGTCCCATCAGTCCGACTACTTAAATTGGAAAATAAGACTTGATGGGCTATAGGCAGACATTGCGGTAGTTGCTAGGGAGGTAGGGATCTTTTTGCCATGAATTATAACCCAAGGTCTCGCCATACATGGCAAAAGCTGACTGCTAGGAGCAGTTGGAATTCCAGTATGCTCTCTTCAGACCTAGGATAGCAGAATGGAGTCTTAGATACCAGTAATGGCTTGAACGACGATTATATTGGACAGTCACGGTAGCTGACTGAACACATGTGTCGTTTCGATATCACTCGAGGGAAATATTCTTCGACCCTTTTCATGCCATGACAATACAGTCACCAGGTTCACAACAATTAGGCCTGATAGACCTGCGTGTGTGCAGACACCTGGTGTTCTTCGCCTCCCATATCACGCCGTCCTGGCAAGTTCGGCAGTCTTCTGTCAGGTTTAACTTCTTCTGTCAGGTTTAACTGGTCGACGCAACGCGCTGTGCGCCATGACTTGTCAGACAGGGAATAGACACAAGAGTGTCGCAGGCGTCAATAAACCAGGGCAGAATTGAATGGTAGGCCTCGTTTCCACTGTGTGCGGATGCGGCCACGAATGTATGCTTTGCCCCCCTGGAGACTAGGGGACGGAATGGGTGTGTTTTGCCTGGGCAGGCTGCTTCATTTGCTAGTTGATATGTTGTATCGTTTCCGGGAGGTCCCTCTACAATACAAGATGTACTATATATTCTGCATCGAATATGACAACAGTATTTCCGAAGCGAGCGGCGCAGCCCAAAACACCTTCGCAAGTGCGATGAATAAAAATCCCACATCTCAACAACAATACCTATTTTAAATAAAATATTATAATCTCAAGGCCTAAATAATAGTCCCAACATGGTCTGAAAGAATTATTGTGAATTCCGGCATGGTTATATTGTATATATTTGTCGCTCAAACATCTAAATTGCCATGTAGTTTACGGTGATGCACGAAAAGAATACCCCCGATAGTCTAAAATGGGATTGATATATTTCCGTGTACCTATAAAGGCCTCCATACCGATATATATGTAGTAACAAGCTACGGTGGATGAAATATAATAGAGCAGCAAAGTGGCATTTAGTATGGTATTTGGGCTCGTGCCACTCGCTTGGGTGCGCCGCTCGGTTGGGAATTATTGAATGACCAAACCATGGGCACTTAGTACCAGACCATATTGTGTATTCTGAGCCGAATATCACTCTATGTTGAAGGTATCTATACACCTCGGAAGAACTCAGGTTGCATCACTTATTGCGCTCCATGTCTGACCGTCCTCCCGCCCAACAGGCGGCCGCTCGTAGGCCCCAGCATGAGTAGTCCACCAGTCTAATGTGGCCCAATCTACTCGAAGCACGCCCCGCTCTTTGTCAGAATAGAAGTCTCTGTCAAGATCCTCAATGGTGTCTACGTACTTGCTGATTATCAACCTCTCCTTGGGGTTTCTATTGAGTCCATCCGCGATTATCTGACGCAGCTTCACGGGCAGCACAGAGCTTGCATCGTCGGCAGAATCCAAACCGGCTTGCTTGAGCACATGCTCCGGAGGCTGCTCCAGACAGAGCGTCTGCCGCATGTCGAGGATCTTGCAAGCCGCAACCGCGAAGGCGAAGACATCGGATGCGGGGCTCCAGGTCTGCGAGTATAAGATCTCCGGCGCATGGAAATCTCTGGCTTCCACGCTCGCATTGAAAATACTAGTGGCTGCGATATGCTGTCCTTCGCCGATATCCGCTATCTTGGCAGAAAACTCGGATGAGAGGCTTTGTGGCTGATCTGGAAAGATCTTTTCTGTAACAAGGATATTGTTGAGGTGAAGGTCTCTGCCCATTTATCAGCGCATCTCCTGGGCACTGAAGTTCACGAGCACCAAAGGCTCTCAATTTAACCTACCTATGAATGACACCATGTGCATGTAGCGTATGGATGCCGGTCGCAATGCCAAGGAGCATCTGCACGACGAGGATCCATGATTCTTGAAAGCTGCACTTGGGGAATTCGCCGCGAAGGAAGTCGCGTATATTTCCCGCGTTTGCATACTCGGATACGAGGACGAACTCCCTGGCTTGGTCCCTCGAAGCTCGGAAACTCTGCATAGGAGCATGCGGTTCTGAGATGATTGAGATGCCGAAGAAATCGACGCATCCAGCACTACTACCGCCGAGACTGGTGTAGGTTAGGTCCATCTGTTACCTGGTCAGTTGAGAGAGCATCCTAAAGGATACAAACTACGTACTTCTCGAGCAAATTTCCTGCTCAGGCCTGTCGCCTTGAGCTCCTTAAGCGCCACCTCAATTGTCTCTCCACGCAGTGACGTGGCCAAAACGCCGTCAGATCTTGTCCATTTCGCTCGATAGACCTTTCCATTTCGGCCCTCGCCGACAATTGAACCCGGATAGATCGTTATTTGATCGCTAGGGATGTATCGAAGGGAGTGAGCGAATATCTTGTTGTAATGCTCCGCTCCCAGCAAATCTTGCATGGTAGAGTCTTGGAGACGGCCCGCAGCATGGTCCTCGACTAGATTCCGGAAATATCTCTGTGCAACGTGCCTGTCTTGGAACTTCTGCCGGCTTCGAAATCGGAGACCCGGTATCGTCTCAAGAAGGTACAGCTGTTTGTTTTTGGCATCCCAGCTGAGGCAGCAATCGTTCTGGCGGCGTTCAACGGTCAGGCATGTATGATTGAGCAGGACTTCGCATCTCCAGGCTTACCCACGAGCTCCAAAATTCACTAATTTTGATGAAGAAGTCTGTATCGTCCACAGGACGCATGCCAAATACTACCTCTTCGTCGCAGAAATGGTCCGGGAAGTACCAGTTGTTAAGCAAACAGTACTGGTAGACCTCATCTTCTGTGTACAGAAGATGGGCTCCCATGGCGGTGTGGGAAACCGGCCTCCACACGACCCAGCGAAGTCTGCTGAAATTCTGCCTTTCCATGAATGGCACGGAATAATTAATAACAGTTTGTTCCATCCTTTCAGGGGAAATGCTATGCAAATCCGCAAATGGGAGCATGCAGACGTTCTCTAAGACGCCCCCTATCGGCTGCTCCGAAGAGGCGGTTCTGAGCGCATATCTCAGCCACTCATCTGTGTAATCTCCGTTTTCATCCGTGTAAGACTTCCCTAGTGGCCAGCCCTCTACCACTCTGTGCCTTGGATGCAGAGAAAATCCCTTGCTAATGCTCCGGGGAGGGAGACTTTCATTAAAATCGCCGTCGCCATCGGCATCATCGATCGTCGGAATGGGGCCTACCGTCCACTGTTCCAACAGTTTATTATGGGTAACAACATAATTCTCGATTTCTTGGAAATTCTCAGGTCTTGCCATGCGGTGCTGCAAAGTGTAGACCGACTTGAAAATGTCGTAGGTTCGTTCCTGATGCGTGAATGACAACGGATCCCAGTAAAGGTGCCCCCCTTGGAACATCCATGATACGATTATCCAAGACTCTCGGTCGTCTGGATGAATGCCTGTTTCAATGGAATCGATCGTGTGTTCTGTAAACACCCCTGGGAAGCTCGGGTTTGCTGCCCTGATAGCATCTGAACGAAACTGGCTGGAGGCCAAAAGGCCTTGGTGAGCTAGGAAATGCAAACAGTCTCGGTATGCAAGGTCATGGTCGCCATTATAGGTTTCAGCCAGCTGGTCGATGTTCAAATCTTCCTTGAGAGATCCGTACGCAAGGCTCGTCCAATTCCATGCCCGGAAGACTACGGTATCAGTATCCGACACTGGGTTGGAAGTTGTATCCAAGCCAGCGATGCGAGCGACCTGCGACAGTAAAATCTTTTCCAGCGGCATTAGCGGAATTGTGAACACTGGTTTAGCCATTGTTGGGCGCTATCGCTTAGACTCTCAGAGAAGGTCACTCACTGCCTCTGGGAAGAGTTAAGAGGCACCACTATGACCCGTGCGGGAACCTTCACCAGCCTTGCCTGCGCCTGTACTTCATCACATGGCCCTTACACAGTGTGTGTTACACAAGGTGGCGTGGAAGCCGACCAGTAGCACGAGTGCCTTCTCATGCCTCCTCACGTGCTTCGGGAAGCTGGTGGGGTAGAAAAGCTGCTGCCGGTCGCCCTGTCAAATATATTGTTTGTCTTCTTACATTCGCGTTTATTGGGGCCAGAGCCTGTATGCAAAACTTGTAAGCCGACGTCACTATCCCCGAACGATAGACTAAGCCATGCCAGCAGAGTTGGTACTAGCTGGATTGGAGACGGCGAAGTCAGGCGCCGAGATCTTGGTGTATATCATCAAAACAGTTCAGCATGTCCGGCGGCTTAAGAAAGAGTGTGGAAAGGTAGGAGAACTTGCACAACTTCTGCAGAGCATCCTGGACAGCAACCAGGAGGCACTGAAGAGCTTGAGTACGGAGGAGAAGCTCCGGGCCCACCTCCGGGATGTCGCCACATTTGTGACCAATTGCACGAAGGACTATTCGTTGTTAGGGAGAGCATGGGAAGTCATGTGGGATAAGAAGCTTCCAAAGCTGCTTGCGGGCATGAAAGATTGGATCCTCTATTTCTTAATGGACGCTATGGTAAGATTTGACCAGCATCATGATATCAGCCCAGAACTGACAGTGCACGGCTTAGTCTCGGGGAATCACTATGCAAGAGAAGGTTGTTGATGGCCAAGAGAGAATCCTCTCGAGACTCACTGTCGTAGATAACATCGATAGCCATCTCAGCTCACTCGACGATGGTCTCAAGGGCCAAGGAGAGGCATTCAGTGCTATTATGGACGAAAAACTGAAGATTTTATCCCAGACCACCGCAACCTGGAGGGTCGATTTTCAATCGAACGATGCCCGACTGAAGGTATCTCAAGACGTCAGTGGTGATCTCGCTGGAACGTTGAACGGCCAGAAGGTCGTCTGTTATCCGATCAGCAGCAATCAGAGAGATAGTCGCGTTGGGCCTCGTCACGTCACGCTTTACTCGAAGCTCTCTGCCAATACTTCGGTGCATCCCTTCTACGGACTTGCAGACAAGAACGGGCAACTCTACGCTGTAATGCAGGATCTGAGGACCGCAAAGTCCCTTGGGTCATGTCTTAAAGATGACCAGTTCAGTGGCATAAAGGACCGGCTGCGTATAGCATATGATATTGCGCAAACAGTGGCTTATCTGCACTCAGTGGAGATCCTGGTCAGGTCACTGTCGGACCAGAACGTCATCTTGACTCCAGAAAATAATGAGTGGAAGCCGGTCCTGATGAGGCTCGATCAAGCCAGGCTGGTAAGTTCTAGGACTTTATGGGAGACAATCTAACTGACCGGTGAAGTTCCTCGAGGACACATCATCTGCGGAGGTAGACATTCGGTACGAAGCTCCGGAATACAGGCTGTCCCGCAGGCACAGCCCGGAAACAGACACCTGGAGGTAGGTTTATGCGTGTTGCAGTACGAAGCTTGTTTCTGATGAAAGATCGGCAGCTTTGGTGTTCTTCTGTGGGAGTGGGTAAAGCAGGAATACCCATTCGGACTCTCAGATCCGGTCCTCATCGATGCAGCAGACCGACATGCCGAGCCAGCCGACGGCGGAGGTTCAACTAATCCGCAAGCTGACTTAATCCACCGCGCACTGAACAAACATGATGTCCCCTGGCTACGTGAAGATACCTCTAGGGCATCGCCAGTCTTATCCCTCATCAGGAGCTGCTGTCATCCCACGCCAGCTGTAAGGCTGTCCATGGCATTTGTAGCACGTTCACTCTGGCTTCTTCTCAGCGGTGACGGTGTCTTAATCACAATACCGGAACAGGACTGCGAGGAGACCAAGTCACGAGTCCACGACGTTCTAAATAGGGCGGAGAATAAGGACGGGGACGAACATCAGACTACACGAGTCCAAATGCAGGACGCAGAGATTATTCGAAGCCTTGCGGACGGTGGCGATCCTGTTGCGTCAGCTCTGTTAGGCGCTGCAATCTGGCGGGACTTGATAGACTGCAACGTTGACGAGGACGGTGACTTTATATCTTTGAAATCCACAGACATTTCTCTTGGTATGTCTGCCGCAGGGCCTATTGCGTGGTTATCGGGAGGCTAACCTGCAGCAGAGAGGAGGGCGGGGTTGGCCCTGCCTTACCTGGAATTCGCTGCGAAGGGCGGTGTCAGGTCAACATTGAAGGACATCGCCAACATCCACCTGGCGCTTGGGCGTATATATAAAGCATTGAGGGACAATACGAAAGAGTGGTACAAGGAGAGGTAGTACAGAGACGTGCAAAACCAGCTTCACCATCCTGCACTCTTTGATTAACTCTGAGACCCACCTCCAAGACGCTAGCCTCGAAATTGGGTGAAGTTTAGAGACGTGCTCCGCTGAATACAGTCCGATTCGGGCTGACAGTTGAGACGACAGTTACCGTGCCGTAATTACCGTATTTACACCTTCCGGCATTACACGGACAATCCTTGCTGAAACGCTCCGATCCCTGAACTGATATTTGATGTCGTTCTCTGTGCTGACACGGACCTATGCTCACTTTCTTCCCGCTGCCCTTTTACTACTTATGTAATCTGGCATTGGCCTGCTTCTACCAATAAGCATATTAACCTATCGTTCGCTTCTCTGACCTATTCATCACTTGTCCTTCCATCCCCTCTTTCCCTGACCATGGGTCGCACCGCCCTATTTGTGATCGATATTCAGGCCGATCTAGCCCAGGATCCTCGAACTGAAATTCCTCATGCTGCTCGAATCCGAGATGTCGGGACCGTTATTCTTTCAAAGGCACGAACAGCTATAGACAATGAAGTTAGTCGCGGCCTGGACGCCAATCTTAGTATAATCATCGTCCAACACCACGAGACCCCTGAAAATGGCTCTTTGGTGAAAGGCAGTAAGCCATGGGAGCTAGTTTTCAAACCGCGCAATGAAGCAGAGAGGGTTGTGGAGAAGACTACCAGTGAGTTAAAAACTTGACCGATTACTTTAATACAGAAGAATCTCTTGTTTTACAATAGAAGATGGTGTCCCGGCCACTTACTGTACTCATATAGGGAACACATTCGATTCCAACCAGCAACTCGCGGATCAGCTGAAAGCTGAAGGGATTGAAGAGATTGTGGCTTTTGGAATTCAGAGTGAATGTTGCGTTCAATCAACCTGTGAGGGGGCATTAGCTGCTGGCTTCAAAGTTGTGTTGCTGCAGGGAGCCCATTCGACTTATAACATAGGAAGTCGGAAGGCAGAGGAGATTGAGCGGGAGGTTGAAGAAAAGCTCCGCAAAGAAGGTGCGGAAATTACTCCATGGGATACATGGCATCCTTGACACAGGATGGTGAAGCTGGTTTTGCACATCTCTGTAAAACGAAGCACGCGGAGCGAATAGGTAGCTAACGTTCGCATGCTGTCGGGGACATTGGGGCCTTGGGCAGAGGCACCAGACGGGTTTGACAGTTATTTATTAAATACCTATACGGATTAGGGGTTGCGGGTACATCCGAGAAACAGTACGTGTGCCAGCATAAGACATGATTGTTTGAGGCGATATCATGCAGCAGAATTTCACTTCAAATAATTGCACGGAGCCGAAAAACGAGGGAAATGTCCACATGGGCGATGCGTTTAGTAGAGATTGGGACCAGCCACCGATTGGTGACTCCCACGTTTATAATGGAGTGGAGGTGGCCGAAAGGGGAAAGGCCCATATAGGGAGTAAATATGGTGGCGCTCATACAATAATGGCAGATATAAAGGCTGTCGGGGTATATACGGTTTTGTTTCATAACAGAAAGATGTAAAGGCCATAATGACTTTGAAATGGATACAGTATTACATTTATCTTTTTTCCTGGTGAGTAGGTTCACAAGCAATCTCCATATTCCACTTCTTCTTTAGGCACACGGAGTACCTCTCCTAGGCGTGCCCACAATGGCTAAACCGCCGGGACTAAACCCAGAGCACAGAAGCCTTTCAAGAAGTAAATTAAACTCTCCCATTCGGAGCTTATTACCCCGCGCGGAGACGCCCCACAGGAGCCAAAGGCAAGGGAATTAGCCTTCTGTCGGGGAACTCGGACGGACGCCGGCTCATCTCCACCGGACAACGGGGTATTTAGCCTACCCCTCGTCCGGACTGTAGGGCAAGCTGACTGACACCGAGACCAGCAACAGAATGGAAGCCGAGGTATCAGTGCAAGAGGATCGCCCTGCCTGTCGCGCTTGTCGCAAGCGGAAACTCCGCTGCTCGCGCGAAGTCCCGCTCTGCGCTCATTGTCGGAGGATTGGTAGTTCCCGTATCACTCTGCAGAAGCTCACGTGCTAAGAGGTATAGGGACGACGTGTGTGTATGATGGGGAGCGAGAGAAACCGGGTCTTAAGGCTGGAGCGGTGGAGGCGTTGAGGAGACGGGTTGGTAGGTAGTATGCATGATCTGCAGGTTCCATCTGACAGCGAGTAGAGGCGCTGGAGGATGCTGTGTTCCACCAGGAACGACCACAAGAGCATCGACCAGGATCTGATAGCAATGCGGTGGCTACTGCGCTTCGAGAAGGAATGGAGCTGCTGCTTGGACAACTGCAGCAACAGCAGCCTCATACCCGTAAACGACCATGCGAGGACCTGGTGTCTGATGTACCGCGCTCACCATCCAACAAACGGAGACGGGTGAACGATAGCCTGATTGAGCCCGACGACTACAGCTTCTCCGATCTTTCGGCTAGTCTACCCCCGCCAGCTGTTCTAGAGGCCGTGGTTGATTCGTACTTCGCACTCGTACAGCCGTGGATCCCGATCTTCCACGAAAAGAGATTCCGACGGCGGCTGAGAAGCCCGGACAGGTCTCGCCTGGAGGTTGTGCTGCATGCGATGGTGGTTGCGATGCTCAAGCATGTCGATCAGTCTGAGCTTCCGGCGGATCTCAAAGATATCGAGGCCGTCTGTGAACGGTCCCGGAAGATCGTCGTGTTGACGGCAATGGATGACCTCTATGTGGAGAATTTGCAGGCTTTGATTATCATATGCTTTGAGGATGTATGCTTGATTCCCTATACTACTTGCAGAAACTGACGGGTTAGATTGGATCCGGGAGGGTCTCTCGAGCGTGGCCGATTGTCGGTTCCTTGACGAGAACAGTCGAGTACCTCCAATTGAGCGTAGAGTCCGAGAACCACGATACTGGCCGAGTCTTGCAGCCTCGACCTTCCCTCCCAGTGGCTGCAGACTGGGTAGAGGAGGAAGAACGGCGGCGTGTGTTTTGGACTGTTTTCAACTTGGACAGGTATGTCCCATTCTTTTATTTACGGGTATCACTAACATTACAGATTCTGCTCGGTGACTACAGGGTATGTCTCCTCGACTGCAAAAGGACTACGCTGAGAAATACAGATGGAACACGAGCCTCACCTCCAATGACGTCCACCGCCGCCTCCCCGCAGACGGCGGTCTCTGGCACAACGAGGAACCCGTCACAACGCCCTTCTTCGGCATCTGGGACCGCTCGGCCGGCAAGATCGGCACCCTCATCGCCTTCCTACCTACAGACAAGCCGTCGCCCACCGCGCAAGTCGACATGTCCACCGTAGGCGCCTTCGCCTACCGCGTCGAAGCCACCGAGTCGCTCAGCCGCGTGACGACCTTCTTCCTGCAGCAGCGGATCAACCACCGCGACCGCCAGGAGATGGGAAGCTGGCTGATGCGGTTCAAGGAGCTGGATCTCCGCCTGGTCAGCTGGAAGATGTTCCTGCCGCAGAAGTGGAAGGACACGAATATCTCGCGGCAGCCGACGGTGGTGACGATGGATCCGAACCTGACGCTGGCGCATATCACTCACAACACGTCGATGATCCTGCTGCATCAGCGGATTGCGTATCCGCCGCCGGAGTGGCTGGAGGTGGTGAAGTTGCCGACCCTGTCCAGCGCGGAGACGTGCGAGGCGGCGGCGGCCGAGACGGCGAATATCACGGAGAAATATCTAGGGAATTGTCCGCGGGAGGGCGTCGTCGATAGCCAGTTTGCGTTTTGTGTGTTTGTCAGTGCGAGGGTTCTACTTGGTGGGTTGCCTTCCTCGGATATTCCGCTACTGCTAACGGCAGATAGTACATTGGAGATACTATGGCACGCCCCTGTCTCCAGATTACTGGACACTGATGAAATGCCTCGATGCCATGGCGACGCGCTGGTCTGGTCGTGTACAGGCGAGTCGTCAGAACTCAGCCGCCAGGTATTTTGGCCAGCTCAACGCCATCCACCGGGCATGTCAGAGCGACGAGAACTTTAAGCTGGATGTTCTGGGCTACTCCAACGAGATTGAGTGGACGGGAGATAGCCAGCAAACAGCACCAGCAGCAGTACCTGAAAGCACGACCGGATTGTCTCAGGGTGCCTTTCCTCCAGATCTAGCGCCAATGCTGCAGTCCAGTCCGGCAAGAATGAGCTACAATACAGGCAGCCCGGACGAGTTGACGACGGTAACATCGATCCTGTTGGATCAGCAGTACTCGGAGATGGACCGGATCATCAGTCTAAACAATGCATATTTCGCATCCGATGTAGCGTATAGTACTTGACTAGTCACTAGGAATTTGTCCGAGACTATCCCGAGCTCCGATAGCTATATCACCCCTCATCTTTGACAAAGACGTACTCCATAAATAAAGAAAGAAAAATGTAACCCTTAGACATACTAAATCTAAAGATTAAGATAACGATATGCCTCCCCTCCCCAATTTCAGCAACAACCCCCTCCTCACCCGCAACGACTTCCTCCACGCAGCCCTCGCCCTCGTCCGCCCTCTGCACGCCCGCTTCTCCCCCGCACACGCCTTAATCCGCCTCCCCATCTCAACAGGCGCCCACTTCGACGATGGCGCCGCCTTGCTGGAGGGATTCGCCCGCCCGCTCTGGGTCATCGCGACCCTCCTACATTCCTTATCCTTCACTTCCGACCCCGTCACCGTCGAAGCCATAAAAACCGTATCGCAACCCTGGGTCGAGGGCATCCGCGCCGGCACAGACCCAGAGCATGAAGAATACTGGGGCTCCATCGCCAACGGCGACCAGCGCATGGTCGAGGCGGAGGTACTAGCTTGCGCGCTGCTCTTCGCACCCGACGCCTTCTTCCACGCCCAGGATGAGGCCACACAGCGCAACATTGTTGCGTGGCTGCGCGGCATGCACAGGAAGGACATGCCGGTGAATAATTGGCGGTGGTTTCGGGTGTTTGCGAACCTGGCGCTTGTTCTTGTTGCGGGTGTTCCGTATGATGAGGTCAAGGAGGAAATGGATGCGGATTTTGCGGTCCTGGATGGGTTTTATCTCGTCGGTGGCTGGTCCGGCGATGGGCCGTGGTTGTCTGCTGAGGAGGAGATAAGGGAGCGGGAGCAGAGGATGCGGACGGGGCGATGGGATACCGTAGGGTGTGGGCGCCAGGCGGATTACTATTCTGGCAGTTTTGCGATTCAGTTTAGTCAGTTACTTTTTGTGAAATTTGCCAGCCATTTGGACCCCGAGCGGACGGAGAGATATCGGGTGCAGGCGAGGGAGTTTGGGGGGAGTTTTTGGCGGTATTTTGACAAAGACGGTACGTCTCCTTATCTCTAGATAGATGAGAAGAGGTGAACTGACGTGAGTAGGAGGCGCAATCCCCTTTGGACGGTCCCTGACCTATCGCTTTGCGTGTGGAGCGTTCTTCGCGGCGCTGGCTGTCGCTGATATCTCTGATATGCCCGAGCCGCTGGCTTCTCCGGGCGCAGTCAAAGGCTTCCTGCTGAGGCATCTACGCTGGTGGGCGGCTCACTCGGCGGACATGTTCTACGCCGATGGGACAATGAACATCGGCTACTTGTACCCGTACGTCTCCCCCATACTGCCAATCTAAATACTCGCCTAACAAAGACAGAAACATGTACATGGCGGAAGACTACAACTCCCCCCAGTCAGTCTACTGGAGCCTCAAGTCCCTCATCGTCCTTCTCCTCCCCGACTCGCACCCTTTCTGGACCACCCCAGAAGCAGCTTACCCATCCACACAAACACCAGTGGAGATAGTCTCCGCCCCGCAGCAGCTCCTCTGCAACCACCCAGCTGGAGGCCACCACTTCCTCCTCAACCCAGCGCAATTCGTCGCCTGGCCGATGAAAGCCTCGCAGGCGAAGTACTGCAAGTTCGCGTACTCGTCCGCCTTCGCGTTTAGCGTGCCCACGGGACCACTGATACAGCAGCTCGCGCCGGATAGTACCCTTGCGCTGAGCCGGGATGGGTGCGCGACCTGGGCTGTCAAGTGGAAGGCGTCGCCTGTTCGGTATGACACTGCTACTGTACAGGAGCAGAAAGAGAGGATCCCCGTGGCGGAGGTCGAGTGGTGGCCGTGGGTGGATGGACAGGTCTCGGTGCGGACTACGCTTGTTCCGCCGACGGATCGGTGGCCGGATTGGCATGTTAGGGTTCATCGAATTCGGGGTAGGAATCTGGAGAGGTTGTATGCAGTGGATGGTGGATTTGCGATTGCGCGGGTCCCGAGGGGGAATGTGAGGACGCCAGGTCGGGAGCGGATTCTTCCTGCTCTTGAGGGCGAGGATTGGTTGTGTCAGGATATTGGGGTATGCGAGGGTGTGCATGTGTCTCAGGATAGTGTGCTTGTTCTGTCTGCGGCTGGTGCGAGTGGTGTTCGTGGGATGGCTTCCATGGGCAGGACGGAGCATGAGGCGCTGAAGCCGGACTCGAATACGAATCTCATGGCGCAGAGGACGTTGATTCCGGTTGTAAGACATGAGATTGACTGCGACTCTCAGCAGGTGGTCCTGGTGACGGCCGTCTTTGCTGTTGCAACGACACAGGATCAGAGTCAGAGAAGTCTACGGGAAAGATGGATGGATTTTCCTCGTGTTGTTCTGGGGGCTGATGGTATCACGCTGCAGTAGCCATCTGGAGTATATAATCATTCAATATCATACGCATAGCCAATTCTATAAGGAGTCCTATCTATATCAAGCCCAGCTTCAACAACTGATTCCCGAACTCCAGCAGATAATAATCCGCATACACAAGCCCATGGTCACTGTACCGATCCAGGTCCTTCGCATTATGGTTCGCCGTCGCATTGCGCAGGATCGCATCGAACCGCTGCCCAGACACATCCTTCACCTGCTGTCCTCCCTCCACCAACATCGCCTCCTCCCTCGAATACGAAAACTCCACCGTCTCACTCACGATCCTCATCGCCGCGTCCCTAAACCGCCGCGCCAGCCCCTCGTCCTCACCAACCAACACCTGCGAGAGCAACAGCATCCCATTCGCGGCAATCACCCCGGCAGAGGAATCCCGTAATGGACTCGCCTCGTCGACAGGGGCATCAAAGTCCCACAGCGGCACGTACCTACCCACCATCCGACCATCGACCATCTTCTCCACACAAGCCGGGGCCCCCTCCAACCTCGCCAGAAAGTACTCTGCCAGCCCAACGGCGACATCGAGGAAATGCCGGTCCCGCGTCCAGGCGTACGTCTGCGCATACCCGGTAATTGCCCACGCCTGGCCGCGCGCCCACGTCGAGGTAGCAGAGTACCCCTGCGCGGTGCGGCGCTCCTTGACTCCACCAGTCGCAGGGTCGAAGTTGACGACGTGGATGGTGGAGTATCCCTCTTTGCCTGCTATTGATTCCCGGCGGAGATGGGAGCTGATGAGCGTTTTCGCGTGTGTGGTCGCGATAGCAGCAAGCTCCGGGCCGAGATGCGCCGCAGCGTAGAAGAGGAGATCGAGGTTCATCATGCTGTCGATGATGACCAGGCAGTCAGTCTCTAGGGAAGTGATTTCCACGTCGGACTGTCGGAGGACGTCCCAGCTGCGGATTGCGCCGGTGGAGGGGACGAAGCGCGAGGCGAGGCTTTGGGCGCCGGTTAGCAGGGCCTGGAGGCTGGCCGTGTTGGAGGTGAGCTCCCAGGAGCGGCGGAGGGAGGGGGCCAGGATGAAGCCTAGGTCGTGGGTGTCTGTTCGGAGGGACATGGGGTAGATGGTGGCGGTCCATTTGGTGCAGAGGGTGACGAGGTGGTCTCGCACCGCTGCGATGTCTGTAATCTTGGGGTGTTGGCTGTGTCTGAGGTATGGAAAGGTCGAGGGATATCGCATGGCTCGTTCGAGGAGGAGATACAACAGCCCCGGGAAGAAGCCGCAGGTCCAGAAGGAGGATTCGCGGAGGATGTAGCGCCCTGTTGAGTGGCCTTTTTGAGGGACAAATTCCGGATACTCAGTGGGAGGGTCCTACAGCCACCATCAGTATCAGTACTTGGATTATCTTGTGGTGTGGTGATGGCACATTATTGTTTAATGCCTCGACGGCCACGCGGAGAACCTTGGCCAGCACATTTTCCGAGAATATTTTCTCTAGAGGCTGGGGTCCATTGGACTGGATTTGGTAATAAGCTGTGTCTACAGTCATTTTGCAGAGTCGTCAAAGGTAAGAACCGTAGGATGATCGATAAGCTCTCTGACGATGCTTATGATGCTTATCACTGCCACGATATCGTCGCTCGGAGGAATCATGCCCGAGCACATTCGCCCGCCCCCGAAGCCATCAGAACCCCCAGAAAAGATCGACGGTCGTCGGACGATTGACTCCAGAAATGGCCCGATGTTCCCCAGATTTTCCCCGCGCGTGAGGTGGGTACATAAAGCAGGTCTGGCAGTTGCAGTACTCCGTCCAACAACAGTCAATCGGCCAGTACCGACAAGATGACTCCTCAAGATACGCAAGGCGATGACAACTTCGAAGGCCTCACTCTCAAGGATGTCACTCCAAAGCGTCCTCCCTTTTACAGGGATCGGACCCTCCTCAAACTCAACACCCTCCTGCTGTGTGCCCTCCTCACGCAAATCGCCTCCGGATACGACAGCAGCATGCTCAACGGCATGCAGGCCCTCCCCCAATGGAACAAATACTTCGGTAAACCGAAAGGCACGCGTCTCGGCGCCATGTCCTTTGGTCCAACCGGTGGCACGTTGATTTCCGTCCTGGTCTCCTCGCAGCTCTGCGAGCGCTTCGGCCGCCGGTACCCCATCTGCGGCGGCTCGATCATTATCATCCTGGGCTCGATCCTCCAGGCCGCCGCGGTCAACTACGCCATGTTCGTAGTCTCGCGCTTCTTCGTCGGCTTCGGCCTGGGCATCGTCGCCACGGCGGCCCCGCCGCTCCTTACCGAAGTCGCCTATCCTTCGCAGCGAGGCAAGCTCGTCTCGTTCTATTTAACCACCTGGTCGCTGGGCTCGCTCATCGCCGCCTGGATCACCTACGGCACATTCAAAATGACCGACTCCAGCTGGAGCTGGCGCATCCCCAGCGTCCTGCAATGCTTCTTCTCCCTCATCCAGGCCGTGCTGAGCCTCTTCGCCCCGGAATCCCCCCGTTGGCTCATCTACAACGGCCGCCGCGAAGAAGCCCTCGCAATGCTGGCCAAGTACCACGCCGACGGGGACGCCTCCTCCCGCCTCGTCCGCTTCGAAATGGCCGAAATCACCGCAACGCTGGAAATGGAGAAGATGCAGCGAGCGTCCCGCTGGATGGAGTGGGTGGCCACGCGGGGAAACAAACACCGCCTGTTTTTGGCATTATACATCCCCGCCATGCTGCAGTGGGCCGGCAACGGGCTCACCTCGTACTACCTCTCCAAGGTCCTCAACACCATCCACGTCACGAACCCGCACACCCAGCTGATCATCAATGCCTGCCTATCCGTCTGGTCGTTCCTAACGGCCGCCTTCTTCGCAACGCTGGTCGACCGCGCAGGCCGCCGCAGGCTGTTCCTCTGCGGCATGGGCGGGATGGGCGTCTCCTACGTGATCTGGACGGTGTGTTCGGCTCTCAACCAGGAACACAACTTCAAGGATAAGGGGTATGCGGCTGGTGTGCTGGTCATGATTTTCATGTTCAGCGCGGCGTACCATATGTGTTCGCCCGTCGCGCCGACGTACATCATGGAGGTGGTGCCGTACTCGCTGCGCGCCAAGGCGAGCATGATGTACCAGCTGACGGGAAATCTGGCGGGGATCTACAACTCGTTTGCAAACCCCGTTGCCATGGATGCCATTTCCTGGCGGTATTACATCGTCTGGTGCTGTGTAATTTGCGTGCACTTTGTGCTGATCTATTTCTTCTTCCCGGAGACCAAGGGGAAGGGGTTGGAGGAGGTGGCCGAGATTTTTGACGGGCCGGATGCACTGTCTGGAGTTAATGCCATGAGGCAGATGGGGTTGGATGTGCATGCTGACAAGGCGGTTGCTGTCAAGGGTGGGAGTGCAAGTGCGCATGTTGAGAGGGTTGGGGCTTAGCCAGATTATCCATTTTTGAAGAAATACCACACGCACTGGCCCAGCTACAGCCTAAACAGTATAAGTGTTCACAGTAATTCAAATAAAATAGCTATTCAGTCTTAAGAAAGGCTCCTTCGAGAGTGAGGTTGGTTGAGCTTACCCACAGCCTGGTTCCCCTGACCTCCTGTCACTTTAACACCTAACCTTGAACTTATTATGCTTATCCATGCAGAAGCCCGCTCCCCATTCTTAAATAACCCTTCCCTTGGACGCCACAGATTTGACCACAGGAGATATATGCGGTGACGGCATCATCATAGACAACCTGCAGTGGTTCCTGAGGAAGAAACGAGTCTTTATCTTGTTAACGGTCAGTATTAGGACTATAGCTGACTGGATCAAACAGACACTATTCAGCTGAACCAGGTCATTGTTATTGACCCTCAAGTTTCCAAACATTCAGCGGTCTGCGAGAAGACCGTGTCATATGATGGTCTGGCCCCAACTCCTGAAATTGTAACTGGTAGCACTTTTCCATAAGAGCCACTGCGTTTTCTCGCTTCCCTTGTAACTCGAGTACGGCTGCAAGGTTAGACAGGCTCATGAGTGTGTGTGGATGCTCTTTGCCCAGCACCTTTTCCCGCAACTTCACTGTTCGCCGACACAGGCCCTCGGCTTCCTTGTCCTTCCATGTCAACATACACTTGAGCATGTATGGATTCTGTTCTCTAAGCCTCTTCCTCATCTGATCCAGATCCTGCCGACAGAAGCCTTCAGCTTCCTCGTGTTTTCCCCTTTTGCTCAGCACCACTGCAAGATTGTTTATACTATAAGCAAGGTTATCAATACTAAGCAGCAGCATGAATCCGGAGACCGTCTATATTTTGATGCTGAACTAGTCCCGTGCTACAGCATTAAACACTGTCACTAGAGTACAACTAGACAAGAACCCAAATATCCGAGACATCAGTGATACGTAATCTTCGTCTCAGTCGACATGATAATCCCCTCCTGGCTGTCGCTCTTCCCATTCGGCCGCACATTGACACTCTCCACGTCGTCCTCTCGAGGATTTTGCGTCCCGACAGTCGTCAGGTAATCCCAGTTCCGGATGCCCTTCTTCTTCTGCTTGGACCCGGTGTCTCGCATGGTATAGCTCTCGTCGGTGTGCTTATCCCCGCTAGAATTCTTGGATCCAGCCAACCGAGGGAAGATCCGCAGCAGCAGCGGCCGCAGAACAGGCAGACAGGCGCAGATGATGCCCACGTTGATCTCGACCATTCTGTTATTGTTAGCATACTGCCCCAAAAAAAAATTGAAACGGGAGGAAACGTACGCCCACTTGGCCAGCGTGACCTTGTACCACGTGAAATCCATCGAATGCACAAACGGCATCATAGTCACAATCCGCACAATGGCAATCACACACGCGAAGGAACCCATCGCCAGCACCATGCACAACAAAACCTTTTGCTTCAGCGTCGTCTGCAGCGCCCAGCACAGCCTGATCGGCAGGATGAGCGTCATCAGATCAGACAGCAGATTGAACGCCGCGTTGGCGTACACGAACGCCAGCTGGTCGACGCACTTGGCTGTTGCCATTTGCGTCATGTCCCACATGGCTGTGACCGGGATGCAGCCGCAGGTGAAGACGAGGATGCTGATGAGCGAGTAGACGAAGACAAAGGCGATGATGGCGTAGGTCCATTGGCGGAAGCGGCGCTCTGGGTTCAGGCGGAGGTAGAAGAGGAGGATGGAAGTTTTGACGAACCAGATGCCGAGGGCGAAGATGTCTTCTGCGGCGAGGTCGTTCTATTCTTGTCAGTTGGGGTCTGTAGTGTTTGGAGTAATCGAGCAAGGTACCTGTTTGAACGGCTTGAGTTTGACGAGGTACAAGTCCCAGATGTGCACGCCGTAGCCGTTTTGGATGTCTATCTTGTTAGTTTTATACATTATGATGAAGGGGGGTAAACGTACTGGCAAAGCCGAGGATGGCAAAGATCCATGCGCAGACCTGTGCGGCAATACAGAACCCTACCCGGTCAGCATCATATTACCATCGGTCCAAGGCATGGACATACAGTCATCGATAGCCACTGTCCGCAGGATCACGGCCCGCGTGTACATCCGCAGCGCCAGCACAAATGTGGCTGTCAGACACATCGCAATGTTGACCGAGTAGATGTCATAGTCGGACCGCTGGGGGTTCTCGAAGTTGGGCGTCACGCCCGGTGGGGGAGGGAAGGCGGGCGTCTTGCTTGGATCCATAGCGGTTGCAGTCAACGAATGGACAAGACTGAATCGATAAAGCTGAAGTTGTGTAGGTTTGATCGAAGAGCTTGATTCGGGAGGCTTTTTCGGTTTATATGCTTGGAGTTGAGCCCCTTGGCTCCTGTGGTGCTCGACAAAGTACGATCGACCGGAAAGTGATATATCTCATGTTTAGCCATCTCTGCTTTGCTTTAATTATTGACTAGTACTATGGAGCTATGTACAGTCCATGTTGAGCGACATGTTAGACGCATCAACCGCTGTTAATATCTCCAATACACCCAACTAGTTCCTGCGAACCGATCCTACCTGTAACATATATTGCGAAGAGCTGTCAGAAAACGCCATCTTCGTATCCCGGGGCACCTTGTTTTTGCTTCTTCAAGCGCGTGGCAATCCCATTCCCGGTTTGACTCTAGCATATGAGGTATCTGGCGTTGGCGATCACTCTCAGTGCAGCGCCACTATTCATAGCCCTTGCAGACAAACCATACCAGAGTACCTATCCTGGCGAGGTAAATAGCTCGAGATGAAGCATCGATTATTCAGATGCCATCCGCAAGTCAGGGCTTGCTTCTCCGATCTTGCCTGCATTATCTACGTATCTACTTTAGGCAAGGTTGCACGGCGGATCCGGTCCGGCGGGTTGGGTGATACATATGCAGATAGAAACCCGGGAACACTCTAAGCTGCAATGACCTGTAGAATTGTCGGAGTGGGGAACATTATCGATCGACTTTTGCGTACGAAAGCAGTGGAAATTAACAGCGGATTAGGCATTCCACGTGAGCTCCTGGACCTGTTTTGCGGTATGGCGTAGACAAGTACTACGACTAGGCGCTGTGGCTATTTCGCAATAGCATTGCTTTTTAGTCATATCCTGTAATACTCCCATATTGTCGTTCAGTCGTTTCTCAGTCGCCAGTAAATGCCAGTTTCTCTGTAGAGCCCTCATCGACGGCCCTTTTACTTAAACGGGAATATTAGTCTATGTGACGGCTCACATCGCCCGTTCCGGCCATAAAGCAATAACCGTAAAGCAATATATGACAGGGCAAAAATCTCGCTTGGAGCAGCCGATCATTGACTATCCTCCTATCAGAACATGGGCATGTTTAACGAAACTCTCGGGGAGTCCCAAGCAAGTGTCCCAGCGGAGAATAAACTCATCTAAATATGCAGCCGAATGCGCCGCGCCATCCGCGGCCAATGAAGCCCACCGCAGAGACGAGCACAGACAGAACAGCGGGGAGAAGGAGGAGGCGATTGTGATGCATCACATTAGCGACGGCAACTTCCATGATGATTGGCCGAGGGAGAACTGAAGCCATTCCCCGCTTATACTCGTCAATATTATAAGAAGTACCGCTGCACCGGGTGGCTCAGATGATCTGTAACAGATATTTACCGGCAGGAAAAACAGACAGGGATTGACCTTGAAAATGGGCAGCATCGAGAAAAACATCGACGCCATCCAGAGGAATCTGGACGAGGTCGTCAATGCCACCAATGCCTACAAGACTGCAGACAATGATTACAATGCGCGCTACGACTTGATGGTCAAGGCCACGCGTCTGCTGCAGACCATCCGTGGTCCGGTCGATATGCTCTTTACCAATTTTGAGAACGTGCGTAGTTTGGTCCCTTGCACAACAGACCACTGACAGAAATAGATGGCCAGCATGGGCGCCCTCCGTACCCTCCTCGAAGCCGGCGTGTTCCATGCCATCCCCACAGGCGGACAAAGCATCTCGGCCAAAGAGATATCCGCCAAGACCGGAGTCGACAAGGAGATGATCGGTATTCCCCCTTTCGCCACAGAAAAAAGCAAGCTGACGAGAAAGTCCGCCTGATGCGCGCCCTCACGCCCCTCGGCCCCTTCCGCGAAACCGGTGAGGAGGAGTACGCCCACACCCCCTTTTCCGAGATCTACATGGTGCCGCAGATGAACGCCATCTTCAAGGTGATGTGCGTCATCAAGCCCCCTTATTGTGTATTCTACACTCAGAGCCGATACTAAGTGATTGACAGGATTGATGAGTACTGCCCGCCGATGCTCCGCAACCACGAATTCCTGGCCAAGCACAACTGGAAGAACACCATGACGCTGACCGACAACCCTTACACACAGGTGCACAACTGCACCGGGCAGACCATGTTTGATTACATCTCCCAGTTCCCCGAGCGGCTGAGCCGGCTCAACGACGCCATGATGGCGCAGGACTCGGCGCTTGTCGTGCACGGGCTGTACCCGTTCACGCAGGAGCTGGGTTCTCTGGCGCGCGACGACGGCGTGACGATTGTGGATGTCGGCGGTGGACGCGGCCATATCCTGCGGCAGATTCGGGAGACTGAGCCGGGCCTCAAGGGCCGGTTTATCCTGCAGGATCGGCCCATTGTGATTGAGGAGAATGGGCGCGAGCTAGAATCGCATGGTATCGAGCCCATGGCGCATGATTTCTTCCAGACACAGCCTGTCAAGGGTTCGTCACTCGTATTCCTGGCTTTTCTATACCAGAGAAAACTGACAGATTAGGTGCGTTGGTTTACTACGTCCGCCGAGTGTTCCACGACTGGCCCGACGACGAGGTCCGACAGATCCTGGTGAATCTGGCGGCGGCGATGGGGGAGCACTCGCGCGTCCTGATCGTTGAGTTTCTCATGCCCGAGGTTGGAGCGACCATGTCCAATGCTTACATGGACCATACGATGATGACCTTTGCGGGTGTCGAGCGGACGGAGAAGAACTTTGCGAACCTGTTGGACCAGGCTGGGCTGAACCTGGTCAAGACGTGGCGGGCACCTGGGGTTCCAGTGGGGGTTGTCGAGGCCAGATTGAAGTAACTGTGTCTACGAGTAGTTAATATAGTCTATAGCCTTTTCAGGATACTACGATGTCAACGACTGCATGCAGCTATGTACAGAGCACAGAACTACAGGGACTTAAATTGTTACACATGGCCCGGGGAATGTTACATGCAAGGGGTATCCTGCCCCGGTCAGCTATGCACATGGCTCGACGTTGTATTATCGTATGCAATGTCCGACTGAAGCAAAACTAAAGTAAGCGAGATGACTTGATTATTAGATAGATAACTATTTTGTCTGGTGTACGTAAGAGCGGTGCATATTATGTGGCGCATGATCGGTGCGGATGGTCAGGCACAGGGCACGCATGCCAGCATTAATCTCGGATGATAACAGCGTAAACTTCCATTGCTCCGATAAAGAGTATCTACTCTGTGCTAGTTTATTGCTAGTCTGCTGCTAATGTTTTGTGACTGCTACAGTAGCAGCACTACCGCGAGATTAAAGAGGGGAACAACATAACTTTATTCGATCGAGGTTAGATTGCAGGATCCGAGACAAACACGCTAGGCTATTCATCCTTTCATGCTTATCTTTCTGCAGGTACATTCATCAGTCTGAACCCCTGACAATATCACACTCCACACTCCTACTGTTGCAACTGATGCTATCAAGAGGTTGCTTACTCTGCCCATCCTCGATCCCATATCATGCGACATTAATATTCGTAAATCAAGCATTATAGCCTCGTGTCAGAATGGGGCTGGCACATTCCTGGGGATGGCTGACACGTCGGGGCCCCCAATATGCCACTGTCACATTCCTCTCACTCATGGCTTCATACCGTAGGATGCACGCAATCTTAGAGGCAATTGTCAAGATATAAGAATCAGAGCCAGGGGCGCTCTGGGTCTGCCTTGACATCATCCGATCATCCTCCCTGTTTTTACGCGATCAGGTATTCTGTAAACATGATCATGACTCTGTACAAACTCGGTCTCTGGACAAGCCTTTTGGCTACATTCCACACGGCCTCTGCCAAGTTGAACCTGAACAGTCAGTCCAACATTGCCATCTACTGGGGTACGCTATGTCCTTATCACCCTGCCCTCCATGTCTGATAGAATAGGCCAAAATTCCCATGGAGCATCCACCGGTCTCGCTGCACAGCAAAGACTGTCCTACTATTGCCAGAGTAAGTCACCACACCCTATGTGTGGCATACCACTCACTAACCATCTAGACGCCGATTTTGATGTTTGACTCCTAGTATCAACCTCAGCCCTACACCAGGCCTAACTGTCCACAGGTCTACCAACTCGCCTTTGTCACCAGAATCAGCGGCACCGGCGGTGTCCCAGAAGTCAACTTTGCCAATGCCGGCGACAACTGCACCACCTTTGCCGGCACCAACCTGCTCAGCTGTCCTCAGATAGAGTATTCCCCCATCACCCTGCAACAAGTGCGAGTGCAACAACTAACAACCAACAGAGAAGATATCCCCATCTGCCAATCCCTCGGCAAAACCATTCTGCTCTCGCTCGGCGGCGCAACCTACACCGAAGGCGGCTTCACCAGCGATTCGGCCGCCATCGCAGGAGCCAACACCATCTGGCAGACCTTCGGCCCTCCCACCAACGCCTCCACCCTGCGCCCCTTCGGCAAAGCCACCGTCGACGGCTTCGACTTTGACTTTGAGTCCACCGTCTCCAACATGCCCACCTTCGCCAACCAGCTCCGCTCGCTGTTCCAGTCCGACCCCTCAAGGCAATACTACCTCACTGCTGCCCCGCAGTGCCCTTACCCGGACGCCGCCGACGGCCCCATGCTCAACGGCGCCGTCTCCTTCGACGCCATCTGGATCCAGTTCTACAATAACTACTGCGGCCTGCAGGCCTACGTCCCCGGCTCAGCATCCCAGAATAACTTCAACTTCGCCACCTGGGATACCTGGGCCAAGACCGTCTCGCTCAATAAGAACGTCAAGGTCTTCCTCGGTGTGCCGGGTAGCTCTACCGCCGCGGGCAGCGGGTATGTCTCTGTCGATACGCTGGCGGGGATCATTTCGTACGTCAAGGGGTTCTCGTCCTTTGGCGGCGTCATGGCCTGGGACGCCAGTCAGGTTATGGCCAATAGTGGGTTCTTGCAGGGGGTGCGAGCGGCGCTGGGTTCGGGGTCGGGTTCAACGACAACTGTGAGTTCTACTTCTACGACTACGTCTACTTCCACTCCAACCACAACTACAACTACGTCCAGCACGACGAGTGTCCCGACGACCTTGACGACTGTGACCTCGACCACGACCACGACCTCGACTTCGACAAGCACGACGGCAACTCCGACCGGTAGCTGTCCCACGGCCGGCGCGCCGTGTTCGGCGGGATCGTCTGGGTGCAACGGGGCGAGCTTCGCGCTGTGTGATAACGGCAAGTGGGTGCTGCAGTCGTGTGCCGCTGGGCTGGTTTGCATCCAGGGTGGAGGGAGTGTGTATTGTGGGTATCCGGCGGATAAGGCTGCGGGGTCTTGTTGATTGCAAATGTTTATGCTTGTCTTGCCCTGCACATATTTGATTGGTTGTCTATACTTAACAATGCACTTTATTTCAGGGATAAAGCAGATGCTATCCATGTGATATGCTGCGGATGAGGGCGTATTATGTCGTTTCTGGTAAATATCCAGTGGTAGGATGTGATAGCCAAACTGGCACATTCCCTCGGTAGTAGTTGATGCGATCTGGATCATGTGCGTTTCATCCGACTGCTGACGCATTGGGCTGAGGCCAAGTAATCGAGGCTTGATGTCAGCAAATGTGAAATGCTATCTTACCAAAATCTATTTCTCTGTGTAAAATCTGAGAAGAGTAAGTGGCGTCAAGTGGAGCCAGTGTATTATATGTCTCTTTGGGCTGTGGAACATAGAATGTTATATATCTGTTGCTACATTGCCATCTCTACTAGCTTGAAAGGGCCGTCTGGACGCCGTTTTAGCTCAGTAGTATGAGTGCATATATGACAGAGTATATGCCAAGACTGCCTGCAGGATTCGCTAAGGTCTGGTAACTTTAGGAGAAACAGGTCAGCAGAAGAAATATATAGATTGTTGGGCTCCGTTCTTGGATGCTAGTAGTCATTTATAAGGTTAGTGCTTAGCCTATTGCCGAGTCCCGTGGAAACTCAGAAATCCTTCGATAGCTTATAAAGTGGACCTTACAGACTACTGCAATACAGGTCACTGCATACACACCCTTGGAAATACAAAGAGGTGATTCCAGCCTTGGACACACGGAGCCTTACTACCTCTGTTGGATCAGTAGCCGGACTTGTGATCCCGGATGGTCCAGCTGGTCAACAGGGCCGGCATGTTGTATGTCTGCTGTCTATGACAGAAGTAAGCACTGTAGGAACCCGCCCTCGCCCCATCTGGAGAGCTTGATTAAGCTTGATTGGAGGAGCCAGTTAGAATGCTGTGCCGCAGCGCTTGCTTGCGTACTTTTGATTTTGGCCTGTCCCAGTCGGGAATGGTGTGGTCAGGATCGCCTAGAATTACTTGCTGCCTAGATTCCAAGTCCAATAGACAGTCCTATCAGCTGCGGTGTTGATCTACTGTCCATGCTGAGAGGGGTAACCCCCAATGCAAGGATGATTCCTGAAACACCAACAATGCAGGAAGAAGTTCATAAGGGGAACAGCTATAGATAGGGCCATTGTTTCTACTACTTCTCTATTCAAACCAGACCCTTGTAACCAGCCTATTCTCATCCTTACCAACCATGAACTCGGTACAGGAGAAAGCGATACAGCAAGAGGCTGCGGATGCAGCTCGAAGTGGCAATGCATCCAGACTCCGGGATTGTCTAACCCGTGGCGCCAATTTGTGGTATGACTGTGTTTTCGGGTTCGGTCTGGAGAGTGGTGATGTCGCAATTTTCCAGACCACTCTTGATTTTGGCGCGGACATCAATGAAGACATGGGTCATAACGGCACCCCCTTAATCGCGGCCTTGCGATATAATCATCACGAACTCTTGGAATTCCTCTTTTCAAAAGGCGTTGACCCCAACAAGGGACACTGGGGACACTGGCTACCTCCCCTGTCAGTGGCTGTGCGGTTCACAAAAGATGTCAAATGGGTACAGCGTCTGTTGGAGGCCGGTGCTAAGGTTAAGGAATCTGGCGCCCTGCACTTTGCTGCGTTTCAGAGTGACCTGGCAAGGATGAAGCTCCTCCTGGATTATGGGGCAGATGTTAATGAGATTCCACCCTTTCCTCTTTATGGTGCTAAGCCTTCTATCATCCATACAAAGAAAGGAACACCTGTCCATTGGGCCATTGCAGGCGAACATCTTGGGGCTGTGCGACTCCTATGCCGGTATGAACCAGACCTCACCATCCAGGATGAAGATGGCGCTACTGTCATGGACTGTTTGGATTCTTTCATTGCGAAGCGGGCTGCAGCCTGAGCGAGCCGCGCTAGGTGCCATTGGGGATATAATTAGGAATGCATGTGTTTGGTATAAGTTTGGTGGCAATGTGCTAGCTATGAAGGTTGCCTTGTGCTAGTGATTGAAAACTATATCTACCTACCAAGATACACATGCTCAATAGCGTAGAGTAACTAACAGATTGACTAGTGGCCTTATACTCGAGTGAAGTATTTATACATTTGTTGAGCGCGAGGAACTACTAAGAGTTGGATGTGAGAGCATGATGATCTATAGCAGCTTCGTCGGGTTTACAGTATATTATAACTTTCCTAGGTTGTACGCTTGCTTTGGTAGAGATGCTAAGAGCAGGACAGGTCAATCTCCAGCGTTCTCTAGCTGGTATATATATGACGCCCAAAGGTCCTCAGAGAAAAGGTACGGGGTAAGGAACGATGGCATCTTAATTCCTTGACCTGCAGTGAAGCACTTTGGAGACCAGGAGAAGTAGAGGATCATGATAATAAGAAACGGACGAACATATAACCTTAATAGTAAAAACGTTCGGAGCGCCAGCCATTATATCTTAGAATCTTGAACCAATCAATTTGTAAAATGCCTGGTGGTTGAAAAAAGCAAGGCTGAGGCTATGCTGGGAGTCACCCCCACAGTCTAATATTCCCCTCTTTTGACTCCATCTCGTTTCCTCGTCTCCCCCTTCATCTCTAATGAAGCTAAATCTAAGTAATGACTATATATCAATAATATGCCTGAATTCCATGCGACTGCAAAACTACCCGTGGTTGACGTTTGGTAGCAAGGTCCCCTCCTGAGCCGCCATGTCGGATCCGCTGTCAGTGGTAGCAAGCGCCGCTGGGGTCATCTCTCTCGGTATCCAGGTCATCGACAACATCATCGCTTACTGCGACTCGTGGAAGGGCTATGACAAGGATATTAGAGATCTTACCCACAAAGCCAGTGGGCTCTCGAAAACCCTGAAACATCTCGAGAATGTCCTTCAACATCGGCAGAAGTTTGACTCGCTGTCTCAGAAACAGATTGAAGACTTGATGATTGGCAGTAAAGTCACGATTGATAAACTCAAAGAGATGACCGACAAGATACCTTTTCCATCTGGTGGTTCGAAATCAGCCTTTGCAAAACGTGCACTCTATCCACTGCGGAAGCGCACGTTGGTCGATGCTGCGGGGATGCTGGATGGCTTGCAGGCCAACATCAATACAGCACTGAGTGTGTACGTCGCAGTATCACTTGTATCCTGTCCATACCAGTCTAATGGAATATGAAGACTGCTATTACACCAAGGGTCGGTGGCACAAAACGCTTTGACCCAAGACCTTCATATACGGCATTCCATTCTTCAACATAATCTTGCGGAGCAAAACGCTCGGCTCGAGAGAATGGTAGTCACTTTGCCTTTCGTGCTGTACTGAGCTAATATCAGGTGCAGGAATCTATGATCAGGCATTTGGTTGATAATAGACTGCAAGTGGCGCCAAGTCTGCTACGAGCGGTGCAAGATGAGAATTGCTATGCAGAGGCAGCACTACAAGGAGACCGCACAATATGCCAGTCCACCTGTGCCCAGAATGTCCAAAGGTCATCTGCAACAGCTTCGAGCGGTTTGCCAGTTGCTGTCTGCCAGAATCTGAAGAGCCAGTCCCAGGTTCTTAAAAAGAGGTTTCACCTATATAGCAGATTTTTAAGATTTTCACTGACACTGACGTTGTCAGTAACCAAGGGAGCTGGCGGTTGCTCAATCAGTCCTACGCTGACCTACCAAGCAATCACACCGTATGGATTCAAGCAATTAATGTATGCATTCTTTCGCGAAAGAAAAGGTGAAGCAACATACTCCGAGTGTTGCCACTACCTTATTCAAAACAAACTGGTTCGGCCGTCAGACATCGAAGCGGATGGGACCACGATTTTGGATGTAAGGTTTTCCACAGTACATAGATGAGGTCCTTGCTGATAAGAAATGACAAAGAGTACCTTTTTGCAGATCCTTACTGACTTGACCCTTGCCGGTTGGGACTCGAAACTCGATGTTTTTCAAGAACCCATGAGATACTTGATCAGTGCAGGAGTGTCCGTGAGCATGGGAAGATATGGTACCTTCCTTGACTTCTTCGTAGGAAAAGCGGGAACGACTCAATCCTCATACCGTCTGATATCAGAGCTCATTGATGCCGGAGGCTACATCACAGACAACGCTGTGACCCCTATCAATCAAGGCGCCATCCGTTTTATGCTATCCCACCACCCTGAAGGTAAGCATCGTCACCTTCCAAGTACGTCAGGCCCTCGCTGATGTCAAAAGCTGTCTTTCTTTCTCCTCTGGCGCGTGTCCTTGTTCAGGGAGACGAAGATGGACTTGCAAACCTGGTAGCGCGCAGACAGCTGACTGGGACTCACCTCATTGGAGACTGGTCCGCATTGGAGATTGCTATCGACTGGCCCGCAGGGGTAAAGATCCTTCTTGGGATAACAGATGTCATCCCCAAAGATGTGATCTATTCGGCCATTGGAGCCAACTGCCTCGGCTCGTTAGGTCTTTTACTTGAGGCAGGTGTACCTTTTCACGCGGACCATATTGCATATAGTGTTCGTTATGCGAGTGCCAAAGTGACAGACCTCCTGGTTGACGAGTTGATCGTTAGACGAAAGCGGCTACGTGACGTTGCGATGAGTACTCTTCCCAAACACGTATGCCGTGATCTGGGGTTGACAAACCACTCTCTACCCGACCTGAATGCGTTCAAAGTCTACAAAACACTTCAAAGAAAAGGCATAACCAGAGAAAGAAGACTGGATCTGTGGAGGGCCCGACCCTATATTCGAGGACCCGACAGTCAGCCAGAACTCGAGGACCATTATGACTCCGTCTTCCATCAAGTTGGGCTGCCCTGCCAGGTTATGCAAAAGCTGTATGATGCTGGATTGACCGATATCGACATGCCTGACACGGATGGACGGACACCGTTGATGCGCACAACCGAAGCATTGTCGCTAGGTCCATTTCTGGATAGAGCCAGGTGGCTGATTTCGAAAGGTGCGAATCCTAACCGGCTTCTGCCGGGCACAGCTACTCCCGCAATGCACAAAATCGTCAGCACCAGCATGGTTCTGATTCAGGACCTCGCTTTTGTCGCCTCGAAAGGAGTGATACCCCAGTATGTGGATATCCAGCTCGCATGCATAGATCGGGAAAATCGAGCATTTCTGATAAACGCAACTACGGAGAACAAGCACGATGGCTGCAGGTGCGCTTGCTCAAAGCATGGATGCACACCGCTCTTAGTCACTTTGCGCAACCTAGCGAGAACCTCCTTGGAGAATTCCGGGGAACTGGCACTTCACATTGCATTGAATCTGCTCCAGCTCATACCTCCATCCTCTGCTGTAGCCGAAAAATTTATCCGCCTCATGACCTTTGAGGATCTGGACCTCACACATACTTGCTGTGATTGTGATGATGAAGCCCAATTTGTCCAATTCCGTCAAGACCCAGATGTCATACAAAAAGAGGAAGAAGAGGCGATTCGTGCATTCGAGGAACTAGTCCAAGGATTTATTGACCAATACAATACGCTCGGTCTGCCCCTAGTGGAATTTCTGCGACAACACTGGTGCGTACAGCTGCAAGAGCATCTCCAAGGGCAGGCTCCCTCCGAAGAAGAGTTACACCAGATAAAAGAGCTCGGTGTCGAAATTCTCCCCAGTTTACCATTCACAGCGAATTCGTGGTGCGTCTTGATGCAGCCGAAGATCATGGAGATTATCAATATCTAGACTCTAGTCGTCTGCAAGAGGACCGCGAATACCCTATGGCTTTTTAAGACGCCAACGCGTCCCAGTCATGGAGTGACCTACATAAGACCTGCAATGCTCTTTATCATAAGTCGTAAGACGATGGCATTCGTAGCTAGCTAACTACATCGCAATTCAATTGCCCCAATCGTCACCATCACATCACCGTCACCATCCCCATTCATAACCAACCCCATTGTGCAAAGCACCTCAGCAAGGACGCAGCCAATCCAGAGCCAACAGCCAATGTATCAGCTCGATGACCGCTTCGCTGATTAGGATTGTATTTTACATCTGGCGAGGAGGCTGGCAGTCCTGCATCTGCGAAAGCTATCAGCATTCAACTGCGACTCAATTGCCAAAGGGAGCCATACGTGGTAAGGGAGGCAGTAGCACCAGCCGTTTCTGCAGCCGAAGTAGCGAGGACAGTCGCCATTGGCATCGCAGCGAGGATGTTTGGTGAGGGAGCCGTCGTTGTCGAGGTCGATGTCTAGAGTGAGTCAGCAGTTAGAGGTGTTCTTGTGGTGAGTCGGTGGAGGGACGTACTGTCGCCACGAGCAGTGAGGTTTCCATCGACGGTGACGGGAGTAGCGAGGCCGAGGCTGATGAGGGAGAAGAGGAGGATAGCGTTGAGCTTCATTTTGAGATGGTTGTTGTTGATTGTGGTTGTAGTGTGTTTTGTATGAGAGTGAGGCTGAATGTAGATGGAGATTGGAGATAGAAGGATGATGAGAGAAGAGGAAGAGATGGACCGATGGGGGAGAAGGGCGTTTATATAGACAGTGCAGGACAGTCATAGTGAATATACAAATGGGAGGAGAAGTGGTTGGAAACGGTATATTCCGTCTACAGCTGTTGTTGAGAAGTTCGGAGAGAGATATAGAGGAGTAAGGAAGGAATATTAGATTTCACCTGCTCAGTGATACTTTGCTGTCTTTAGTGAGTAATAAGGGATTGTAATACTGCAAAGGTGACTACACACCCAGTGAAAAATTTCGCAACGTAAATGGCTGGTCCCGTTAATCCTAGATATCATTCACTCTCTACCCATTACTCCAATAGTCTTGAGAGGTGTGCCTGAAGAACAGTATGAGAAGCATGTAGTACTACTATGGTTTTGTTAGGCATTGCCATGCCCTTATGGCCATGAATATGGCTGTAAACATCTCAGTAGTGGTG
The DNA here is from genome assembly GCF_001078395.1 of Aspergillus udagawae. Lineage (NCBI taxonomy): Eukaryota > Fungi > Ascomycota > Eurotiomycetes > Eurotiales > Aspergillaceae > Aspergillus > Aspergillus udagawae. Next base: position 1,457,248 of record NW_025091271.1, read on the forward strand.
TTTTCAGTGAAATTTAGCAGGTCTTCATATTCCACGAAGCGCATGTAACCAGTTACTCTGCTTGCCAAGAATCAATTACTAGCACAGTGCTTTGTCTTCTGATTTTTACAACTTTTTACAACATGTCCAATCAGGCCATATAAGAAGTCCATTGAATAAATTAGCGGACGTGAGACGAGAAATCCAATCTGATCAAACAAACCCTAATGAAAAGCAGCATCCATCTCCTTCATCAAGCACACACTCAACACGACTACCTAGTTGCAGGTGCAAACTTTCTTATCGGAGCACTGTCCACCAGGCTTTCCGATGTAGCTGCAGTGGTCCTCACAGCAGAGTCCTCCCCAAGGATCGGGGAAGCTGCAGCAGATACTGCGCTTATCCAAGGTGGCGTCTCTGGTATCCACCTTCTTCACAGCATCCTCGATACCCATGTTGTTCAGGACCTCACGCAGGGGCTCATCTCCGTCAATCACCTCATCGCTGCGCTTGTTGTTTGGGTAGCATGCGCAGATGTCGTAGCCGGGGCAGCCGTCGCGGGGGAGGCAGCGGCCGCCGTGGGGGTTACCCTGGCGCACGCAGACGTTGTTGCAAGTGGAGTCGCCGCCGAGAGAACAGGAGATGGAGTTGTGGCAGAGGGCGGAGGCCAGGGTGGCGCTCGCCAGGAGGGGAGTAACGATGCTGGTGAAACGCATTGTGTTCTTTGTGGTGTTAGTTTGGTAGGAGATATGGACTTGAAGATGCCCGCACCTTGATTGCTTTCGAGAGTGTACAGTAGATTTGATAGAGTAGGTTTGTTGCTTGTCTTGAAGGCGAGAATGCCTCGTCGAGGAGCTGCCTTTATACCTCTCTGCCAGCAATCATTACTCCATCGAGTATGTGTAGACTCTCGTATTCACCCTCATGAATTGCCTTGATTCAGTATCCGAGTCTCCTAGATTCCTTGCCGAATGCGTGATGCCTTGACTAAGATTTTCATCGCTGTGACGTTGGGTACCGCACACCTCGTATTTATCCAAAACCAGTATATCGAAGCCGTTCACCTCCTTGCAGAATGCAGCTGAACTGACTTTGGCTCCAAGTATAGAAACATGAGTCTGGGGCATGATGCCTGATTTTCTTCCAATGGTCCACGACCGATCAGCGAACGACGAAGGGATACGAGGTGCGAGACGATGATAATCATAGATGGCCCCATTCATGTGTTGGGTATTGGCCATATCATTGCAGCGTTCTCCACAGTATCTCCAGATCCGAGACGTTGATTCAAGGGGAAATACGAGGATGTGGCTCCACGAGGTGGCGATCATCCGTGAGGCGTTAACCCTATTGTAACAATGGCCTGTTTGTTCATCGAATCATTTGCAAAGCTGGATGCATCAGAGAATTCCTCTGACTCCTGCATTTATTGTTCAATTCTCGGCACTGGTTGAGGTCCAAAAATAGCTCGTTCTCATCGATGCAGTATCGCTCGTTGAGGATGCCTAAAGGGTCAGCACGAGAAGATAGATGGCCGTGTAGATACAGTCTTGACGATCGTCTCGTATTTGAGGAACAGGAAGGCAGCCGTCACCGTGATGTCCTGGTGAATGTGTTGTTGTGAGGCATCCTCTGGCAGGGGTCTGTTGCCTCCTCGCTGCACGGGTGACAAGGCCCACAATCAGTTTGGCAGTCATCTCCAGCATCGAAATTCTCTTTATCATATTTTATAAGAGAGCTTACGCGTATAAAGGGTAAGGGTAGATTCCTGCAAACCTTGAAGAACATCCTTACATTAACTGATCCCTGACTAAAAACAAAACTACAAGACGTCCTCTCTGACTTCCTCGCTCGCAAGATCAACCCTCGTCTTCGGAAACTTTCTCGCAGGAACCTTGTTTTTGAACAAGATATCCATCTCTGCAAATGTCCGGTTCTTCGTCTCCGGGACCCGGAAATACGCCCAGACAAGACTGAGCCCCATGATCCCACCGAAGAAAAACCCGCACTTGGCTCCCCAGTCCCATGCCGCCTGTTGCATCATACGCGGCGCCAGCTGGCCATACACCAAGACACCGACGTTATAAAGCGCTCGCGCGAGACCGACGCTCTTTGTCCGTAGAGCATTCGACGGGATTTCGGTGACGATGGTGTAGATGATGGGACCAATAGTAATGAAAAAGACGAAGTACTCAATCAGCAAGATGGTACCAATCCCGTATCCGATCTTGGGATGGGCCTTGCGGCTGACAATCCCCAGAAAGCCTATAAGGATAGTTGTCGCCGTCATGAAGAAGGTTCCGGACAGGAGGAGCGTGCGGCGTCCCACCCGGGGGACCAGACACCAGGCAACACAGACCCCTACGATGGCTAGTGCATACTCGCCGATACCAAAGTCGAAAGATGAGGTGGGAGGCAGGCCGGACTGCTCAAGGAAATAGACAATGTACGCCACCAGCGGGGCGCACAGTTCCTGGATGAGATAAGTGAAGACGGTGATTTCCGTGCGGCGGCGGTCGACCCCCTTGAACAAATCCCAGTAGGAGCTGGACGCGTTCATCTCGTCCTCGATCTTGACCGTGTGCAGCATCATGGCTAGTGTGTCGGCTATCTCCTCTTCACTTGCGTCTTTGGTACGCAGCCGCCGGAGTGACTTGGTAGCATCCTCGGTGCGGCCCTTGCGGATCAGCCACCATGGCGATTCTGGGGCGAGGTAAATACCGATCGCGAGGGGGATGGGAAGAGCCCACTGCAGCGCAAAGGGGATGCGGTACGCCCATTCGCCGGACATGCTCAGGAACCCACGTAGGACACCAGTTCCCATGAGGTAACCGATACTCCAGGCCAGCGAGACCAGCATGGTTAGGTAGGGACGCAGCACGTTGGGGCATACCTCGGCTGCATAGGTGGTGGTGATCGTCTGGAAGACACCCCAAGGTAGGCCCAGGAGGACTTCGGCGCCGATGTACATGTAGATGTCGGTTGCAAAGAATTGCAAGAAAATAAAGCACGCCATGAGGAAGAGCGAGCCCATCATCAACCAGCGGTAGCCGAACCAATCGCATAGCAGACCATTAAGCAGGAGGCCAACAATCTCGCCAGCGTTGACTCCATTGCTGACGGCGGCTTGGAGGTTTGCTGGGACCTGGTAGGACCCGTTCTTGGTGAGAACACCGTATCTCCTCTGGAAGGCTGGGAAAGCCATGAACCCGCTGATGAAGGAATGGTCGAAGCCTTCCATGATGAGCGCAGAGGAGAACCAGATGGACCAGAAGACCGCCTTGGGGTACTTGCGCAGACCCTCCATCAGGCCCATGGCGTGCTCATCGTCCGTGGCTTTTTGCGCGCCCTTGACAACGTCTTCGGCTACAACATAGTGTTCCTCGTCTTTCTCCCGGATCACCGTAACGGTGGTGGGATCTGTCACGTCTTCTTGGTGAGCGACCATTTTGTACGCGCGAAGATGTCAATCAAGCTTGACCTTTGTCCAAGAAGCCAAGGGAGACCTATCTTTATAAGCCTTGCCAAGTAGAAGCTTGTGACCCTTCTCGTGCCCATCCCTTGTGGCTTTTGCCCCTTCTCTATGGTGGAAATCCGGGGAAGTGGAGCCACTCGCTGATTGACTTTGCGGGGAAACGCCCTTCGGTATAGTAAAACACCGAAAAGAATGAGCCACAGAAGCTAATATGGCATCATCCCATACGAACAAGAGGGGCCGCGGGGATTTGTTCCTTTGCCGGGAGGAAATAGGCCGATCGGGACGACTACAAGTGAGTGGCTGTCTCGCCCAGATGACCACCTCATACTAACAGAGTCAAAGTATCAATCATCCACCGACGGTTAAACAACCATGACGAGCAATCTGCGGTGGCTGACTGACTATGGTCCTGATTCGCTGTCAGGTGGGATCTCCTTTGGTATGCCCTGGCCAAAAGGTCTGTATCAGCCTGGTCAGTCTTTTGTCATTGAAGGGAACGGTCAGGAATATGCTATAGATTCGAGAGAAATAGCCTACTGGGCAGACGGGTCGCTCAAATGGACGGTACACTCGGTCAGTGGGCATGTGGGGTATAGCGAGGAGTACATTGTCAAAGGCTCCTCCAAATCTAAGGACAACGATGCTGGTGTTGTCATCGAGGAAGCCGATAGTATCACAGTCGCTACGCGCCTTGGGCTGCAGCTCAAATTTGCACGCTCAGGAAATTCGTCCTTGTTCGAAAGTCTTTCGCTGTATGGCCGCCCTCTGTGCTCTGGCGCCACTCTTGTTGCGTCCATCAATGGCAAAGAGTATTCGACCATTGTCAGCAAGGCTGGAGTGGAGAACGCTACGAACTCCAGAGCAGTCATCAAAGTCTCCGGGACGCTGGCCTCCCCTGGCGTTGAGCACCTCCCGTTCGATGTGCGTGTCTATGTATACTCAGACGCGTTGCCCATCAAGATCCTGCATTCTTTCGTCCACGACCTAGATGCAGATGAACCTCTAACATCACTGGGAATTCGTTTCTCCGTCCCTTTAGAGAATACGGAGCTTTATAACCGGCACATACGTTTTGCTGGTTCCAATGGAGGCATCCTCAAGGAAGAAGTCCAAGGACTGTCTGGATTACGACATGGTCCAACAGTCACCAACAGGATAGATCAAACAGCAGGACGAGCTGTCACTCTCAAACAAGAAGAGTGGTCCAAGACTGATCTCCATCAAGGTCTCTCATACATTCCGTCATTTGACTCCTACACCCTCTCACAGCTATCCTCCGACGGCTTCACTATCAAGAAACGAACAAAAAGGGGCTCCTGGGTCAAGGTAACCGGTGGTTGTCGCACAGATGGGACCGTGTATCTAGGCTCAGCCAGACACGGCGGCATAGCCGTTGGCATGTCCGACTTCTGGGAACGATACCCGACTCAGCTTGACCTGGCCGAGCTCACTCAGCGCGAGGGTGCCATCACCGTGTGGCTCTATTCCCCCCTTGCGGAACCGCTGGATACTTCCCCATACCACGATGGGCTCGGGCTGGACTCGTACGAGAAACAGCTGCATGCACTCGACGTTACATACGAAGACTACGAACCGGGCTTTGCCACTGCCAACGGTATCGGCAGGACGAACCAATTCTTCCTCAGGCCGTACACATCCACCCCTTCCAACCAGGAACTCAGCTCTTTCTCGAGTCTTGTGAGGAACCCTCCCCGTCTCGTCCCAACAGCCGAGTACATGCACTCCACTGGCGTCTTCCACGGCTGCTGGTCACCCGCCCACAAACAGCCCGCTTCGACGCAGGAAAGGGCCATCGAGCACAACCTCAACCTTATATTCAACCACTACCAACGACAGATAGAGCAACACCGCTGGTACGGCTTCTGGGACCACGGAGACGTGCAGCACACGTACGACCCCTACCGGCACGCCTGGCGCTACGACGTAGGCGGCTTCGCCTGGGACAACTCAGAACTCTCTACCGATCTCTGGCTGTGGCTGTACTTCCTGCATACTGGTCGCGCGGACGTGTTCAAGATGGCCGAGGCAATGACCCGACACACTAGCGAGGTAGACACCTACCATGCAGGCCGGTTCAAGGGTTTCGGCACGCGGCATGGCGTCCAGCATTTCAGCGACAGTTCGAAGCAGCTGCGGATCTCGAACGTGCTCTACAAACGGATGTACTATTACTTGACTGGTGATGAGCGCACAGGCGATTTGATTTCCGAGCTGCAGAATTGCCAATTTGCCCTGCCGACTCTCGACTCGCACCGTAAGGTGCAATCGCACGCTGATGTCCCCGAGGGCTTCGCCATGACGAACATCGGTCTTGATTGTGGCGCACTCGCAGCAGCATGGTTGACGGCGTGGGAACGACGGACGGACGGCTGGGAGCATTGCCGCGATCTCTTGATCAAGTTGCTGGACGGCATCGCTGGCTTCAGACACGGCATCGGCAATAATGCTATCCTACTGAATCCAACCACGGGAGAGATTCGAGAATGCCCCCCGCCAACGCCCGAGTACGCCATCTCCCACCTCTCCATGCTCTTCGGGTTTCCCGAGATATTTGCAGAGCTTCTTGACTACGCGCGTGACGCGCACCCCGCCACAGTAGACAAGTTTATGGTCGTGTGGCTCTCCTATTGCAAAGCGTATAATGGGGGCGCTGAAGTCCAGCGTAGAGAATTCGGGTTCGAGTTTCCGGATCATGCAACCTGGAGACAGAGTCATTCGACGCTTACGGCATTTGCGGCCGTCAAGCTGAAGAGTGAAGAGCTGGCTCGCGCGGCTTGGGACCAATTCTTCCACACTGATGGGTATACAGAAAGCCATCAGTGGAAGGTCGTCGAGACCGCGCCGCCGGAGTACTTTACGCATGGGGAGGAGGCTGCTTGGATTACGACGAATGAGGCAGCTAGGTACGGTGTGTCTGCTATTTTCAATCTGGCGAATATCAGGGAGTGTTTGTCGTAACCTCCTTTCTTAGAGGTGGCCTCAAGCCTTGAAACAAAAGGTAACCCAACATTAGAACTTCATCAGTAAAACTACATCCTCAGGTCCAACAAGCCCTAAACTATGCCTCTAATTCAACGTGAAAGCAAAGATCAAATCCTCCTCCTCTTCCGATCCCTCGCTTCCTCCTCATGCCAACCGACCTTACACTCTTCCTCCCCATAGTGCCTCCCACAACACCCATACACAAACCCCTCGGGATGATCCTCCCGACTCTCCTCCGTGTCAATCTCCTCATCTTCCCAGAGATCAATATTCTGCCAGTACTTATCATCCGCTACAGCCTCCTCTGTAGCAACATTAGCATCGCAGCCCACAGGAAAAAAGACTACATACCAGGATGAAAACAACAGCTCTCCCTAGAGTTCTTCGTAACGTCATACTCCACCCCGCAGTTCGCACACACCGCGTACCGCGGCCGGACCTTCGTCCTCTTCTTCGACTTGAGGCGAGGGGGCATACTGTCGTCTGGAGCAGGTTGAGCTGTGTCTGTGTCTACCTTGGCGTTTGCTTCAGAGTCAGACCCAGCGTTAGAGTTAGAGTCAGTGTCACCCTGCTTGGGAACCTGCTCCTCGCTGACGAGAAGGCAATCAGAGACGATTGGGAGAGCGGCCGGGAGAAGCCGGCATACGTTGCGGATGATATGCCGTAGTCGCGACGAGGGCGCGGCGTTGAGGGCTTGGTTGAATTGCTCGAGGAATTCTTCGGAGTTTGGGGTGTCGAGGGTGGACATTTTGCCGGATTCTGGCAATTTCTATCCTGGATATGGTTGTGGTTCTCGTATTGTATAGATGGTTTAGGTTTAGGTTTACTTGAGACGCGTATATTGGTGTTGTGGTACGTGAGACAGTCTGGTCTTGGCGCTATGCACTTGTATGGAGTCCGTGAACTACGGATGGGAGGTCCTACAGTATTGGGTGATGGTGATAGAGTTCTATGGTGTGGTCTGAAGATGATTGCCAACGCGCTCATGACGCGAAGGGCGGTGTATCATTTTTGTAGCTATTATACTACTAGCTGGGCCCATTCCAGCATGCAGGCATAGTTCTATCTCGTTCCCATACATATGATCCACGTTACTCTTTATTCTGCCAAACGCCAGAAACAAACATTGAAATAACCAACCCAACAACTAGCTGATGCCTTTTACCGGCATCAGCTCCCCCAGCCCAATCTAATGGAGGGGGATTTTCATCTCTCGGTGGCTCAGGTCGTGGCGATCCTTGAACACCTCGGTGATCTCCTCAAGGCAGCCGGCGGAGGCAGCGAAGAAGCCCAAGAAGGTCTTGCTGGGCGCAAGGACTCGGCTGAGATACTCCGGGTGGAATTGCACACCGACGAACCACTTGTGGTCCTTGAGTTCGACGATCTCCATACGCTTGCCGCTGTCGTCCTTGCCGACAAAGGTCAGACCAGCCTGTTCGAGCTGGTCGACGAGGTCGGGGTTAACCTCGTAACGGTGACGGTGTCTCTCCCAGATCTCCTGCTTGTCTCCATACAGCTTCCGCAGACGAGACCACTCGGTGCCGGGCTGGAAGTGGGTGGCCCGTTTGCCGAGTCGCATGGTGCCTCCCATCTTGGTCTTGTCGATCTCAGGCATGTAGACGATCGCAGAAGGCTCGCAGTTCTCGTGGAACTCCTCACTACCAGCGTCATTCAACCCGCACACATTGCGAGCATACTCAATCACGGCCACTTGCATACCCAGGCAAACACCCAGGTAAGGAACATTGTTCGTACGGGCCCATTGGGCACTCTTGATCATACCCTCGGTACCACGCTCGCCAAAACCGCCCTGAACACAATATTAGAGTCATTCATAAGAGTACATACGGAAAAAACCTACAGGAACCAGAATTCCGTTGGCTGTTGAAACCGAGTGCCACGCCTTGTAGTACTCGGCCGGGTTCGTGTCCTTGTGCTCGTCCTCCAGGTGAGAGGACTCGACCCAGATCAGATCCAGCTTCTTCTTGCAATGCATGGCAGAGTGCTCGAGCGCCTTGCTCACGCTCATATAAGAATCATGCAAACTGGTGTACTTGCCGACAAGGGCGATCGAGACAGTCTCAAAGACACGGTCCTGGCTAATGGCAAGACCCTGCCATTCCTGCCAAATCACCTTGCCATGCTCGATGAGCTTGGGGTCCTTCGGGACCGAGTCAATGTGCAGCAGTTCTTTGATGGTATTGAGGAAGCCCTGCTTCTCCAGGAGAATGGGCACCTGATAAGTGGTCGACACGTTGTGAACTCCGACAACCTGATCCCGCTCCACCTGGCAGGCATTGGCGATTTTCTGAATAGTTCCCTCTTCAAGAGGAGTTTCGCAGCGGCAGGCGATCAGATCCGGCCTGAGACCAGCACTGCGAACATCGCTAATGGCTCTCTGGGTAGGCTTGGTCTTTTGCTCCGAGCCGATCAGAGGGACGTAGCTGACGTGAATCTCCAAGAAGTTGTTCTTGCCGGCCCGTCGTTGAAGCTGACTCATGGCCTCAACGAAAGGTGCACTCTCAATATCTCCAACAGTACCGCCCAACTCGATGATGCAAACGTCGGGTTCCCGCCCTGACTCGTCCACGGGAACCTTGGCAACCCGTTCCACCCAGTTCTGAATCTCATTGGTAAGGTGCGGCACGATCTGAACTGTCTTTCCCAGGTAATCGCCGCGACGCTCCTTCTCAATGACGTGTTGGTAGATCTTTCCCGTGGTGATATTGTTATCTCGCCCGAGAGTGACTCCGAGGTAGCGCTCGTAGTTTCCGAGGTCGAGGTCGGCCTCACCTCCGTCGTCGAGAACGAAACATTCTCCGTGTCTTTGATGCGTCAACGTCAATTCCAATGAGATCAGGTGAGCATAGTAGGTAAGACCAACTCTAGAGGGTTCATAAGACCGGCATCCGGATTGAGATAAGGATCAATCTTGATACTCGAAACGGCCAGACCAGCAGTCTTGAGCAGCAACCCGCAACTGCTGGCGATAATGCCTTTGCCGACACCAGAAATGACACCTGCAGGAATCAGCGAAAGCGTCATGGCAGAAAGACACGGAAAGATCATTACCTCCAGAGACCAGAACGTACTTCATCTTGGCTAATTGAGATCGGAAAGTGTTATTCAATGGTAGCCCTCCTGGTAAAAACCAGGGAAGGGGGGGAAGAGAAAAAGAGAGAAAGAAAGGTTGCGGCGGGTCCAATGCAGTCTATGAAAAAAAAAAAAAGTGGATATCATCACGTGCTCAGCTCTCAGCAGCTTATCTTATCGCCAATCTGGGGAACTCAACAGGCAACCATCCAGGGTCTTGCAGGCAACAAGACGAATTATGACTCATGATAGAACCCTAAAATTCCAGAGAGAGTACCTCTCCATCGTCAAATTTGCCAATAGCGATATGGATATGGTCTTATTCGGATAATTTTTGTGATTTATATCTCACGTGACCGAGATATCTCTAGGTAGAAAAGAAGGCAAGATCTCATGCTTTGATGTCGAACACAGTTGCATGCTAGGAATGATACGACCTTCTTTTAAGTCTATCTGCTTTTGGTACATGTGCAATGTAATCTGGTTCCTGTATGAACAAAAGAGAAGGAAAATTATGCGTGATCTTCGCCCGGCCAAACCAAACCAAACCCACGTGAATCAAGAAAGACGGTGGTGAAAATACAGAAACATAATATATTTTCAAGTCAACGCAGGAGACAGAAGAAAGCCAAATGATCGCTATGAAAACAAGTCTATGCAAATCATTGCTTCGACGGCTGGAGGAATTTGGGCCATTTATCGGCCTGAGGGATATAGACGCGACCAATGTTTTCGTCGAGGTCGAGGAGGAGCTTCAGAGCGTTTCTTGACCTCAGATAAGGGAGAGGCGCTTTGGCACTCTGTAACCCAACGCCGGGCTCAACATGTCCCGAGGGAGAGACTTCTTCAACCTGAGTGCCGGGCATGGGAAGCCATTTCTGCAGCAGTTCATAGGCAGCCAGTGTGAAACCGAACTGCGGTGACGAACGGACGATACGAGCAGGACCACCCTTGAAGAAGGCCCTGAAACCTTCCTCCTTCCAGATCCTAGCCGCACAGTGGCGCAAGCCATTGTAACCAACGTCTCCTTTGCGAGCTTCAACTTGCAGACGGGTCTTGATTACATCGCAGGGTGTGGTAAGATAAGCGGCCGGCATACCGGCAATGGCACCGGCAGTGAGCAGCTGCACAATGCCAAGTTTGTGTGTTTGAGACTCGCCGAAAAGGTCGCTCTTCAGGTGGGCATAGGTGGGGAAGTAGATGGCAGAGAAGGGAACTAGAGTCCGAAAATGTCAGAAAGCATTTTCACAAAAGTAGAAGGCGCGCGTCGGTTCGTTCTTACCATCACGGAGCAAGCAAGCGCTAGCACCCTTGTACAATCCCACCAGACCCAGATTCTTCACAATCCACATGGCTGAGCGACGGGGAGCTCCCTCGACAGACTTGGCAATCTCACCCTGAACCTGCAGGCGGATCTTGACAATCTCGAGGGGATTTGTGAAGATCTAGCAGAAAGGTGAATTAGAATAGGCTTCCAAAGTAGGTGGAAGTCTCAGTAAAACTTACAACTTGGCAACCACCAGCAGTACCACCCGCGAGAATCTCATACGGATACCAGATCTTGCCGTTTTCCTTGTTGGTGAAGTGGCCACGGACGAGATCGTTCACAGTCAGCTTGATGGCCTTCTCCGGAGCAACACCGATCAATTGAGGCAGGACACCGGAATACAGGCCGAGGAAGCCCTCATTGCGAATGACTTTTCTGAAACAATCAAGCGAGTTGTTGTACAGTCTTTCGCCAACACGCGTCGAACGTTGGTTCTGCATGCGCGTCTTGACAAGATCGATGGGGTAAACCATAAAGGCGCCGAAAGCGCCTGCAAGACTGCCAAGCGCGAAATGGTGGACCGATTCCAAGATGCTGTGCAACACCGACCGAGTCTTTTCAGCAGCGACTTGAGCAGTGGTTGTTGCAGTGGAGACGGCCTGTCCTGCCAGAGCCAAAGGCATACGCCAGGAGGCATCAACGACCTTGGCGAAATCCTTCTGAGAGAGTCGGCCGGAAGGCGCATCGAGGCCAGCAAAATGGAACAGGATATCCGCTTCCATTGGTGTGAAAAGCGAGAATCGCGTAATGCGAGCAGCTTCGTTGAGGAAGTCGGCGCGCGTGATCTTGCCGTCTTCGCTCTTCTGGGTGGCTTCGCGGACAATAACGTCGATCATATCCATTTCACGCATGATATTCTGGAAAGCACGAACGGTAGCGTATGAGATCTTGGTGCCCGCTGAGATGTTGCACAGACTGGGAAGGTTTTCCAGGACATAATCTGACAGCTTGTGTTTCGAGGTCTCGAGGATGATGCGCTGGAAATCTTCGGGGTCGATATAACCGTCACCATCCTTATCGAAGATGTGGAAAGCTTGCCGAATGCGCTCGCCCTGCAATCCTCGGAGCATCTGAGCGAACTGGGGGTATGTCATGTCGTGCCGGGCCTTGCTCCGTCCGGAGTACAGAGAAGCCCATTCCGAATTCCAATCGAAAGGTATACTGTCACTGCTCTTGTTCATATTGTACAGGTCCTTGAAGGTGTCCCACTTCACTGTGCCCGTTCCATCCAGATCGAAGAGTCGGAAAGCAATCTCATATTCGGCATCGGGTTTGGTCAGGAGGTTTTCGAAGGTCGCCCAGTCACTGAGGCTGAGTTTACCGGCTCTTCGCTTGTCGGCGACTCTGAAGAGGAGTCCATAGTGTTCGCGCTTGATTTTGTGCTATCAATTGCAAAACGCAAGGTTGTTAGTCATATTTTGGAGTACACCCGTGGATGACCAGCGCGATGACACATCGCATAATGGGCAAAGAATCAGAGGGAAAGCAGGGCGCGAAACTCACATAATCCTCATGTTTTGGCGCAATAGCATTGATAAAGTCATCCTCCGTCATATAAAACTCGCCAGTACTTTCGTCTTTCCGTGCATGGTGAAAGAAATGGTGCTTGACCTGGTGCGACAACTTCGGCTCCTCTGAGCTGCCGAGCAACGACTCCTTGACAGCTTCTTTGACGGTCATTGTATCATGCAAATATCACACACAGACACTGAGCCAATGCAACCAATTCGCTCGACGATCCAGAATCCAAGAAGAAGCGAAAGAGAAGGGAGATCTGAGAGACTCCAATGTGGGTAAGAACGGGGTTATGAAGGGGTTGGGACCAGACAAATTGTGTGGAGAAACAGAATTACTAGGACAAAGAGGGAGAAGAGAAGGGCAAAAAAAATGGGGAGCAAGATGACAACAGATTGATCTGCCACTTATGCAGTTGAAATAATAAATTATACAAAGCAGATCCGAAGCGGTTCTTCTATCTTGTCTACGAAGAGATCTTCTATTTTTCTATCTTGACTTTCTCTCATAAGCCGGCTAAAAAGTTTTTCTTAGAGAAAGGGAGTGATTTTGTTGCCTCTTGAGAATGAGGCGCGAATAGGAAAAAGCAAAAGAAAAAAAATAAAAAAAAGGAACAAGCGCTTCACCGCCTCTGGAATGGGTAAATTACCCGGTGAGTGGTCGGACTTGGGACCGAACACCTCATTGCCTCAGGCCATGAGGCCAGTCGCTTCTCTGTAGTATGATCGTTGACCAACTCCCATCTGCTTGGAATGTCTAGAGTGTTCTTTGATCTTCTACAGCAGGTCACACAGATCTATATCGGACCTTTTATCAGCAGCAAGGCATGTCTTCATCCTAAGCAGCCATTCGCATGCCACGAGCCAGGGGCAGAAATATTCATGATGGCGAGCCACGGTAAACTCCGGAACGCACGATATCCACTGATTCGATAACCAGATCGGAGGCAGGTGACCCTAGAGAAAAACCCGCCAGAAGATCTCGTAGGCCGAGGGTGAGCTCGTAGCAGTAACAATGACTATACTTAGGCCTGTATATATGATCTCTTCAATATAGGGAAATATGCAAAGGATTATGATGCTCTCGTAGACCACGGAGTAAAAGCCATTCCAAGAGTCAGGTCATCCCTTGTTTCTTCTATCTGGTTTCTGTGTTTCTTGAAGAAAAGCACGGGGTCGGAGGTCTTCACATGACACACCTGTCTGACTGGTACATTTATGTTCCTGCCCACAAACTCGGCCCGATGTGGGAGTCACGTCTTGGTCTCGTCTGAGACGTCTCCGTCTTCGGTGCGGAGTAAGTTAGTGCAGCGGGTCCAGAATTGGAGAATTTCCAATTCCAGGTCACTGACTCTCTGACTGTACGAAGTAGCGTGGAATACGTCGTCTGATTGCTGAGAAGCACTCCGTACGGGCTGCGGAGTACGAAGCAAAAGCAAATGCCATTGTACTTTTTATATACCATCAATTTGCTTAAACGAATAGGTGTTTGACAACTCAGCCAACCCCTGCTTCCGGTAGTTGGTTGCCAGGCAAGGGTGTAGGACTATGCCCGCGGGATTTACCCCAATGGAGTTCACCGGCAGCGAGCGCTCGGTCGATTCGGTGTCTGCTAGGATTGATGATGTGTAGTGCAGAAAGACAGGGTGATTCATTAGTTTGCATTAGCTTATCGATAACGTTGGACTATCAACACCTTATTCAACTGTCCACCGGAGTTCAGATCGTACAGATTCTGCGAATAGGTGTGCACAGACATCCTTCGTCTGGAGATTTTGAGACCAAGTAGCCATTGATGGCTGTAACACTGTATGACTGATTATACCTGAAACGTCCGATGTCATTGTCGATGCTGACAGCTGGTCCTGCAGTATGTATGTACAATATATATTGAACGTTCGTGGATTTCCAAATTGAAGGTCAGACTATTGGACATCTGTGAGGCTTTATTTTGAGATTCTTTCAGGGGGCGGCGCATGCCTCTCGACTGAGCTCATAATAATGTTGCTTAAGACATAAAGAAAGAATATGAAGGCCTGGCTCTGAACCACTATTGCTCCGGTTTCTCCATGCGAAGCAACTTGAACAGTACCCGCTCCACCGGCAACAAAACCAGCATGGCATGATTGAATCTATATGCCGTCAAGGCCACGCAGACACCGACGAGGGCATCCAAAAGAAAGTGGTTTGCCGTTGCGATAATTGTCACGCCCATCATCATGGGCCAGAGTGGCGCAACCACGCGAATGAACCAGTGTGGGCTGTATCGCAACAAGCATAGAGCAACGAAAACAGAGTTACCAAAATGCAATGAAGGCATTGCCGCAATTGTGAGCTGGAACTTGTTTTGTGTCCAAGCGGATCCGCCACTGTTGTCATGTAGCATATCGACGAAGCCGTACTCCTCCGGCAGCAGTCGCGGCGGACTACATCGCCAAAGAGTGAGGATCGTGAACGCTATCACATTTTCGAGAGCAAAAGTGCGGCGGGCTCCTTGGTACTTTTCCCTTTGGAAAAAGGTATAGCCATAGACGAGGAAGATGACGCCTAATACAATGTGCGAGTAGTATACTCGAGCGAGAACAGCCGTTAGCCACGGCGCGCGATTGAGGACAAACCGTTGAACCCCTAGCTCGATATCTAAATGGAAGAAATGTTCTAGACTAAGGATCTGATGTGCATGGTGCCTGGCCCTCTCGAAAACGAGTTCGTTGTCGCTGATCGCTCGGGCAGAGATCGCGCGCAATCCTTGGTAGACCTCGGCTACTGTCAGGTCGTTCTCATGTCACACATCGAGGAAGAGAAAGAATGATGCCGTACCCAATATGTAAGTAGCCAATACCATATCTCTATAAGAAACGGAAAACGGGCGAGAATTCGTGTTTGGATGTTGGGGCGATCCCTATATGCCCTCCTTGGTTTTAGATCCTCGCCGTCGTCGTCATCAAGCAACGGGGTCTCAACGCAAGGTGTCTCCGAGAACTTGGTATCTTTGCGACGATTGATTAGGGTGCCAGCGGTAAAAATAACCACAATCGCTGGAGTCACAAATAGTCTGTCAATCCTGTCTGTCGTGATTGTCGGAGGTTGTAGCGGTCTACTTACCTGCGGGCTCAAGAAGAATTCCCAATGCGCCCATGATGATACTGTCAACTGTGACCACGTTGGCTCATTAAAGGATCATTCAGAGTGATCAATCCTAGTAAATATTTAAAGTTGTAGACCCGTCGGCTCAGTGCGGATCGGGCAGTCTTGCACACGACAGTTGTGTGCTACCAATTGGCTATGCTGACGTCACCTCCAGACCCGCTGCAAACAATGGAGAAATGAGAAAACCAAGGATAAGGCTGGATGGATGGACAGCACTGGGTAAGATGTCGTTCTGAACAGAATACAGGGCATAAGTCAATGTGACGGCTAGCTTGAGCTCAAGAGGCCGGGTACTCAGCTGCTGTTGATATGGATGTCTTCCACCATCCGCATTTAGCAAGTACCTATCTCTCTATAATAATGCACCTTCAACTTTGTGTAACACTGTGAGACAATGTTTACTAATTGCCCAATGGGTGACTTGTACGTCTCAAACCCGACCTTCTCTTAACATCATCGTCGGATATCCACATCTTAGCCATCTTGTCAGCATGCTCATGATCTCTCACCCGTTCCAATGGCAGATTTGGTCCACTATCTGGTTCTTAATATTACCCTTTTCTAGGCGTGTCAGTTCAGTCCTACCCCTGAGCACCCAGCCAGTTGCAGCAGCACCTGTTGAGGTGAGGCATATTCTACATCTACCCCTTCAGCGGAGCTTCCACTGAGAAATTAAGCAGCAAATGTTGTCCCTAGATCTCGAGGAAAACGATTATCTCTATCGGATAAGGAAAAAATCACGGATCGTATATGTTTCTGTCCTTGATGGGGATATCATTCCCCGTGATTGCAGGACAGACGGCGACCGAGTTCTTTCAAAGCTGCGAGAGATTCCGGAGTGGGAGGAGGAATGGAAGACACTCACTGTCCGGAGGGGCTTCCACGGTATTGACAGCACTGCAGATGAATTTATGCCACATGGGCTTGACCTCCGACAGCTTAATATTCCTGGTGCTGTCTTTCTCAACCTTTTAGACCTGACAACGGTCTCCCGGATTAGCGATCGCATCTCTCGAGTGAAGTATGATGGTGAAACCTGGATACTGAAGGTTGCACGATTCAGACATGAAATTCCGGCCCTGCAACAAGAGACTTGGATATATTCTACTCTAACATCGACTGGTTTTCCTCTCGGTCCGAAATTTATTGGCTTCGTCTATGAGGAAACAGAAGCTCGAATTGTTGGCTTTCTAATGGAGGAAATTTGTGGGGAAACCCCAGACATACATAATCTCAAAGATTGCGTGGAAACTGTTCGTCTGCTGCATGCATTCGGAATTGTGCATGGGGACCTCAATAAATACAACTTCCTAATGACGGAGCAAGGTGCAAAAATCTTTGATTTTGAGGCTTCCGCTGCTCAGGGAGACGTGGACCCAGCAGCCGCTGAGGAGGAAGTAAAAGCTCTTGCCAGCAAGCTGGCAGATGAATCAGGCATTGGCAAACGTTAAGTCCTTAGCCTGAGTACTTATTGAGGCGCCCTTATGGGTAGGACAACCCACTTGTCTGCTTCCCTAGCCTCTCAGGCGCTGTGCAGGCACGTTCTGCATCTAGTATTGTTATAGCGGTCTTGCGCAATATGCAGTACTGGTGTGAAACAAATTGGCTATAACTAGACATAACCTCCCGACCCGCTGCAAAAACGAAGAGATACATGGATACAAGGTAAGGCTGGATGCTCATAGGGTATTGTTCTTGATAAAACGCAAGGAATGAGGACTGTAATCCAAAATGATGGCAAGCCTGAGCCCGAGAGGCTGGTACTTTGCTGCTATCAATATGGATGTCTTCCTCTATCAGGGTTACCTATAATGGACCTTTGACCTTGTGTGATGACGTGATAATGATCAATGTGCTGCACATTCCTCACTTACCTACAAAGACACTTGTATCATGAGCTTTCCAGCGACTGCCTCTTCTTCTTGCAGGAGTGGTACACCCAGAAGATGGATGGAAGCGAAAAGTCGACCAATGGACGGAGTAAGAATATTGACTCGTCAGTTGGTCATCCTTCCCTTGCGAAGGTTGCGATTGCTGTCTCTCTTACTTTCAAGGGGTGGGTCAAACAAGCGCCATTGACTCCTACCAAGTACTTTCATATCCTTCATGCCTTTCACCTTGGGCACGCAGGATACTGCCAAATCTACAATGCGTTCAGATTAGACATTACATGTACGATTTGTTCCGTGAAGGGTACTTGGGATGGCTCTGACTAAACTCAAGATTGCCAATCCAGTCGTACATTCTTGAAATTTCAAACCTACCGAGATGTCGGCCACCCGGATTGAGCTCACAACTCTAGGTTCACACTGCAGTGTGATTGTGCTGAAGATGTGAAGGTGATGGGCACAGAGAGAAGTCTCTAAGTGAAGAGAACATCATGGCTGCAGACAGATTGTGACTGTGGCGCAGGACCGCCCGGTTTCTGCGATCATTGGTAACTGTACCATCAGGCTTTCCAATAGCCTTCCAGTAGCCCAAAAGGTGTATCCCAGCGACGACCAATAGATTTGGCTAGGTAGTATGTCGAGCCTGACGAAGGATGATCCAACCGAGTCAAGTCAGTGATCGTCATGACCGAGAGGAGCACTCTGAGGGTATCCTAGCTGCTGTTCTGGTGAGGGGAGGAGCTTGTACGGTCGAGTCGCCGGAGGCAAGTGTCATGTCTCATGGTTGGCCGAACAACAACATGGTCATTCCTTGACTCAATTTCTGCAGAGATCTGAATCAACTTCGCTAAGCAAGGGTCAAG
Source organism: Aspergillus udagawae (assembly GCF_001078395.1). Classification (NCBI taxonomy): domain Eukaryota; kingdom Fungi; phylum Ascomycota; class Eurotiomycetes; order Eurotiales; family Aspergillaceae; genus Aspergillus; species Aspergillus udagawae. Next base: position 1,475,544 of record NW_025091271.1, read on the forward strand.
CATTTGGCTTTAATCGTACCTGGAATCTCGCTCTATACTTACCTCTGCCGGAGTGCTGAGCTGGGTTCGAAGGGATAGACTTCCCATTCGTCAATGTAGAAACCTTCAGAGCATTTCCACAACCGCAATCAGTCAATGATTCGTTACTTACAATGCGACTAATCCCAGCTCAAGTGTGATGGGCTTTTGGTGTGCGTTGGCTGCAGGTGTCTGGCGCTTAGGACGATGAGGTGATGGTGATCATTGGCTGCCCGCAGTCAACATCCCAACCCCCTCACCACCTTTTTCGCTCGTCTCTTTCCCCCTCTTTTCTCCTCCGTCCCAATCCCATGTCCTTGCTGGGCACTGGGCGACTATATAGCCGCGCAGTATCCCTGGGTTGCTGCGAATCTCTCTCTTCCTCAGACACTTTCCGTCTCAGTTTGTCGTTTTTGTCCTTCTGTTCTATTTTCGTCCCAGACGGGGTTCGTTTGGCTGGTCCAAACATTATTTACTATCTTTTGCCACTTATTTTGGATCTACACTTCGTCAATAATAGTCACTTTCTACATACATCTTGCGAAGACTCTGTTGATCAAAGTCTTCAGCTCAAGTTGCCCGTCCCTCTCTCTCTCAGCGTTCAACCATACTCCGTCAAGGCTCAACAGTCACCTTCTGTTAATCTTTCACCAGACACTACCGTCAATATGAGACCCAAGCTGTCCGTCGTCACTTCGACCGCGCAGAGTCTTACTCGCCCTTCGTTGTCGCTCAAGTCTCCTGGTCCTTTCCCCCGGACGCCAATCTCGCCGGTTCCCCCAAGCCCGGGCGGAAAGCGTTTCTCGAGTATTCAAGCGCAATCATACAGTTACACCAATTCGTGTAAATCAAAGAGCATCCTCAAAAAGCAGCCCATGACCAGTGCAACCAGCCACGCAGAGAAGCGAATACAGTTCCAGGGTACTCCTACCGTACACTGCGTGACGCCAATCGAGAACCCCGAGGAGTACTACGGCACCTATACGAAACTGTCAAAAGAAGAGCGACGCTGGATGGTGCGTGAATGAAAGACTCTAATGTCGTGGTACGGTGTCAATTTCAACACCAGATCTGCCAAAGCCCAGACCTTAGGGTCGAGAGTTGGGTCCCCCTTGACGACATGCTTTCTGGCGTCTGCGCCCGGCTCCGACCTTGGGGATCGTCGCCAGAATCCAGAATCTTGCATTCTCGGCGCAACGATTGGATTCAATGATTGTTACTCGGATGAGATTTCAGCGTGAGAGACATCCCCTGAATCAGTGTGTATATAGATACTATTATGGCTTATGACGTGATGATATGATCCAAAGGCAATTTTTATGACCGAAGTGTTTGTTGTAATCAAACTATGGTAAAGTGTAGTTTGTAGGACGTAGACCGAGGCAGGTAGACATCATTACTCTATTTACTATAGCCCAGAGCATGTTATCAACACCTAATCTGACTGCAGCACATTTTATTATATAGATATCCTCTCTTTTATACCTTACACCTGTTTAGGGCTGTATTCCAGGGCTTCGATGGTCCGTGCGGGTTCCGGGGAATGTTTTTCGCAGCGCAACTTCTGATGCCATGCTGCCAAAGTACCAGTTTTGATACATCTCTCAATGCTGATTTCGAGATCTGCATCTGCCCTCCTCCGTGGGAGAATATGCAGTGCTTCAAAAGTTATTCAGACACCCCGGAATCGAGGACTTCTTACTCTCGCCATTGAGACGTCATGGTAAGTCTTCTTGCTACCATCGGACTACACCACTAGTCTGGATTTCGCTCATTTTTGTCCTCCTTCTAGCGACGACACATCAGTTGCGATCATCGAAAAAAATGATCGATCCAGAGATGCTTCCGCGAGAATTCATTTCCTCGAGAATTTGACGGCAGATACCAGGGAATATCGAGGCATTCACCCAATTTTAGCACTTGAATCGCATCAAGAGAATCTGGCCAAACTCGTCCATAAGGCGCTCCAGCATTTACCATCAGTATCAGAAGATAGCGGGGATAGATCGAAATTGATAAAACTGTCAGATGGCTCTCAACGGCGCAAGCCGGATTTCGTCTCGGCCACCCGCGGGCCTGGGATGCGTGCGAACCTCTTCACTGGACTCGATACAGCCAAAGGCCTGTCTGTCGCGTGGCAGATCCCGTTTATCGGCGTCCATCATATGCAAGCTCATCTCCTGACTCCTCGACTTGTTTCCGCCATGAGCCGAGAACAGCATAAAAGCGATGTCGCCCCTACCACCCAACCCCTAACCCCCGAGTTTCCCTTCCTGTCTATACTTGTCTCCGGTGGTCATTCAATGCTCGTCGAGTCTACCTCTATCACAGACCATACGATCATGGCCTCGACTGCGGATATCGCAATCGGCGAATCTCTCGATAAAGCAGCGCGAGAGATTCTCCCAAACTCGGTTCTCAAGGACGCCAAAACTACAATGTACGGCAAACTGCTGGAACAGTTTGCGTTCCCCGGCGGCAGTGCAGATTGGGGCAGCTACTGTGCTCCCAAGACCCGAGGCGAGGAGCTGATCAAGCAACCAAGTCCGTGGGGCTGGACCCTCACGTCGCCATTCGCCAATACCCGGCAGCTGCAGTTCAGCTTCTCGTTTTTACCGAGCATGATCACGAAACTGATGGGGGCGAAGAAGACCGCAGGCGAGGACGTCTCGGATGAGGAGCGAGTTACTCTGGCCCGTGAGGCGATGCGCGTCTGCTTTGAGCATCTTGGTTCGCGTACGATCATCGCTCTTGAGGAGCTGCAGCAGAAAGTGCGGAACAAGGGTGTCCCAGAGGCCAAAACTCTCGTTATTAGCGGTGGAGTCGCGGCTAATAGGTTTCTGATGGCTGTGCTGCGGTCGTTCCTTGATGTCCGCGGGTTCGGACATGTTGAGGTTGTTGCGCCGCCGCCGTACTTGTGTACGGACAATGCGGCCATGATTGGGTGGGCTGGGATTGAGATGTTCGAGGCAGGCTTCAGCACGGATCTCGGTGGTAGGGCTCTTAGGAAGTGGGCTCTTGATCCGCGCGCTGAGGATGGCGGTCTTTTGGGCGCTGACGGGTGGTTGGTAAAGTAAGGCAAGGATACTGTATACTAGGCTGTTCTTACTGTACCATACGTTGCATTGTTTTCTGCACGAAGTGTATTTATAGACCAAAGTGTGGATTATGCAGAGTCTCTCGATATCCTTGTCTTGAATGTACTTTTCTCGAATATGTTCATGTCATAGCCATCCACCAGTACAACAGGAGAAGATGCCACAGGAAGTAGCGGTACTACCCAATTCCTAAAGCATACCCCTAGTTCGCTTGCAGCATCAACTACACTGACCGGTGCGCCCAGTGTGGTAATAATCAGCGCAAGCCAGCAGCAGCCAGCATATCCTCGATGCTTCCTGGACCGAGGCCCCCGAAGCCTTGCTTCAGACTCGGCTTGACGACGGTACCACCCCCGTATGTTTCTTCTTCGCCTGAGAGCTAATACTACTCCTTTAGAATCAACCTCCAGGAACAGTAGCTCCCTGGCGCAACGCGGTCACCTGCTTGCGAAGCTCAAGGAAGAAGTCCTTTCCGTTCGCCATCGTGTTGGCTGCCCGTGTGTTAACAGCGTTGAACTAAGCGAAAGTGACAAATCGGTAGAATAACAACGTACGCTTTGTACCCCAGGGTCCGCTGGCACGGTTGTTGTTTGCGTCTTTTCCACTTGGTCGGTAGAAGAAAGGCTTGGGCTCTGGTGCGCGTGGTCAGCGACTCTTCTGCTTGTGGCGGACATGTAGATTCCGGCTCGATGGACGGGTATTACCTCCTGGGCCTGAAGATACACCAATCAATGTTAGCAAATCGTACAGAATGGAGTACACGACCAGAGAATACCCACCTCTCCGTAAAGCTGCCTTCAACTCTGCAGCATTGAACCCGCGCACAGGAACGTGCTGCTCCTGAGACGGCCCGGTGGCGAGTGGCTCGCGAGAATCCGTCCAGGGAGCTGAGCTCTGTCCGCCGCGATTCCCGCTATGTGCGCCCATGTTCCTCGAGTTAGAGTGTCTCTGTCCCGACTGGCGGTTTTGATCGTACGGACGACCTCCGCGCCATCTAGAGGGACAACCGTCAGTGAGAAGATCTGGCTTGTTTAACTCGAAAGAATTTTATACGGGGATGCATACCGTTCTTCACCGGGACCACTCATCCTGGAACAAGCTGATTGCTCCGTCGTAGGTAAGTGAGAATGATGGATAAGCTCCGCGTTGCTTGGGAATATCTGATCCGGGGTGGAGTCTCCGCTCTGGCTGGCCCAGGGCGGCTTAGCGCCAAGACATTGACAGTAGTGGATTGCGGACGTCCAGCTGCCGTCGCGTCGCCCCTCGCCATCGCCCGTCATGGCCGCCGTGGAGCCGTCTATTTACTGCTGATTTTATGAGATTCATTCCGCGCACTGTTCAAGTCATGAGTTGCGCTCCTATGTTGTTTGATTTGTTTTCTCTGCAAAGCACGGCGCAGCCTGGAATCTTTACATTTGAATTTTGAGGCTCAGCGGCGAACTCAACAAACTGCCATTCAGGGACGCTTTATTAAGCTACCTTCAATTAGGCTCTGCCATTTCATGAGATTTCTCTAGGATGGCGCCGTATTCTTCGTCGAAATATCGCTTGTCGGCCGGCAGGGCCTCGCGAAAGGGCCCGAAAGTTACTCTCAAGGGGCCAGTCCCTGAAGCCAACGAAGGCCCCCCTCTCAAAAAACGACGATACATTCCCGGAGGACCTGGAGGTGGAGGGAGATATGTCGAAATCGACGTGGACGAACCCATCAAGATCAAACGAACCCCGATCAGACGGAGCTCGTCCTCGCGAAGTCGCCCTGCACCGGAACCTGCGCCCGAACATGCACCCGAACCTGAACCTGAATCCGAGCCGGAGCCGGAGCCTGAGCCTGAGCCTGAACCTGAACCCATAGCCGAACCTGAACCTGAACCGCAACCAGTTCTCCTCCCTCCCCCGCCGCCACCTCCCCCTGTTCCGACGACTCCCCCCTCTGCTCGTCTGAGAAGGGAGAAGTCGCAGAGTCGTGGTCGCTATGGCTCGTCGACCGCCGCCGCTTTGGCCCTACAGCAGGGAGACGGTTACAAGCCGCGTGAGGAGCGTGGCTGGGAGGAGTTCCATCCGGACTTGGATATTGATGCCAAAATTGCAGTTTTCAACGCGGAGGAAGTAGATCAACCGGCTCCGTCGACACCCATAACGGAGATATTGCAGTTGAACGGTATCGATGTTAATGGGAGCAAGGATCCGTTAGCGGAGCTTATCAAGCTGCATACCAGTGGCGCGTCTCCTTCACCTATCAAGCGCAAACCAGGTCGTCCTCCGCGTCGTCCTGAGGCCATCCTGAATGCCCTCGGTATCACTCCTCAGCAGAAAGCTGTGCCGCCACCGGGTCCAAATCCCCGTGAGAGGCTCACCCTCCCAAAGCCTTCGTTCCGGTTGCGGGATCCGTTTGTCTTCTATGATCAACCGGGTGTTGGCCAGCAGAACTACGTGGACCGGACGATGGCGAGTGTGGGCTACCAAGAAAGCGATCTTTTCGTCCGTCATGAGCGGCAGATGATTCGTATGACTGAGGGAGCGCAAGAGGACGATCTGGATATTATCAACCCGCCCACCACCGAGGGAGAAGTCAATGCGTCGGTTGGCAGAGTTGAATATGACATGGATGAGCAAGACGAGAAATGGCTGGAAGACTACAATGCGAAGCGAAGGGAAGAGCAGTTGGAGCCTATCAAACCAGCTGTCTTTGAGATTACAATGACGAAAATCGAGAAAGAGTGGCATACTCTGGAAAAGCGTATACCGAAGCCGAACCCGAAGCCTCCACAGACACAACGCCCCCGGTCAAGCTCCGCAGCAGCCGTGAATGGAGAAACGACTGCTCCGGGCGAGGAATTAGACAGTAAATGCGCTATCTGTGACGATGGCGATTGCGAAAACTCCAACGCCATCGTGTTCTGCGATGGTTGTGATCTTGCGGTACATCAAGAGTGTTACGGTGTTCCCTTCATCCCTGAGGGGCAATGGCTGTGTCGGAAGTGCCAGCTGATTGGACGGGGATCCGTCAACTGTATCTTCTGCCCGAACACGGAGGGTGCTTTCAAGCAGACTACAAGCTCTAAGTGGTCTCATCTACTCTGTGCCATATGGATCCCAGAGGTGTCCCTTGGCAATCCCTCCCTCATGGAGCCGGTGACTGATGTTGAAAAAGTTCCCCGGAGCCGTTGGAAGCTAACTTGCTACATCTGCAAGCAGCGAATGGGAGCTTCAATTCAGTGCAGCAACAAAAACTGCTTTGTTGCCTTCCATCCTACCTGTGCACGGCGTGCTCAGCTTTACCTCAAGATGAAATCCGGCCATGGAGCTCCTGCCATCATGGATTCTCACCTTCTGAAGGCGTTTTGTGATAAGCATGTCCCTGACGATTGGCGCTTGGAGCATGGCACCGATGCTGCTACGGCGGATGCTATAGAGTATTACCGCAACACAATGCAAGGCAGGCAATGGGGTGATAGTCAGGCGGCCGCTCTGTCGCTGGAGCCATCCCATCCTTTGGGAGCTGAGCCTGGCGAACTCGATGGACAAAGGCCACATACCCCGCGCATCACGCTTACTGTTGGTGGTAACAAAAGGAAGCGCATTGGTCCGCCCAAGACGATATGGAAGCTCCCGTCTGGTGCTCCTGTTATTCCTCAGGTTGTCCTTAATTCTGTAGTGGCGTCCCTTCAGCGCTTTGGTGTTCGGCAGAGGAAACAATATGCCGAAGATGCCTGCAAGTACTGGACACTCAAACGCGAAGCCAGGCGAGGGGCAGCTCTTTTGAAACGACTGCAGTTGTCATTAGAAACTTTCTCGTCAATGGAGATGACACGAAGAGATTATGTCGCCATGGGGGTCAGTGGTGGCAAGCGACTGCAGAGACGCATCGAATTCGGCGAAAGATTGTCGTACGACCTTGATCGGCTCAGGATGCTGTGCGATGAAGTAAAGAAACGCGAGCGGGAAAAGTTGAAGGATGCGGAACTTTTAAGGTCCATTGTGGATACCGTATACTTTCCTATTTTCCCTTTGCTCTGGCCGATCTATGACAAAGCTCAAGGGTGAGTATTCTATCTCTGGTCATCGAAGGGTTAGAAGTTTCTCGCTAATGGCATCTTAGGCTTGATGGAAAGGGCGTCTTCAAACAAGGACTGCTTTCACTACGCAAGAAACTTCAGCAGCGGTACTACACATCGGTTGCAGCCTTCTCGGCCGACCTAGCTTCCATATTCACGTCGGAGATCGGGGTGCAACCTGCCGGGGACACTGCTGAGTTACAGATGCAGATCAGCGGGCGGGCTCCTGAACTTCCTCTTGAACAGCGTGAAAAGAGGAAATTGGCTAAGCGCATCATCAAAGCCATCCAGCCCGCTCTCGAGGATGCGATCAAGAAAGAAAGCGAACTCAACCGCAAGCCTTTCGAGAAGGAACTAAAAGAGCTGGATCTTATGTTTGAGAACAGCGTCCTCTCCCGAAGAGGGTCCGTGGAAGAAGGATCTGCAGAGCCGGCTGAAGGTGAGACACATATCGATAATCAGGTCACTAGTGAAGTCCCGGATGGTATGCAACAGAACGTTGGCGGTAAAGCTGAAATTTCTGCCAAAGTCGAGCCTCAAGAGGAATCATCTTCCTCAGCCCTACCTGGGAAGGCAGAGGATACTCCCATGCCTGATACTGGGAATGAGCAGTCTATTCCAGATGCTCAAGTACAGGATACTCCCATGACTGATTCTGCTGAACTTGCTGCCCCGGCGGCGGTGACTGAGCCGGAAAATCAGATCGCTCCTGCAGCATCGGCAACAATTCCCACCAGTGCTGAAGCACAGCAGGAAGCCGAGCCAAGCAAGGAGGAACTTAATAGCCCGCCATTACTCGCACAGCCGGCTGAATCCCAGAAAGGGCTTATTACGCCTCCACCAAGCTTTCAGGGTGATCCGCAGCATCCCTTGTCGCAGGGTGGTATTCTATGGTACATGCAACCATTCGATCCCGTCGGAACGACTATCCACGAAGAACGCTGGACCGGCCGCGATGTCATGCGGGGGATGAGTGAGGAGCTTAGTGAGTTGGATGAGGACGAATTGAAAGACTTGGTAGACGATGAGATGGAGGGGTACTCAGCGCCAACTGATACAGCTGCTGCTGCGTCAGACGCTCAAACCAGCGAGACGGCTGTGAAAGTCCATCGAACTCGGAGGCGAGGGCGTGGATTCAAGTGATTCTTCGACGTACTTGCGAGCATGGTTTTAGCAAACTTACTTTCTTCTCTGCGATTCTGATTTGAATCCTTTTCTATTCCCCTTGCGAGTTTTAATTCGAACCTTTAGAGATGGGAACAACGGCGTGTTATGGGTGTTATAACCGCGTCAATGAAGCATTGTTTTTGCGCTTGTTTTGCGCATCGTGCTCTTTACTAAGAATGAGAATCAATTGATTACCGATGATTTGCCCCTTGAGTTTACTGCAAAAAAGTATTTCTTTCATCTGTAGATAGTAGAATCTTTCTCAGTTTGTACTGATCTGTCGACAGAAGATACTCCATGTTGGCAGATATTTGTGGTTGCTGAAGGCAAACACCAGGCGTGCTGGGGCTTGGCGCCATCCACACGAGAACCGCGCCCGGTCTGGAATTGCTCGCCTCGCTTTTTCCTGCTCCATCTCCCCCTTCCTTTTCACCATACCATCATCATCTCCCATCATCCTTCATCTCCCATCTCTTTCATCCCTCCTTCCTTTTCTACTTCTCTTTCTTCTAAGGAATCTGATAACCTCGGATTTTCAACATTCCTAACGCAGACTAGTCTAATCCGCGACTGTTGCTGATTGGATTTTTCCGCTTTCCTTTTTTTCCCCTTCATTCAACCACAGCCTGTTGCAGGACGTGCATCTCGCACGCTCTTTCGAGTAACAAGCTTCGTTCATCGTTTTACCTCCCTTATCACCTATCCGCTTTCTTCGCTTCATCCTCTATTCCAAAATCGACATCATGTCTGCTGAATACGATAACGAGAACAGTCGCTACGACGGTATGTGTTTGCCTAAAGACATCCCGATCGACAACTGTCATAGTCGTCAACACAGCGGTCGCAGTACTAATCTGTTTTGCTTCTCTCAACTTCAGACGAACCTCGCTTCGCTCGCGACCGCAGCGCTTCTCCTCGCGATGAGCCTCGGGGCGATCGTGCTCGCAGCCGTTCGCCCAATGGACGTGCCGATGAGCGGTAATTTCGCCCTTTCTTAGATTATCACTTCCTTTGTATCGCATGAACCAGCACGCTGACATCTCTTATTCAGTCCCCCTGTCGATTCTCGCAAGCCCGACGATGATGAAGAAGGTGCCATCAACCCGGGCTCGAACCTTTTCGTCACTGGTATCCACCCTCGTCTGACCGAGTCCGATATCTGCCGTCTGTTCGAGAAGTACGGCGATGTCGAGAACTGCTCGATCATGCTGGACCCTCACACCAAGGAGTCTCGTGGCTTCGGCTTCGTCAAGATGGTCACTGCCGAACAAGCTGATGCTGCCAAGGAGGGTCTCCAGGGTGAGGTTATCGAGGGCCGTACTCTGAGCATTGAGAAGGCTCGTCGTAGCCGCCCCAGAACTCCTACTCCCGGCAAATACTTCGGACCCCCCAAGCGTGGTAAGTCCTCATACACTGTGGCTCAAGGATACAATTCAACTGCTGACTCGTTTCTTCCGCAGACTTCCGTGGACCTGGTGGTGGTGGCCGCGGTGGCCGTGGTGACCGTTACGATGACAGACGCGGACCTCACGGTGGCGGCTGGCGTCGCGGCGGCGGCGGCGGTGGTGGTGACGATTACCGTTATGGTCGTTATGACTCCTACAGTGATCGTCGTGACTATGGTGGTGGCCGTGAAGGCCGCGAAGGCCGCGAAGGCCGCGAATACCGCGACTATCCTCGTCGTGAGTACCGTGACGACCATAGCTACCGTGGTGGCATTGATCGCTACGCCTCCGGTAGTGGTGGTGGCCGTGAAGAGCGGTACAGTCGCGAGCCTCGCCGTGACGATCGTCGTGGCTATTATGATCGTGATGCTAACCCTCCCAGCTACGGCGACGCCCCTCCTGCCCGTGAACCCTACGCTGGCCGCTCTTATGAACCCCGTGGTGGCGAAGACAGATACAGTGGCCGGTAGGTGAATTGACGACATGGGAAGCCAACACTTGAACCGAGTTCATGCAACGTAATTATTCCCCGTGTTAGTCTTTTCCTATTTTCGCTGGCTTTTCCCCATCTTCCTATCCTCCTGCCCCTTTCTCTTGTGACGTGCCATTACTTTTCCATGTTACTTGAAACGCTTCTATTTCGAGGATTTCCCTTGCGATTGGGTCTCAATTCGACTGCCGACCCTAGGGCGTGATATTTTTTTTTCTTGTCTTCGAAGGAAAAAAGTCGTCTTCACATTCACATGTCTTGCCGATCGGAAGGCCACCAGTTTTGCGACCAATCTCTCAACCACTTCAAAACAAAACAAAGCAAGAAATAATGGCCAGGACAGAACTGTGTCGACTCTCTTCGGTCACAGGCTGATATTTTTCATTTGTTCATCGCTTCGATACACCCGGGAAATATGGCGGCAGGGAAAGAGAAACAAATTTTCACAATAACGTTGTAATTCTTCGGATTATCTCATGGGTCAGCACTGCTACATTTGCAACTCTTCCGGAAAACTTGGTCGTTGTCTCGCTAGTCAGCTTTCGCCTTATTGCGTCTTATACAGCTTTCTCTACGTAACGACTCGATTGTATTCGGCCTGAAACACATAAACAAACAAAATGGCTTCGGCCCATCCACCCACACAAAACTTCTGTTCTTACGCCTTGTTTGAAAGAAACTGACTGAACGGGATCCGGCTTTTCCTCGCCAGTTCTGCCACAGCCGCTGTTTTTTTGTGCCTGTAGTATCGCCAACCCAAGGACAGCCTTCTCCAGGTGGCATCTCTTGTTGCGCCGGACCGGATCAACTTAGTCCACAGTAATACCCTGGGTTGATTCACTATCTACAGGCCTGCCGCCGCATCCTCAAGTGGCTGGTTGACTCATGTGGATGGCACTGATTAATGACAATAGCTCGAGAGGTAAGGATAAACATCAGGAAAAAGGATACTAACGTCAGGTACAGTAATAACTTCGATTCAACCACTTGCCTTGCTCGAAGTTTTTGGGTAGAACCCTCCTTTCTCATTCTCCTCCAACGTTCTGCTAGCCTTGTGGTGATGGTTCTTTCATCTGGCTCTCCTGCGACACTAACAATCAAGGTTATTGTTATCAGAAATCCATGGTGCCTAGTAGTTTTCTTCTAGTATGAGAAATCTGCTCCTAGCGACATTCTCCTTATGCATGAGTGGAGTAGTCATCATTTGGTGAAGCCTTGTTGAAGACCCTAATCTTTCCGATTTCAGGCGCTGTGTTAGAATCAACTTCTATTACAATACTCTGTTGACTGTCATCATAAGTCGGTATTGTATATCCTTTATTATCCAATTGATCTTGTTTCACCAGCCCTGCTCAGCGTTCTGTTCATTACGGGGCATGTGATTTCAAGGGTACTGCTGAATGACATTCCAAATATATATATATATATTTACAGTAACCGCCAGGCCGCATCCAGGCGAGAAATACAAAATTATTACTTTGATTTATATAACGGAGATATCAAGTCATCGCCTCTAGTGAGGCAATATCAACCTTAAGATTAAGACTCTCGCTATATCCAATATGCAGGTAAAAGGCGTGCACCTTCGCTGAAATCTAGGTTGCGACACAGACTGGAATTCTTGCCCGTGGTGGGATGTTCTCCCTCGTTCTCCCGCAGGACTGAATAATTCAAGTCGAGCATTTAATGTCAGCACAGCAATAATCCGTGGAACAGACAGATATTGGCGAGAGTCCATGTCCCTTCTCATCAGGATCCCAACTGCTCTGAGTCAAGGGACGGTATGCTGCTCGCGCTCATGCAGACGTAAGCGTTTAGTTGCCTTTTCTGAAATTCGCTCCACGAGGCACAGTAGATACGAGGTAACCAATCCTCGGTGGAATTCACAGCGCTCGCTAACGCCATCGCCGCTATCGCCAGCCTATTCAGGCGACTTCTTCGTGGAGACCGCTCCGCCCTCGACTTCGTTGCTCTTCTGAATCAGATACTCGCCTAGCACGCGTAGGGGATCTGAAGGTCTGTTGCAAAGGTGGTATTAGTACTAGTCGCGTGAATGATCCTTGTCCCGCGCAACGCCCTGCACTGAGCCATTACGCGGCACGCGCATTTCACGAGCGATAAGAAGCCACTCACTGTTCCTTGACGACGGATTTCATCCCCTCAAGCAAGTACGGCACTATCTTCTCGTTCATGTATACTCGTGCGGGCGCGCCGCCTGGACGGACCTGCGCTGCGGGGGTATTCGACTCTGCTCGCGGGGTGTTTGCTGCACCGGTGTTGCTGCCGGGTGTTGCTCCGTTGCCCATGTTGACTAGATGTAATGCGCTTGGTGCGGAGGTCGGATCACTGTGTGGGATTGAATTGTTCGGAGGCGCAGAGGACGTAGAGGGTCCTTCTTTCTTGATTGAGGCGGCCGAGCCGGGTGACTAAAGACTAGGAGTCAGATGGAGGCGTAGCAATCTCAGATATGATTGATTGAAGCAAGGGAGGAATGAAGCAATAGGCAAGATTAGACAGAAAGTCAAAAGTGATGTCGCAGTTAGATCGAACAAAGATCTCCCAGGGCGGAGCTTGCGGGCGGAGCTTCAAGAAGCTCTCCACTGTGGGGATGGTCATAAGGGGAGGTATTTCTCACAGGAGCGTCCGCCATGGCTACTATTATGTCAAAAGATGATATATATACAGACTGCGAGGATAGAAGGCATCATTCTTGCGCTTACTTTAGATGCGTACAAGTGCGCTTTCATCGGCGCTGCTTATCTTACTACTGCCTGCAAGGTGTTCAGGCTGCAAACATATCAAACTGGTACAAAATTCAATTAAACTCATGTGACTTCGCGTCTTTTCGTGACGACGTTTGGGTGCCAAGTAATGGGGGTGGTTTCTTTCAGACTTCAATAACAGTTGTGTCAGCGCGTCGTTGGCAATCAAAAATCAATATTATGGATGCTGTTCACAGAGAGTCTCTGAAACCTCGTCTCGAATGATCAGCTCAAATCTCCCGAGGCAGCATGTCCCTTCTGGACTTCTGGGACACGTCGCGCCCTCCCATGAAGCGCAGGAAGACTACCTCTAAAGAGGGTCAAGAAAGTCCCAGAACAGTCGCACTTCGGAAAGAGAATTCCAGCATCAACGAAAATGAAGTCGATAGCTCTGATAGTCCGTTAGATACATGGGATGCCCTGCCCTCGGCCCAAGTCGCCGGCGATTTCGCGGTCGAGGACGAGAACCCGGTCCCAAACAGCCAGACAGAACTAGAGTCTTCGCTACCAGATATTCCTACAGATAAACAAGCTATCGAAGAGTACGAGATTTCGCATTCAGTAGACCAGGATGACGAGCCTGATCTGCGCCAGAGGCTTCACAACGGCAAATGGCGGAAGGGAAAGAGCTCGATCTATGTGGATGCGTTTAATCTGGCACTGGAAACTGTGCTGGAGGAAGAAGCCCATCTTTTCAATGAGGCGGAATTAGAGGTTTTCAAACAATGGAAGGAGCTATCGTATGACTCCCAATACTTGTGAGTCGAGCCATCGGATGCATCATCGGGAACAAGCTGATAGTCTATCGTCAGATATGTACGGCTCTTCCTTCGTAAGACCTCGGCTTGGCATCGCATCAATCGCTTGGGTTATTACTCCGACATTAGTGATATGTCCCAGGCGGTTGCTGATCTTCGGTCCAGCCGTAAGCTGCCTATTCCTCTAGTATCTTCAGATAGTACCTCTGAAGATATGGGTTCCGGCAGTGGTGCGGACCTCGCTCATTTCAGGTTCGCCGATGACACTGATGAGATAACGACTCTGGAGGAGGCATCCTCTCTGCTACTCCTTGAAGAACTCAAAGTCCTTGCAAAGGACGCAAAGGTTCAAGGCAAGAGCAAGAAGGAGCTGCTTGAAGCCTTTCGCGCGTCCAGCCAGAGACAGACAGGTCTTAACTGGAACGATAAAGAGCACGACTCACCTCCTGCTGTCAATCGAGATGACCATTATATTCAGAAAATACTTGAGTATACCGGCGACTGCATCAGACTTGCGCCGGGGCCTTATGCTCTCTTCGAGAGAGTCCATCTTGTCTTTTACAGGTCCACAGAGTGGACGGAAAAATCCCTTACCACCATAATTCTTGCGAAGATCTCCCGCAGAAACTTTCCCGCGTATGTTGTATGTCGCTCTAGCTCGATCTTCCCATCCAGAGAATTTCTGCTTGAATTCGAATCGGCACTTCGGAAACAACATCAAATAGACAATCTACTTGAGTTCAACGGTACTCCCACCCAGGAAAGGCTGGAGCATGTGAAACGCGTTTGTACAGACGTCTATCCCCGATGGAAAATTCTACTCGAACAGGAACAGCGCAAGGAAGACACGGTCTACGAAGCGGGTGAAGGCGCCTACTTACGTCGCTTTTCTCCAGCTTGGGTCTATACCAGGATCATTCATAAAGGCCTTCATCCGCTCGGGCGCTTCAAAGAACACAAACGGGAACACGAAATCCTGTGTGAATTGCTAGGCCAGCGCTTGTTCCACGCTGCCCGACGTGGCGCATGGTATCAACGAAAAGCATTGTTGGAGGAACACTATATGTGGGCTCTTACACCTTCTGATGGACGGTGCGAGGACCTCCAGAAGAAACACTGGAAACGAATTGCTCTGCGAACATGCGAAGAAGGACTGGAAGACCCGGACTGCCATCTCATATACCACTATGATCTTCAAAAGCGGATCACAAAGCTGGAAAGGGCTTTAAAAATAGTCAAGCGTGAGCAACACGACTTTGGCCATGTCATGTTGGCCAAACCAGAAGTACGGACGATTGAGGGTATACGAATCGAAAGAGAGGACTCACCAGCTCGCGGTTCAGGAAAAAGCGAGGAAGCCTCGACCAGGCGAGGACGCCCAACCATCTGGATTGACGAGAGAGAAGGCGGAAGCGAATGCAGAGTCGAAAGCATGTGTTTGAGCTGGTATAGGGATCATGGCTGGAAGGGCTACCACGCAGAAGGAGGGATCGTCAGAACCTTGGTATGCCTTGTTCCATCTCGCATGATCTCACAGCTAACATACAAATCCTAGTTCGGTTACCTCTTCTACGACATCCTATTCACCTACGTCCCTAATGTCTTCCAGACACCCTTTCAAACCTGTCCGCTAGATCTCCACACCGATGCATTCTACCCCTCCCGCGCATCAGAGATCAATTACCGTCTGGTAGAAATAACGAACGGCGCTGCTGAGAGAATCATCCGCGATATCCATGAGCGCGAATCAGCGAAGCAGACCTGCGCCATCGGCATCGACTGGTCCTTTGAGCTAAACGACTTGATTGAGATCGTCCAGTGTTTTCGAGGCGAAGCCCTCGCCACTATTTGCAAGGTCATGGCTCAGGAGTATCAGCAACGTGGTGGGGGGATACCTGATCTCTTTCTGTGGAATATAGAGAAGAAGGAAGTCATGTTCGCGGAGGTTAAGTCTGAAAATGATCGTTTGAGTGATACCCAGAGGTTGTGGATTCATGTACTTACTGGAGCGGGTGTGAGAGTTGAGCTTTGCAACGCGGTTGCAAAGGAGGTTAGACGAGCGAGCTGATCCCGCACATACTTGGGATAGTGTATAGAAGAATTGTGATGTACAGCTGT
Source organism: Aspergillus udagawae (assembly GCF_001078395.1). Lineage (NCBI taxonomy): Eukaryota > Fungi > Ascomycota > Eurotiomycetes > Eurotiales > Aspergillaceae > Aspergillus > Aspergillus udagawae. The sequence continues at coordinate 1,491,455 of NW_025091271.1, forward strand.
TTATAGCACATACCCTGCAGGGCCCTAGTCATATTTACTGGTATCGAGGAAACTACGTCCAAGCTACTGTGGAGATCTCAGGTGGTTAAAATTTTGTTTTGATTTTCGACTATTCGCGACCAGAGGTATCTAGGATCGTTCATGCATTAACACTAGGAGAGTCCTAGTCGATCACCCCGCAACCATCTCAGGTTGCCAGAGCGAAATTCCTCATTGATGACGAAATGTCACAGAACCAACAACCACACACCAAGACCAGAGAGATGGCGAGCCGCTTAAGCGACAAGGGTGCTGGCAGTGGCGGACTCGTAACGCCAGGTGGGGGGCAGGACACCGACGGACTTGTAGTAGCGGGACAGACGGTGGATACGAGACTCGATGAGAATGAGGCGGAACTTGCTGTCCTTGTCCTTGCGGTTGCGCTCAAGGTGCTTGCGGACGGCGACGGCCTAAAACAGTCAGTAAGGCGCAAATATAAGGGCATGAGAAAATGCAACGCTACCTTCTTGATCAGGAAGTAAAGGTCCTCGGGGAGTTCGGGAGCGAGGCCTGTTTTACGAAAAATCTCTCTGTCAGCCTGTGGATTGACCAAGCAGAGGCATAGAGAAAACTTTTGCATTTCTGCGAAAAGATATTCTCACTTCCAGTGATAGAGCCGGAATCGAGGCAGGGGATCAAGACGGGCAACAGCGGTTTCATGCAGAGGTGTCTCCACGCTCGTGCATCTCATTCTCAGAGCAACCGCCGTACATCCTTGTCCATAAACCCTCGCCCTGATATCCTCGTCTATACTGGTGAGATTGGAGTGATAATGGACGGTACCGTACCACTAGACTTCAAGATACGAAGGATCTTGTTACCTGTTGCAAAATGCGATGTTAGCGCACGGCAGACGCGGAACGGACGAATATTAAGTAAACGTACCAGTGACAACCTTGACCTGGGCAACACCGTGGCTGTCACGGAGGACAACACCGATCTGGGAAGGGGTAGCACCCTTTCTGGCGAGCTTGCAGATCTGGTCAACGACCTGGTCGGGGGTGGTCTTCAACCAGGCAGGAGCAGAACGGCTGTAGGGAATAGCAGAGGCGCTAATACCCTTTCCCTTGCTGTGCATACGACTGTAGCGAGTTCGTTAGTTCGAGTGTTCGGGATAGCGACTATGGTGATGCGTTGCGAATCGCATTGATCGCGAAGAGCGATAACTTACCCCATCTTGAATTATTGTCGGGGGTGAGCTGGTCGGGTGTGTCGACGGAGTTGGACTGGCGATGGATGAAATCGTAAAAAATTGAAGCCGATGTGTAGATGGATGAGAAAGTGTCGGGTGGGTAGTGGAGTGTGGGTCACGTGAGAGTGGAGTTCGCTTAGCTTTTCTTACTATTTCTGCGGTTTCAACGTCCGCATTACTTCTTTCCTCCCTCCTCATTATTTTCCTTTATCGGAAATATTCGACGTTCTGATCTTGATGCTGATCAATTGAATCGTTTGTCAGCTCTCGGGCCATACATATGACTGACTAACGTGTCCACAATTGCTCTCAGTTAAGTTTGCAAAAGGTATGTTCTAAACTTTTTCAAATTTCCTCGTGATTTATCTATGTGATGAGACAACACCTTTTTACTTTATTTCTGGTACCTCTTATGTCAGAAGCAGATCCTTGTGGTCTGCTTCGATGATCTTAATGGACTTCTGACAACGATGCTTCTTTCATCTTCTGAATCGTCAACGATTTCACCGCATCCTTGCTGACTTCGATTTGATGGTAGATCTATTTGGGCATTGCCTTCACCTGATTTGACTCCCTTTACCGCAAGCTGTCGATCATTAAGTCGTGAATCGCATATCAGTTTAGTTATAGGGATTGAGAAAAATGATAAAATTTGCACCCCCCGTGGATGACTACAAAACCTCGGTTCTCAACAGGCAACTCGTAGTCAGTGATATCTGCCCATCTGCAGAGAATGCTATAGGGCTTCTATACCATAAGATATACTATTTCTTCCTATCTTGGGTTTTATGTACGTAGGTGGTAACCGTACCCAACGGTCATACCCTTAATACCTCACTTCCGAGAAGCTCGAATGGAAACCAGCGACGACAAGTGTTATCCCCGTACTCTGTAAGTGCTGATACAGCTTGCAATCCCTCATTCACCAAGCAGGTCCAAAAACAGGATGGGCACCGTGTTATCACGGATAACATCAACCTACTGGCAATTGTCAAAAATTGGTTTGATTTTGAAGCTGCGCAGATCGGACGGTAGTATCACGGAACGTTTTAGACCCTGTATGCCAGCAGCCTGAGGATCCGAGAATGTCATTGATCCGCTGCTCCTCTGGCACTCTGAGCAAGCCGTGTTATGCAAAGTGCATCGTGCTGGAGAGGTTTAGTGTTGGGTGGTCTTCTCCACCTGGATGTGATATCATATGCAATATTCAACAGGAGGAACAGGGATGCAGGCAATGGAGGCCGAGTTATTCAACCGCTTGTGGAGTCATTAGAAGTCCCCGACTCTCCACAGCCAAATCTGAATTTTGAGTTGCTGGTGTACTTCCCTTGTCGCTCCGCAGATGAATTGTATTGTATTTCTTCTCCTGTTATTGAAACTGCGGAGAAAGAGGGATCACACCGCCATTTGAATAGTATCACCTCTGCGGGAGCATGCTTAAGGGAACTGCGTAGCATACATTTCGAACGACGACGTCATTTTGAACGAGGCTGCGCTCCTCTAGTCTAGTTAGTGCGGATACCAGGATGCGACCTGGAGCGAAAAGTTGGGCATCTTGTTGTGTTAGACCTACGTCCCGGAAGTTGCTTGAACCTGCGCGCTGCTTCGAGTTCTTCCCAGCTGCAAACTCCGGCAGGCTCGTGATGAGTGGGTTCACAACAAAGCTTATTCTGGTTGCCTCCCAGGACTCCTTTGTTTCTGTCGATATACTGGCGGACATATCAGTAAATCAGTGTCGAGGGGCGATCGTTTCAAGACCTCCAATAAGGTGTAATTGAGCTGCTTGCGACAAAATCAATGCAGAATATCGACAGGAACGATAGATGTGGTCTCGTGCGCTTCCCAGTCATCAGACATCCAAGTGATGAAGCATAGCAAGACACCCATCTGGAGCCAGAACACGTGAGGGTCTTCGACATGACCGCAACTCTTGAAGGTCGACAAACATAGACTTGCCAGCCAATTCGCTCGCATGGCGCGGACGCACAACGATTTCAAATCCAGAGAAGAGACTTTTCTGGAAGCGGGATTGGAGCAGACAAACGACATCACATCATGTGGCCAGGTTCAGGGTAAGAGCCGAGAACGAAAGAACGCTCCCCGATTTGACCGCTACAGAAAAATGAGAGGGTATGTGTACGAAGCACTGTCGAATCAGGTCTATATGACAGCGTCTGCAGAACGGGTGACGATCAATGTAGGAAGCGCTTTCGGACTGCTGCAGCAGACGTCGATTAATTGGAATAGACGATGATTTCGTGGGGGCGTTGACCACAGGGTACCCCGTATGGACTATCGAGTCCATGCAATGTGATCAATAGAGTTAAAGATCGATGATCAAGAAGCGTCTGTGATAATCGTAGATTGGCTTGCGAGTGAACCAATTCTCGTCCAGATCACCACAAGGATGAAGGAAGGGAGGCCGATTGGTTCGATGGCGGGAGGAGTTCGATGTGACTCGCTTGTCAATCAACCAAAGAGAAGGCAGCATCGACGCTGGAGGTCAATAAACCCATCGAGTCTGGATAGTTTCTACTTCTGTTTATTCAAGGGAAGCCTGCCAGGATGGGGAAAGTTCAATAATGGTCGTATAGATGTTAAGCAGTCAGTTATCATGTCTCTCCTTTCCACCGAATCCTGGTTGTGCCTTACGCCGCTAAAGTTTGCCTCAAGCGAATGCATGCTATTTTGCCGTTAATTGCTGCTGATGATTCCGCAAATCACCGCCAATTCCACCAGTTCCCCGTAATCAAGAGCTGATGCCATGCCAATGCTCAGCTTGGTTCTGTTGTCTCATATCTACGGAGTAATTAGCACCATTGCAATATCAACGAGGTCTGGGCTCAGCCTGCCTCTTCCAAGGACTGTATGGAGCATAAGTGCGAGTGTGCGACAACTTCACACAGCCAATTGACGAGATTCGTGCAAGACTGTGGCAAAACTCAGATACAAAATACAGTCTTTCTGTGCACCGTTGTGTCATCAGTTTGATGGCAAAATCGCAACCTCGCCTCAAGGATTGGACCCGTCTAGGCTGCTTTGTAATTTCCTCGCGTGCACCAGAATAATAATTCTCGTGCTATGACTAGACTAAGGGTTAAGATAATCAGCCTGATAGTAGAGTCTGTTTGCTGCTTGTCCGCGTCGTAACATGAGGCTGAGTATGTCTCTGGTCTACTCTGTAATTGTTTATTTTCTGACATTACCATTATTGCCATTGCGCTGATCGCCAACAGGTGCGGCGTAGCTGCAGTAGTCGTTCGACATTTGCCTCACTGAGGTCGGGGATCGGCTTTGCTATGACATTCTGAATCGGAACTACAATGATTGCAACGAGTCAGAGATGGAGTCTCCTGCCGCTATTGGTTTTATTTACGTATATAAACAACAATCTGTATACCCAATCACCACGACAATCTACTCTCTTGAAACTAAGTAGAACCAGTTTGGAGTAGAGAGTACGCAGTAAGAATTTATACTAATCATCACACAACGTGAGACGGGCCGTGTCAATCTTATAGACCATTATTTCAGAGGACTTCAGTGGTGCCTGACTCGGGGAGAGCCCGGAAAGCCCAAGCCCGCAGAAACCAGGGTGGAAAATCCAACGGAGAAACCTTCGAAGTATCTAATGCCAGACAGCAGGGGCCGCTCCCATAATATAAGACTCCACGTGGGTGCCTGACGCCAGAGGAAATTGAAAAAAGCAACCACATTCAGCACTCAGCAAGGGGTGTTGTGCAGAAAACCCATACTCCATTTATTATTGTGACGCTGAGCATATGTAGACCGCCGAGAGTTGCCATTATTTAGGCTCGATTTGGAGGAGAATCCAGCCATAGTTATCGATTTTAGACTTTAGGTATTCGATCTAGTACTGAATCTCAGAGCACAAGGCTTCAAGCCCTTTACAAAGTACTATCTGAACGTCAGTTCTGATGATTCGACTAGATATACGGAGTAGATAGGGAGTAATATCAAGCAAATTATGGGTTGGAGTCATTGTTTGCTGAGAAGATCATTGCTTAACCGGACAAAAAGACACCCGTCTTGCAAGCTCAGAGACTATCGGGCTTCTCTGAGGCGATGATTTCCCATAAACTGTTGGGGAAACTTCATTCCTAGTCTATCCCGTATTCCGTCACCCATGCCGCGTGCCTTGTCCACGGAGGCTGCCGATCAATAAGCATATTGTGCCATCAAGCAACCACCTGCTTACCTAGATATGGTCTGGAAACCCGATTCCTGGAATGGTAAAAAGACCAGTGTTTGCTACTATGTGGTTCCTGGCTCTGCTACAGCCTACTGCGTACTTAGGCCACTAGTTATCGATCTGAAACCGATGGACGTGAGAACTTGGTGCGCGGTGCGGCTCCAAGGGGATGGTCCATGATGGTGCAGATAACGGAAGACGGAGGATTTAGTCTGAGACCCAAAATTTGGAAATCTTCATGAGAGTGGGAAGGACTGGTTGCAAAAGAGGCTTGGGATTGTGGGGATTTGTATTCTGTCTGTAGACTAATTGGTATGCGCATCATTTTCCGTCAGAGATTGGCCGGTTAGACTAGGAAGCAGTCAAAGTGCCTGACATTCGACAGTGGTACGAAATAAGTGTCTATCCTGCATTATTGAATATCATTGCTATTCTTGTCATTGTGGAGAAGTTGAGAACGGATACGGAATCGCTGCCTAGGCAAGATCTAGATCCTATTTCTAAATTAGCGATTACTTTCCAAAAGGCCGTGTTCCCTCTGTCCCCAGAATGAGTGAGGCTTCTGCTGACGTCTCAGCTCGCAACCCTAAGGCACAGCCGGTATTGGTTTCTCCGTCTAATTATTTTCATACTTGGTGATTGCTTCGAGAATCAAACTTTCGGTAGGTAGGAAGGAAGAGAAAGTTAAACTTCTGTAAGACTTCCTCTGAGCTTATGCACCTGGTTCAGACGCCGCAGGTACCAGGGGCAAATGGCAGCAGTAAGCAGCTGAGTGACCACTGTACTGCCACTTGCAGGAGAGGGAGACAATCAAAGGGACAAAGCAAGCGTGAATCTTCCCCTCTTTCATAAATTTCAATGCAGAATTTAGTTCGTTTAGTAGCCATTAGCGTCTGGCAGGCCAACTTACTTGGGCCTAGCGGACAGAAAGATCCATCTTGAATGCATGGCTATTCGCCTAATTACAACAGGAGGCTTGGATACCCCTGGTTGATACAAAAGCTCCTACGGGCTGGCCTTATGTAGGCATACGAAGCCTCCATGGGCAAATACTACAATAATAAGCCAACAGCACCTGTAAGGTACCAGGAATTGGTCATACCTACGGTACCTACCTGGTAATAATTGCATTGATCTGGACCCTGGAAGACTATGGATTATTAAATGAATTACTACCTATTGTAATAGTAATGAGTTTGGGAAGAAGATTGCCTAGGAAAAAGAGGATGGTCCTGTCTTGTCTTTATGATGAGGACCTCCGCTGCCTAAGGTACTTGTGAACCGTTCATAATTCAGGCGAGGAATGTGTAGTCCGCAAAGATATCTGAATTTGGCTAACGGGCGAGGATGGGATGAAGACGGGGCTTACCGAAAGACGGGTAACCTCGTGCGTTCCTTATCCTGAGGGAATCTACCTAATACCCCGTCGTACCATGGAACTGACAGAAGTATGTCCCAGACTTTCCCAACAAAGAAAAAGCAGAGAAATGCTAATCCAAAGAATCAGATTGTCAGTCAATGTCCAGAACAGATCGACATACAGAGCACTCATTTTTCATCACGTAACTGACGCTTGATACTACAAACCTTCAGAAGGGGTTCGCATCTCCGCTGACACATAATAATAATCGTTAACTTAGCAAGTTTACCAGCTTTGTATCGATAATACTCTGTACCTTATAATGAATTTTCCAATCCTGATGCTGTCCCGCCTTTGATGATACAACCGACCATAGGCGAACTCCACCTTTACCACCCTTGGTAACTTGAAACCCAATGATGTTTCGCGACGGACACCAGAATTGTTGCATTTCCTCTTCTTAGATAGTCTAGACTGTGGCAGTTTCTGTCTGACTTCCTTTCCATCTTCTAACGGAGTTCACAGCCGTTTGTTGCCCCCCGCCCAGACTGATCCTTTCCTTACCAAGTTACGGTAAGTCCAGCAACCAATCTTAAGACTTCTACTACAGTTACAGTCCCAAATCATCCTAAATTCTGATGGTCGCCGGCTCCGTCCCCAGTCGATTGGATACCCGACAAACTCTGTGCTTCTTCACTGGTGCTTTCCTCCTGCATGCTCGTTCGCTTCGTTTCCACTATCCACACCAATGCCCCTGGTGCCAAGCTCAAGTCTCACGTTCCTCGAAGGAAACTGGTTGGGCTACCCACTGATCCCAGATCCAATCATCGTCTCATGGAGGGTTGGCGGAACGATGGACTCGTGCCCTGGGTGAACGGGCCTCCTGTCCCCTTACTGGAGGTAGAGACTAGGTATGAGCCTGCATGGATGGCATTACCACTTTGCAGACTAGTCTAGCAGTATTATTTTAGCTACTCACCCCCAACCATTGGAGATCCTGGCTTGTTACCCTTAGTATCTTCTGTGGGTTCGGGGAAGTAGACCTATTATTCCAATCCATGTATATCTTACTACCTTGCCCCTCGATCTAGCTTTCTGTCACTTTTTCCCCTCCTCCACCTCTTGACTGTATACCTCACCTCAGCAACGTTTAATTATATTCATCGCAGTTGTTGCTCGGTTGCGAGCCCTTCGCGCGGGGTGTGCACACCCTTGAGCCTCCAGAAACAACTCGCAGAATATACTTACGACCATTGCATGAACGGGATATGAACTTCGGGCAATCGCAATCGCATTTCGCAGAAGTCACACGAACAAGTCTGCCAGTATGACGAATCGTACAGTATTGAACGGGCTGTGTCCGGTACCGTTTCTTCAGGAGGATCTCTTCCCCTCCACCGGTGGATGTACGCTCCCCTGATTATTGCTGGCTTGCTGTTGTGGACATTAGCTGATCGTGTTGGCTTTTGCTTGCTAGTCATCGGAGGTCGTTATTGTCAACCTGTGGGCGATATCTCTTGCTGTTTACCCTGTCCGATAGCAGCATGGACGTACGGTGATGGTAAGCTCACACTGTGCGCGTGTTTGAGTTGCAGAGTAGCCGTCTCACTTTAACCTCTTTTACGATTTCCAGAGTTGTTCGAGAAAGCGAGCGTTGCGAGTTGGATCAGTGTCGCTATATTGCCACTCTGTATCTTCCTGCTTGTGTCGTACGCGGTTCTCCCGGTCAAATTTACGCATCGCCACTACCTCAGCATCTGCTTCACATTGGGCATATGTTTCATGGAGGTAAGTAAAGTGGCGCATTGGAGAGTCACAGGGCGTGTTATTAACCGACATGCAGATTGCGTTCATTATCCCTCTAGGGGTAAAACCGGATCAATGCCATAACCAGATCACTCCCAACGATATGCATTCTAGTGTTTCATGCGCTTTCACAGGTGCCCTTCTTCTTTTCGGAGGCTGGATGGTGGTAGTATGGAGTATGTTGGGAACGATTCTGAGCTAGTGTGGATTGACTCGTACTAATGATATCTAGGTTTTCTCCGTACGGTGGCCTTCCATCTTCAGGTATGCTGGGAAGTGATACTGGGTCCGAAATTCATGTGGGGAGCGTTGATCTTCGGTTGGGTCGTCCCGGCTGTAGGGCTCACGGTGATGCTGCTCTTGACGGGCGTATCGTTTCGATTCGGCACCGTTTGCCATATCAACATCGATCGTGGCCTGCAGGATTACTGGATTCCCATCATCTCGTTCTCCGTTGCCGCACTGATCCTCCAACTGGCGACAATGGGGTACTGCATCCACGTCTACGTCAAGTCTCTCTTCGACACGGATTCAACCACAAATAGCTCGGGATTGCCGTCCTACTCCGCCAGCGTCCGCACCGTGTCCGCTCGTCAAGCATACCGTCGCATCCGAAGAGTCCTCCAACTACAATGGCGAGGCGTAGCTCTAGTCTTGATCATCATCGCGAATGTGATTTTCTTCGCCGTGACCTTCATCGACCTCGACAGCGGCCTCAAACCGACCCGAGAGAATATGGCAAAGGCGACTCCATGGATTGCGTGTCTGGCAGCCTCAGGGGGTGACCGGAAAAAATGCGACAAGGAGGCGGCAGCGGTTCGGCCCAGCGAAGGACTACTGCTCGCCGTCCTTATCCTCCTCTCCCTGGTCGGATTCTGGAACTTCATCCTTTTTGCTCGCCCCTCACTATTCCGCGGCTGGGTCGACTTCTTCAAGAACATGTTCGGCAGGGGCGAGGGCCGTCTCGAGTTCGTTTCCGCTGATGCGCGCGCGCGGCTGGGCGACACGCGGTCCTACGAGATGCTCAACAGCACGGGACTCCCCTCCTACAAGTCGCCATCGCCCATGGTACGATCGCCAAGTCCTGCGCGCATGGCCGGGACGAAGAGTCCCGAGAATGGCCACTTCGGGCGAGATGCCAGGTACGTGCGGCCGTCCATGAGCTTCTCCAGCCCGCGCCCGCCCAGCGCATCACAGGGGCGCGACTGGGATCCCAAGACAACGTTCGCCCCGGCCGCCTACCGGGAAGATGATGACTAGACTGGTGTCTATTTTTGTCTTTGGTTTTAATGTAATGCTATGTCATGCTGCTCAGGGAGTTAAAAAATTCTTTGTATATTGGTTTTGGATGATGCAATGTATACCCAAGCAACGTTACTTCTGGCTCTCTGTTCCTTTCTCGTTCATTCTAAAAGATAATACCATGCACATCATTCCCAGGCGTCAGCATTCTCTGATTTACAATGTATTCCATATGCATACCCATCAAAGTTTGCAGAATACAAGGATGTTGAAAAGCAGCCCACACCATGACTTTGGAACTAGATTCCCCGCATTCCATCATCCTTACGGGCGAGACGAACAACGAACTTTTCTCCTTGTGATAGAAAGCCCATCACCATCGCCTCAAAATTATGTTATGGCTGTCGACTCCAATCCCATGACAGGTATCCACTCTCCACACCACGAACCATGGACTGTAACATCGACAGTAACAGTATGAGACGATCTGACACTGAAACTCGGCACTTGCACCAGCTACCTCGGATTATCTTCACACGGCCAAACAAACCACCAATAATCTCTCCTGTAGGCTGCAACTTGCTTTAGCCGATTCTTCTAGAAGAATGGGTTATTGGATTCTGGGAAGATAGACTTTGACTACGGGGGTACGAGTGCGTCCGTACCCAGGTCAGTGACTCGGTGGAACGCGTAGTCTAAGCTATCCAGAGTTTCAGGTCTGTAAAACTGTAAACTGTAAACTGTAACTGCAGACTAAGGTAAACTCAAGTTTGAGTTTGCCATATCGTGATGTCAACGTGAATTAGATATTTCGCACTACTCGACTCTCACCGTAGATGAGTGATGCAGTATCTAGACCATGGAATTCGAGTGTCAGGGGTCACGGTCACCGTCCAGAAGATCCATGTAAGGTAGCTGATGCAATGCACCACACCCAAACTTGGAACAGTACCGTTCCTGCATTAAGGACAGGGATTCGTATAGTCGAGAGAGACTATTAATCAATAATCGGTAGACTGATTTACGAGTAATCTCGTGCATGTACGAGGTAGCATTGGCACTATCACTGAGACCTTGTCTTAGAGACCATAAGTTACTCCATATTGCTGTGGAGAATGCTGCGCACACAAATATCGACTATCGAATCGAGATCAGACAGGGTCTTATCACGGAGTTCTCCGTACCCCCGTACGCCGTCAGAAGTCCCAAGAGATAACGCAGTGAGATATGGTAACTACACACGCGATATTCCATAAAAATCCCTCACTCCGGGGTTATGGAGGCTACTTTGCCTCCTCTAAACCTAGGCATCAGCATCATCACTACAAGAATCATGAGTACAAAGTACTTTACGTTACAGCCGATAGGCGGGTCCAACTCCTCATTCTCCTCTTGTGGCGGCTATGGCAATGGCAATGGCAACTCTGGGACATGTGAAGATCCTTCAACAAGTGTAATTCTACCACCCTAGGCTGAGCTGAGCTGAGCTGAGTAAGTTACCTGCCTCACTGTGTGTCAGACTCAGCACCATAAGCTCAATATGACCTTGACTGCATAGGTGTCAAACTCGCTGATCTGCAAGTAGATAGTTTACTAGTGCGTCGAGTGTCGACCCCGCAAACACGGATAAGCGGAAGCTGGAATGGTTGACTATCAATTGATCGGTGCGGATATGGATATGGATATGGATCTCTCTTTCACTACCCCATGGGGTAAACAACTCAAGTTTGGGACTCATATTCAATAGTGCCAGGTAGACTAGTTTTGAGTTTGATGTGCGTGGTGCACTGGATGTGTTCGTGGGTGGACACTGGTAGGTCTAGACTAAAACGTATGGTGTACCGGCCTCGGCAGTGGAGCGGGGCGTCAGAGAGATGGTAGCTAGGCTTGGGCAGTTTTCATGTGATTGTGGATTTGGGATCAGGACTTGAAGTAAAGATTTGAACCTCTTGTGTTCGTATTCATGCATAGTAGCAGTGTTGGGTGGAGTCTCGTCTAAAGTCCATATCATGGAGTACGAATACTTACAATCCTTCCAAGGGTACATCACTACAACTTAGAAGATGATCGGACTTTCACGAGCTTACTCACTTCTGCTATGATACATGGTCAAACTATTGCATCGTCCAATGCAAGCACAATTGATTTGATCCTTCGAGGGATTGTTTGCAAACACCGGTCAAGCGAGGTCCAAATGGAAAGGAATAGATTTTGAGTTGCAAATTATTTCCGTGAGCACCAGTGATAATACCACAATCGATGAATTCTAGCCCTCCGGGTATCAACTACCAGGCGCTCACCTCGAAATTTTCCTGCAAGATACCGTCAGAATAAAACAACAAGAAGTGGCCTAGGGAAAACTCACCTCGGAAAAGTATGTCGTCACCACTGTCCGATCAGAGAACTTTCTGCCCGCAAGCGCTTTCAAGGCATTGGTGGCCGATTCTACCGTGTCAAACTTGACATAGATCTTTCCCACTCCGGGAGACTGCCTGCTGCCGCCAGAAGGACGTGGCACTTTGACGTCCAAGACCTTGCCGTACTTGGAGCACTCCTCGCGTACATCATCGCAAATTTCTGCACCGGAGTTAGTAAATTTTGAAAAGTGCCCCGTTAATGGAAGAACTCACCTTCGTAATCATCATTGTCCAAAAGCTCCTCCGGCGTCACCATGTTCAACAACTGCAAGACACGGCTGCTTTCCAGATCCTGCGATGTAGTCTTGGCGAACATCGACATCGCATTAACTCCCATGTCAAGCCCGGCGGCCTGCGTCATTCCGATACTGGCACGCACAACTTTGAGATGCCGGTCGCCCAATTCCATACCGTTGAGACCCTCCACAGCGATAGCAGTCGCTGAGGGGTCAGCGTACTCGCAGAAAGCAATACCCTTGGCAAGTCAGTAAGAACCTTATCGCGTTCGGATAGACACCACTTACCCTTGACTCTTCCGTCGAGCTATCTTTCACAAGTACAAACGACTTGAGTTCGCCAAACGACTTGAGTAGCATGGTCACGGGCTCTTCTGGAATATACTGTGGGATATTGGACACACAAATCTTGTTGGGCGAGTCGGGGACCTCATTCAGCAACACACCCTCCTGGTATTCTTGATCCGCGCTGCCATTCGGGACAATATAATCCTTGGGTCGGCGCACTTCGAGCCCCTTGGCCGCACCGTTCTCAGTTCCGCTGACGGCTTCGTGCTCCTCCATCGTGATGCCATCAAAGGCAAGAGCAACTGTGGCATCATTGGGGGTCTTGAACTCTAGAAGTGCAAAGCTATGGTCTTCGGATATTTGGGCCGAGATACAAGGGTCCACACTGTGAATGACATTGAGGCCGTTGAGTTGCAGGTTGAAGAAGGACACGAGATGCTCGCTAGAAATGCCGGGAGGCAGGTTGTATACGAACAGACGCCTGGCTTGACGCGAGTTGGAGGGCTTGAGGGCTGAATTGTCCGCAGATCCACCAGCAGACTGGTTCATAAACGCTTGAAGGCGGCTGGGGTCCATTGGCTGCTGGCGAGGTGCTCCGGGAAGGGGGAACATGCCTAGAAATGTTAGCCACAACTTACATATAGATAGATACACGACACGTAGTCACAACTCACCAGAAAGCTTGGCTTGTTCAGCAGTAACATTCTCATAGCCAGGAGGCTTAATGTCCCACTGCGTCAAACGACGTTTTCTAGTCAGAACAGATGGCACATCTGTCAGATCGGGTGTGGGCTCCCTCTTGCGTGGAGGGGTTGCGCTTCTTTTCCGTTCTTTCCTCTCCCGGTCGCGATCGCGCTCGCGCTCGCGATCTCCTCCTCGTTCTCTCCGGGGCTTCTCCTCGAATAAGTCTCTATCCCGGTCACGTCGAGACGATTTGTCATCGAAATCTCTGCGCCGGCGGTCGCCACGGTCGCCACGGTCGCCACGGTCGCCGCGGTCTCGGTCCCATTCGCGGTCGTCTCTCCGGCCGGAGTAGCGGTCCTCCCGTTCTCTGGCGCGGTAGTCGCGACTCGACGAGTATGAGTCTGCCTCGTATTCACGTCGGGAACCCCTGGCGCCGTAATGGGGGGATCTCGACCGTCTCCTCTCTCCTCTATCCCCTCTCTCACCGCGTTCGCCTCCACGTTCACCTCCGCGTTCGCGTCTTTCATCGCGCTGTCAACAGTTGAAGCCTCATTAGCAATTATTTAGAAGGGCTTTATCTTCGCGGCTGTAGCGACTTACGTAGTGCTCTCTTGAGCGGCCAGGTTCTCCTGTTCTCATGGTCAGCTACAGTTAAGCTGTGGGAGATAGAAAGATCTCTCACCTCGCGAAGAAGAGTAAGTATCGCCGTTCATGTTGGACGAGCTATCTTATCCTTTCCTGCTCCTTTTACTCAACGTGGCGAGAAGCAAGTCAACGGAATATAAAGGTTGACCTTTCAGAGAGATAGATAATATCAACAGGGCGATCCTGATGATATAATAAAAATGATCAAAGGGGTCTTGGACAAAGGAAGGAGTTGCGCCGGGCGTCTGGCTGGAAAACTCGCAGGTCGTGAAATCGGCGGCGAAGAGCAACAGCCGGCGTCTAGAGTTGAAGCGGTTAGCGCGCGCTGTGTACATGAACTACCGCCTGCCTCTATGAGGGAAACTCGGCAGAATTTCGAGTACTTCTATCTCCTATCAGTGCCTCCAAGAGCTGCAAGTTGTTCCTACTTCTATATGACGTTCCGCTCTTTGCCATTATGACAGTTGGAGTCTTCACAGAATGGCGCAAGTTGCCCATGAGTTTGAGTGAATTATGTATTAACACAACGTTGCGCTGCGGTCAGTCCTTTCGGTAGGCTACATCACTTGATCATCGAATGGAAACGATATTCCTGACTATTTTGAGTCTTTAGATGGCACAATGTTCCTGAAAGTGACGAGTGGCGATGTGTACTCCATGGCCGACTTCTGTCTTTAAAACAAGACCCGCAATACCTCTATTATAGAACATATCGCTCGCATATCTCTCAAACAACACCAAATCCCCGAGTAAAACCGTCCTCTTCTCCACTGCGCGTGGGGTCAATTGGCGCTGTGAATGGCTCGAATGGAAGGGTAACGCAGAACGGATCATCAGATGATGCCCAAGACGACGAGGCCCTGGAGCTTCTGAAGCACTACCTCAATCTCTCCTCAAATCTCACAGATCTCTATACTCAGTGGTCCTCGCAAGACCCGAACTTCAAGAAAAAGGCACCCCAGTTCACGGGAATCAGGATTCTGCGCCAGGATGCTTGGGAAGCGCTGGTATCTTTCATCTGCAGCAGTAATAACAATATTGCACGCATATCGCAGATGGTCGAGAAGTTATGCATCAACTATGGTCCCCTGGTGGCCACCGTCGGCGACCGCGCGTACCATGACTTCCCTCCTCCTGAGGCTTTGACCGCTGACGACGTTGAGGGTCGCCTGCGAAGTCTAGGATTCGGTTACCGGGCCAAATATATCCATCAGACGGCTTTGATTGTAGCGAAAGAGAGAGGGCAAGGCTGGCTTGATTCACTACGAAATCCGGAGTCTCCCATTCTCGGAGTCGAGCCTGCGCCCGGCGGTGAGATGAGTCCGGAGGGTAGACAAGGGTACCGTCACGCTCATGAACAGCTACTGGGGCTACAGGGGGTTGGGCCAAAGGTTGCAGATTGTGTCTGTCTGATGGGGTTGGGGTGGGGAGAGGCGGTGCCTGTAGATACACATGGTGAGTGGCTCGTAACAGGTCTTCTACCAATTAATGGTATTGACAAATTTTAGTCTGGCAGATTGCGCAAAGAGACTACAAATTCGGCCGAGGGGCTCACAAGTCGCTAACGAAAGCAACCTACGATGCAGTCGGCAACCACTTTCGGAAACTCTGGGGCAAGGAGGCTGGCTGGGCTCATAGTGTTCTGTTCACGGCAGACTTGAGGACATTCTCAGACAGATTAGCTGCTACGTCTGGCAAGATAGATGTCAAGGTTGCTGTGAAGGAAGAGGGCGATGATAAAGAGTCTGTCAAGGTCGAGACAGAAGTCACGACCTCCACGACTTATGCATTGAAAAGACCTGCGAGCGAGGACGGGTTGGAATCAAAGGATATGAAAGAGGAGAGAGAGAGCAAAGAAAACCTGAAGGCCGTCATTCAAGCCTCACAGACCACGACGACAAGAAGAATGTCAAAGCGGCTTCGGAACCGCTGACATAGATTCAGCAGAGAATTACAAGCAAATATGCACCTGGTAAACAGACAACTATAAGTGTATACTTCCTGTTCAAGTTTCCCCATAATCCAGCACCTCAGGCTGTTCCGAGCGTCAGACGTATATTCTCGGACTCAAATCTGCAGCACTTTCAATTCCCAGCGTACCTATCTTCTACCAGGGCTCAAAATCATTCCTGCAGGAGCAAAACAAACAACTACGTATGGCAAAGGCGCTCGCCCTAGCCATAAACGATCAAGTAATTCAATACTCATCCGCAACACTTACTCCGTACATCACCAACGCGGAACATCAAAACAGGAAACCCGGAACCGAGACAAATAACCATCAACAGCGTCGATCCACAAGGCATCAGGGTATCTAAAGAACGGTGCACGAGTCGCAAATACTGAAGAACGGCCACTTCTATAAGCGTTGAATAAATGTGGAGAATTGACATAACACTATCGTAACCGTGCTGCCGTTTCCTGCCACTGAGATCGGCAAACCTGCTCTTGGGAAACTCCGGTCCCTCAGTGAAGATCGTGATGCCCGAACCTCCATCGGCATCTACTTATCTAGGGAATGAGTCGACAGGATTTTCGGGCGTTCGTGGGTCGGATCTGTTGATCGTCATGGAGTACTAACTAAAAGATACATACTGCACACGCAGGATGATCATCAGTATGACGTTGATGAGTTTGGTTCCGTCTTCTTCTGTATGGATGACATATATGAGAAAATAGAAGTGAAACCGGCAGTCCTCCTTATGCTAACTCCTCTAGCTTGTTCCAGCAGGGTGCATTGCTAGTATGCAGTAGTTCTGCAGTATTTTGTCCGATTGACGCCGGAAGACTTTCAGCAAACAAGAAATGCAAACCTGATGTGGGGATAACCACACCGAGCGACAGGAAACTCAGCCGAGTCGATAAGGATTAAAACAAACTCGAACCCCAGTCTATATTATGAAGTCATCACTGAAATGGCTGTGCTGTGCTTGAATGCAAAAGCGGAATCTTCCAGATTATAATTTCATTATTATATCACCGTATATCGCTATCATATGCGCCAACGCTAATGCTTACAGATCGCTGATGAGCCTGCCTAGGCGTCTAACAGGGAAAAGGACAATAACAGAACGAGGCAAAACAGAAACCGATCCGCTGCAACCTGGCTATTGAAGCCATAACCCCATAAGCAGGGGTGAAGAATCGCAGAAATTTGCAGGATATCACTAGACTCGTTATAACTTTGAGTCTGTCACCTGCGTCGACATGCAGGATGTTGTGGTTCTCATGCAGCACGGACAAATACAGCAAAAGCTGGTTGAGACCAAGCATATTGGACTGGGTCTTGCTCGTGGGGATGCTGCTTCAGCGCCCTTTTGATCAAAGCTAAAGTCCTTTTTGCGGCCAGTGGGCGAGCTGGGATGACAAGCGTAGCACTTTGGAGTGCTAAGCCAGGGAGCTTCCGAAGCCGAACTGAGATCTTCGGGCCGATGGGAGGGGCCGTGAATAATTATTGGAATGGACTGGAATACGACAGCTTAAGAGCCCCCAGTCGAGTTGGATGCTTCATCCCATCCCCACTCCCTGAGCAACTGCTTCACGCGATACTCGGTTGCCCAACCGAGATCAGCTTCTATTCCCCGCAGCAAACGCAAAACTACCCGTCGTTCACGGGCCTCAGTGAGACATTGACCACTCACAAACAAAGGCTGGAGAGAGTTAATACGAACGGAGCCATGAGGACGAGCCAACGAGATGCCGACAATCTCGCGGCTATGGAAGCGAATCTCATTCTCAATAGAGCGGTACGAGTTGAGTCGGTTTGTTATGCCACTTCTCCTATTGATTGAATCATGAGGCTTGTTGATAAGTAGAAGAATGCGAGCCATGTGATAATGCTGTATAGCCGACGAGCACATCGGGATGCTGAACCATATTTCAGACAATGAGGCTGCATCCTCATCTTCGGCCATTCTTGGGTGAGGAACGTTGGATAAGTCGATACGCGCGCACGGTCGAAAGCTAGTCGGAAGCCTTTTGTACCATGCGTCAAGCTCGGCTTCAAGGCGATGCCAACGCTCAAGGAGAGCTTGTTGAGAAAGGCTCATTTGGCCTGTAGTAACAGCACCAGTGTGCGCCAAATGAGGGCCATCTCCGGCGCCAATGAAATTGACAATTTTGGAAGCTATCCACACGAGAGCATTCGAAATGAGATCCTCCTTCATTTCGTCGCCCTCTTCCGGATAGCCGGCCGCGTTCAAATTGGTGGTACGCACGAACCCCATACTATCGAGCTGAAGACCAGCTTCAGTCCACAATACCAAGTCGTCGGTATTCAACCTGGTTTGCGTCTCGTTGATGACTGTATGGGATGCTCATTAGTCTCCTGAACATGGGGAGAAGACTGGCACATCCGAGCGCACTTACATGCAGCCAGGTAGTCTTGCCTGGCAAAATTCCAGAATGTTGCCCTCCTGGCTCTCGAAAGCCCGAACTTCCTAGGCGGCTGAAGCGATCCATCCCCTGGAGAAGGGTGTTGCTCGAGTGGCAACATACCGACTTCAGCGACATCCAGCAAGGATTTCACACCACTCAGGTGCCGGTTCCACGCCGTACCAGTCGCGTCAAGGAATTCATAGATGGATAATATCGCCGTTGCGGCGAGAACTTCGTCGGAATGGACACCGCTAGATGGTCGATTATGTCTTCTACGTTTGCGAGAATTGTCGTGATTCTGGCACAGTTCGGCGGCCTGCCACTGACCGAATGCCTCCGGAGTGCTCAAAGGTGGCGGACCTTCGTCAGGTTGCAGCTCATTCACCAGGAGCTGGATGGCTTTTTCATAGTACTTGGCACCACACCAGGTCCAATCTATACCTCTCCCATCAGGCCAGGTCTCTGTGAAAGCCTGCTTTCTACTGACGCCACCAAAAGGAGATTTTGCGCCCTTCACGCGACCAAGCTGTTTCGCAGCATATGCACACGCAGCATACTTGAGAAGAGGATTCGTGAGAGCCTTGACCGGAACGAGCGATGCGAAGTAAGTCCCTAAGTCGAAGAGATCCATCCTTTATAGTTCCCGTTAGAAGATCTACTATCCTACTGAGGGGGGAGACAAAGACATACCACAACCCCGGCGCTTCAGAAAAGTGTCTCAGGAGAAAGACAACCTCATAGTCGGTCTCCACTGGCAGCTCAGGCTTCTGTTCGGCATTCCCGGCATTGCGTGGCAACACTGATCTGGAGGGAATTGAAGAGACCATCGGCTCCGAGATATGCTGGGTACCAGGATCCATAGGTGGTGATAGAGTCTGGGAAGGATTCAAGATAAATTTGATGTCATTGTTCGTGTTGTTGCTGTTGGGGTTGGAAAAAGAAGATATTGATATCGGAGGCGATGGTTGAGGGGCCAATGCAGTATGCGGTACACTGGTTGAAGGTCCAGACGGTATTAAAGGGGCTGTAAGGTCTAGGATATTGGATTGCGCATTGTGATCCGGTGCCAGAGAATGAGATCCGTTGTCGGTAGCGACGGGAGAAAAAGAGTACCGATTAGTAGATCCCACTGTGGACAATTGTTCCAAGCCTTGAATCTCCCCGTCGGCAGATGAAGGCGTCTGTAAACCTTTTTGGTGAGCTCTGGAGGCTAGAACAGCGGCTTCAGATTCTCCCAGAACAGTCTCCAGCTCCTCCGCACACGGATCGGAATTGTCGACAAAGACCACTAGAGAGCAACATCGCTATATCAGCTCATCGAATCAAGAGATGCAGGACGTTCGAGCGGAATAAGAGCGCAACGGGAAACATTCGTCCATACCATCCTTAGGTATATCTAGCCAGACACTGTCTTCATCGAAAGTATTCTTATAGGAATAAAACCCTTTCAGATTACCGCGACCATTCGACGAGTCTTCGAGACTCTTATTCATCGAAGCATTTTGCTGATGCCGAAAAATAACACCCTCACTAGGGCGACACTCCCTGGATCCCTTGCGACATTGAGAACACTGCGGTTTTTGCTCATCACCTGATTCACGGGTTTTAGTCACTTTTCGACACGTTGAGAGGCACTGCGACGAGCGAAGGGTGGAAGTTTACATTTCAGTTTTCGAGTTCGACACGTCAAACTGCGATGAACGACAAACGTCAGTCTCTCAGTCTCTTTCTTTTGATTTTCGCACAGTCGATCTGTAGTCGAAGATGGTGCGATACATGCCAAGATCGTGAAGTAGGAAATCATGTAGGAATGCAAGTTATAAAAGAACAAGCGCTAAGTCCTTCTTCCCAAGTTACATACCAGCCTGTGCGGGATCGCATACCGGATGGTAACGATAGAGATTGAGTTGCAGCATCCGAGAAACGAAGCGAGTATGCGATGCAAAGTGTGGACGATGTTGGTGTAAGCTACGCTTGGAGAAGAATGTAATCGGGAAAAGTAACTGCCAGAACAGGGATAGCGTTGCGTTTATCGAATCGCAAACACAGATTAGGATTAACGGATAACACTTATATTAAAATAAGACCATCTCTTTGAGGCCAGCCGAATGATTATGATGACAGCGCGAAGGAGACGAATTTGTTGGATCGCGGAAAACGCAAGAGAATGGGAGGGAGAGAAAGCGGGGCTCCAAATTGTGCCCGGGGATCGCACAGGGCACCGAGTCCCCCCGACCGACCCCAATTCCCCCATGGCAGCCTGAGAGGCTAAATGCCGACCGACTAGAGAGTGAGAAGCCAGAGTGTCACCTGAGATCGGAGTGCTGCCGCGGGATCTTTTTTCCGCCTGAGGCTCCTACTCCATTTGCGGGGATTGGCTCGCCATGGCGTCTTCTAATTAACCTCCCCTCTCCCCTTCACAGTTAGCACACACTGTTGTCACTTAATCAAACAAAAGAAGCATGTTTAAAATTACTAAAGGGAAAAGGAAGGTTGAAATGCGAATAGATCCGCTGACTCCTAGGAAACGGAAGGGGAGTGGTCAGTGTCAATGGTGACCGCTGAGTGGGTAACGCGATCTGATTGACTAGTATGGCTTCCACGAACAAAAATAGGTCATAAACTGCCAGCCAGAATAGCTTCAGGGCAGGATCAACATAA
This sequence comes from Aspergillus udagawae, assembly GCF_001078395.1. NCBI lineage: Eukaryota > Fungi > Ascomycota > Eurotiomycetes > Eurotiales > Aspergillaceae > Aspergillus > Aspergillus udagawae. The sequence continues at coordinate 1,512,615 of NW_025091271.1, forward strand.
TTTGTGGATTGACAGCAAGATGGCACATGAGAACTTGGAAGAGAGTTCCTATTGTGTTAGCAAAGGCGTTCATTCAATCAAGATGCAATTAACATTTCAAATGGCATTCTGACTTATATCAAGCATTGGATCTCGACGCGGGGAAACATGATTGGGAAATGGTGAAGTGATAGCAATACTGATCCTCTTTAAGGAAGAGAGAGGACTGAGAATCGAACCATGAGCTTTCAAAAAAATGCGTCTGTGGTACCCTTGCGCTAATCTTTGTGTCATTCACTTCCAAGGGATCCGAAGCCAGACCGCTCGACTGCTGGGGAGTCTATTATTCAGTATAGAATAATAGATTTAGATTTGTATCGTGGTATCGATACTATTTCTGTTGGTATCCGCCATTTGGATAGCAGTCACCAAGATCGTATATAAAGAATGTAATCAACAGCCCCGAAAGGCAAGGCTACGAAACTGATAGAAGAAATAAGGTGCTAAGAAACGAGGTAGATTTTCTGTGTCATTTCATTACCGCGATCTCGCGCGGCATGTATATGTCCATCTACTGAAACATGATAAAGCGTGCTTAGGGGGCCCGGGACATGCCAACCCCGGGCAACGAAGAAGTTAAAGGCCAAGGTAGAGCTCAAGATGATATAGCACCAAAGAGCATAGTGATCTGAATCAATCTTCCCACCGCCAGCGCGACCTACCTGGCCTGACCAATCGACAAGCAAAACATGATAGAGGGATGGGCAGGAAAAGAAGGCGGGGATGAGATCTGATAAGACCTGGCTAGCGGAGAATTAGAAATCGACATTATCAATAGTGAAAATCGAAGACACATTAATTAGGGTATAAGGCAATAGACGCTTCCCACGAACGCCGTTCCGAAAGCACCAGCCAGAATGAAGAACATGATGTTTTTGAGTCGTTTTCCTGTTCAATTATGGACAAATATCATCGAGTCCGGATCTCGACTCATATCACTGGTGTACCTGGGTTCGGATGCTTGAGCGAGTTGAACAGGTATTCTGGAGGAAGCCGTTGCATGGCCGACGGCCGGTCGGTTCCATATGCTTGGGGGGCGCGCATATAGCCCTGGCGGCGCCGCTGAATCTTATTGAAGATGACTCCGGCAATGACGATCAGGAACACGCAACCAAGAGCGCAGCAGAAAGCTACGAGGACCACTATTCCATTCGAGTGGTGATTCCCTGTGGGAGGAGTTAGCATATGTGACTAAAGGCCAGGATAAGCCCCATGTGTACTACTGACCACCACTAGTGTAAGGATTCTTGTTCTCGTAGAACAATTGAGACATACTGCCCGACTGGCCATTCCACTTCGAGGACAGGAGGAACGGAGTCAGAGTGGTTCCATTGAATAGAGCAGCGGATGCATTGCCAAAATCGGGAATCACAAGTTGTCCTGTGATCAGCAGGGTTTGGTCATCATTGAGAACAGAACTATCATGATGCTTCTGGGACAGAGGGAGGATCTCAAGGCTCCGTATGGTCGTGCCGTCGCCGAAAATGCTTCCAGCGAAGTGGAGATTAGATCCATCGTAACTTGCGAGGAAAGACGAGCCATTCTTCGATTCTCCAGCGAGCCAGAATCTTGAAACGTCCGCGTTCGCAGGAGTAAAAGCTGTGACAGTTCCAAGGGTGTCGACCGTAGAGGTCCCGGCCAACGGCTCCCAGCTCTGATCTTTAGGATTGAAGGTTGCAATGACAGTCTGATTTCCCGAAACAGTAAGATTTCCAACTGCGATCAATTGCTTGTTGCTGATCCACTTCAGTGCCAAGACGTTACCATATAGAGTCACGCCTGGTCGATTCCATTGTGCCTCGGTTGTATCATAAAAACAGACGGCGGGGCAGGGCAGCGCTCCAGCAGTTTGGAAATTGCCTCCGAAATAGATTTCGGTGGTTCCAGGGCGGGCGGCTATTACACTGACTGAGACGTCTTTCCCTGTAAATGGGGGAGGAACATTCTCAACGAACGACTCATTCTTCAAGTTGTATGCCACGAACCCATTAATCATGGAATTGCCCACGGTTCCGGTAACATTCCCGCCTGCAAACAGGGTATCATCCGAGACGGTCAAGGTCAAAAAGGTGGAATTGCTGTCAAGTCCCGAGCCAATGCCGCGGATGGTCTTGTCAGCGCCATTCAGAATAGCGAGATTTTGGACTGAAGAACCATCGCTGGCGGTAGTGGTGAAATGACCACCAAGAATAGTAAGGTTGCGGCCAGAATTTGTGTCATAAGTACCCGTGAATGTCCCAGCACTGGTATTAGTTCCGCCCACCTTTGTTAACAAGGGGTCCAGACTCATCCCGTCATCATACAACAGCGCCACAGCGCCTGCCGCTGCAATACCACCAGAAGCTAGATTGCCTGCGAGAACACTTGTGTTGTCATGTTTGGCGTAAGCGGCTAATTGCCCGGCGTACTCGATTTGGCTGACTTTAAGGTTTTGAAGCCAGTTTTTGTGCGAGGGAACCCATACAGCAAACCCAGATACATCGGAAGCTGATTCATTGCCAAACGAGAGTATTCGGCTGAAATCACCGCTCACCCCAACCATAGTCTCATTGAGATCCATGGAGACGTTCAACTGTAAAGGTATTATCCGGGCGACAGGGCCATTAACACCACCGCCCAGAGCTGACCAGGTTTTAGTATCGAATGAATAAGCTGCGACGTGTTTGAGGTTCTGGTTGCCGCCATCAGATGTATCGGTGAAGTTTCCTCCCACGTAGAGGAAGTCGTCCAGCACCGCCATCGATGTGACTTCAGAGTTCAAACCTCCCCCAGTCATTGCAGTCGCATTTCCATCACCGAGAAACATGATATTTTGAATGGAAGAATCCGAGAAATTTCCGCCAGCATAGATTCTATTGTCGTGCTTGGCCAAAGTCTTCACAGAAGCACCAGAGTCAAGCTGTAACCCCGCTTTATCAATGGCTGATTGTGTCAGATTCACGCTTGTAACCTTGGAAGTGGGATCATATTCAAAAAGTCCATTCAAGTCTCCACTTGTCGAATTGCTCGACGCATTCGTGAGCACAAACTTGACCCTCGATGCTACCACCGTGATGCCTCCTTGGCCGGCCACCGGCATCAGCTTCACCTTTGGACGAAACGAACTACCACTGGCATCGACATGGCCGGTGTAGATGGTGTCGTACTTTTCGTAGAGATTCGTTTGGTGGATGACAGTCTGAATAGGCTCGTCGGAATCCGTTGTAACAGTGGCTGTCACGTTGACGATACCGCGTGAGCCACAGGTTCCATCTTGGGTACACCCAGGGGTGTAGAGAAGGATACTATAGTTTCCGGACTGCTTGACGTCGGGTTCAAAGACCACAGAAGTGCTGTCTGCGGTAGAATCGGTAATATCAGCCGTTAAGTACTCGGATGCACTCTGTCCGGACTCCGTTGTCGACCAAGAGCCCGTCCGGGTTGCTTTGGAAGGGTACTTGATGCTTGCACATGTGGGCTCGTTAAACGCTTCCACGGCATAGGCGAAGATTTCTGTCATATTCAGTTTCAGCAAGCGCAAGCCGTTGAAAAACATTTATGAACTCACCGTCCTGAAAAAGCTCGATTCCATTCAATCCGGCACCAGATCCATACCAGTCGGAAATTTCAATTTGGAATCCGCTCATGCCCACGACATTCACGAATTCGAAGTCACGGTATTTCTCGTCTGTGCTGTTGGACATCGGGCAAGTAGAGTCGCAGTGAACGTCGTAGCCGGTGTCAGGATCTGTGTATGTGAAGTTCATGATGCCATTGTCCGGAAGCCTTCTGAACAGGAAGTTTTTGGTGCCCCTGCCCTCGAAATGGGTATTGTATAGACGGAGTTTAGTTGGTCTGTACTCAAAACCCATATCTGCTCGCCAGAAGCCTGGCGAGTAATCAGCAAGCAGCCATGTCTTTCCTTCGCCGTCCTCGCCACTGGTTTGGCAGATAACATTCTTCGGGTCACTGTAGCCTGATTTCGAGGAAACTGCATCGGAGGTAATTGTGGCATCCTGGAGGTTGACAATCTGCTGCTGTTTCTTGGAAGATGTGGAATTGCCGACGCCATCGAATGATCCAGCGAAAATTATATGACCATCGTCATTCTTCAGGATGGATTCCACCGGCCCGTTGAGCCCATCGAAAGACAGTGTCTTCCAGCCTTCACCTCCGACCCAAGCGACCGCGTTCGATGTGTTCTCGTATTTGAAGTAACCACCCACGTAGACGCTGTTGGTGTCCTGGTCGCACAGCAACGCCGAGACAGACCCTGAAAGACCAGGCAAAGCTGTAACTTCGTTGGAGTCAGGCTTGTATAGCGCTGCACCCTTGGTTTCAACGCCGCCTAGCTTAGTGAAGTTCCCTCCGACAAAGATACCCTCATAGGTTCCATCCTTTCGCGTGAACGCGCACATTGCACGAATCTGGGCATCGGAAGAGGAAAGCGCTGTAAGTCCGCCATTTGGAAGCGGTGTCAGAATTGATTGTCCGGCATCGTGGATCGAAGCTGTCTTCGATTGTTCGGTATATGAATATATTGACACAGCATCGAAATCTCCCGTAAAAGCGACTCGGCCCAAAGGCGACAGATCCAACTGAGGTTCTGAAACTGGAGTAAATGATAGTCCCAGGGTAGGAACTGCTTGAAAGATTGTCAAAATGTTCAATAGGAGGGAGCACGAAAAACCAGCCGTCGCAGGCCCAGACAGTGAGGCAGCCCTCATTGTTTAGGGGCGCGACGACAGACGAGAGAGACCGTAATCGCCCTGAATTTTGTTGCAGAAATCCTGACCCAAGGTGTATGCAAAAAAAAAAAAGAAAGCTGGCTAGGTGGAGAATGAAGATGACTTTCTATATAATGAGCTCAAATTCCTCCACCCAAAGTCATGCAAGAGGCTGGCAAAGGAGACTCGGAAAAGAGTGGAAGTGAGGAACACGAATAATGTGTTAAAAGGGGGATAGAAAAAAGAACGATAGGTAATGAACGAATAGAACTCCGTGTTCTCAAGAAGGAAAAGGCTCAATGCATGAATAAAAATGGGCAGGATAAGAAAGTTAACGAATGACTGAATGAAGTTGGATGATGCGAAGGAATATTATGACATGGCAGGGCAGTCTGCTCGACGACTTGAAGTCTTGCTCATGGCGGTGGTGTTCCCGTTTACTTAGGTTTCAGGTGCCTAAGGTACTTGGAATCGACTATTACACCCCTTACTCGAAAAAGTCTAGGTCGGCTTACCGCGGGCCGTCTTGGTAGTCGTAGTATCTCATTTAAGCGGCCCACTTCGAAACAGAGTTGAGGTGGTCCGGTATGTAAAACACGTCTCGACTATTTACCAGCCACGTCCGTCTTCCTAAGGTACCTAAGGAGTCCATGTAGGTACCTATTTCGTAGAATCTAGGTACCGTACCGTACACAATACACAGGATCACGATGGGCGCCATGTAATAATGAGGCAGGATCCTCCCCGCCGGGGATGGAGGGAGGAAACAGACGCGCTATAACTCCGTACAAATACTACTACGTAGTAGATTTGGGTTGAGAAAGTTGATACTCGGTCTAGTTAATGCTCGAAGTAAGGTGGGACAATAATAACCGTGAGATTAAGATTAATACATATGTACAGTGCCTGAGGCCGGCTACCTCTCATTTACTCAGAGGTACAGAATACCTTAAAGGTGCTATCATCCAAACTTTACCAAGACTACCTTAGTAAGGTATCATCAAATTACGTGAATATACCTACGGTATCAAGTTTAGGAAACTACCTTAAGATCGTAAGGTTCAAGTCAAAACCTCGACGGTAAATGCTATTCATAGTATCATGTAGTGTCAAGTGGCCAGGCCACTAAATGTAAATGATGACGTATCCGGAATCTGCTAAATACTATGCCACTTTTTTAACAGTTCATGTAGAATTCTAGAGGTATTGGGTTTGAATAGTAATAATAATGACATGGTTGTCGAAAGGTCAACTGTCCACCTAGCAGTATCGAACTCCTGCAATTAAGCACATAGTACAGTGCAGGAAATATCGTCGTTGTTTGATTTCCGTGATATGAAACAATGGGCGACCAATATGATGATAATTTTATGGTGATTTCTCTTCGCCTTTTTCATCTTTGCTGTGCCAAAACCTTGCATGTAATAAGTACACTATGCTGGAAAATAGTACAATGATAGTTTCTGAAAGCATTATCGGCAATCACCTATTTGGTCGTTGCCAATTGAGGACACGAAATGAGTCAAAACGTTGTGCATACTGCGCATATGTACTGAAGTAAACGCAAAATTACGTCTGTATATGCTCACTGCTCCAACTTTGAATCTAGGTAGTCTCACGACTTCTACCAAGCTGTCGTGGTACAAGCGGGTGTTGCCTTCATAGAAGGAGTGGGAGAATCATTGCTGACTATGAATAGGTTCTTGAGCGAGAGTATGCTATCTACAGCCCTAACATTAAGCTTCTCCTTTTAATGTGGCTGGTCTACCCATTGTTATGAACCACTGTCGATCCGATTGCGCGGCTTTCACCTGGTGTGTCCAGCCTGATCAATCTGCAGCTTCTCCGAGTCAATTCCCAGGAGTCGTTCACCCTTAGACGTGACATACTTCCACTGCTCTACTTCACATCCACCGCGAAGGATCCCAACGCGCATCGTCGATAGCAGATTATGGGCGGCGTTGGAGTGCTGATAGACCCCTCCGTTGAACATAGCAGTGGCGTCCTTTCCGGTGGCCGATGAGATGAATGCCTTGCCTCCTGGGTGCTCCTTGATGAAGTCGGAGACATCATGAATCACGCCACCAATGGCCACCAGGGCCTTGTTAGTCGACCTCGACTTAGTAGCAAACTCATCCCAGTCTACCACAGGAAGTCGTTCGAGGGGAATGCCCCAGTCTAATGTCGCGCGTTTCTGGTCCACCTTTTTCTGCAGCTGCTGCAGTCGTCCCTTCTCAATCTCGTTGTAACGAAATTGCTTGAGATCATAGGCGAGCCCAAGCTGTTTCCAGATCCAGATCATCCACTTGGTCGGGTCGTACTGCCACCATTGAATTGCATTGCGATAGTCGGAAGGGAATTCATGATGGAAATTATGATACCCTTCACCTAAGGTCACCAGGGCTGTGATGACATGATCCCGCGGGGAATTACGGTCGTCGAATGGCTGCTCACCCAACCAATGAGCCAGTGAATTGACACAGAAGGTGGCTTGTTGGATAAAGAAAACACGCAGAATCCCAGCATATACCAACCCACCCTGAAAATCACCCCATCCCAAGCCACACAGCAGAGTAGGAAGGATTAAGCTCATGAAGAGGGCGGACTTGATATAGTGCTTGTGCTGCCAGACCACCACAGGATCTGCGTCGAGATCTGAGACATCTGTGCGGCCAACTTTCTTGTAGTTTTGCTTCATGACGAGCCATCCGATGTGTGAGTATAACAATCCTTTCCGGACTGAGTACGGGTCCTTCTCTGTATCCGTGTAGCGATGGTGAGCTCGGTGGCCACGCGCCCACCAGCGGATCGAGCCCTGGCCCGCAGCAACGCCGACAGCGGCCAGGTAAAGCTTTAAGGGGAGGGTAGCTTTATACGAGCAATGCGCCCAGCATCGGTGATACCCTGCAAAAGTCAGCGATCTTGTCATTGACAGGGAAGGGAGAGGCGCTTAAAACGTGGGAAGGAGATTACCAGCTGTAATGCCCAGGCCTGCATTAAAATAGTATACAAGCGCAAAGAAGGCTGTGCGTGGATGTAGAGGGGTCCAGTAGGCCCCAATACAACCCAGAAGAGGGACGAAAAGAATGAAGAAGCAGTTCAACCAATTGATATGCTGATGCCAGTTTGACACCGTCATGGGTTGCTCAGTGATATGCGATGTTCTGACGGTGGTACTTTTACTCTTCCGCATGGGAGCTTGATCAGTGGCGCCATAATCGGACTTGGCCACAGGGCCATGGACGTCATCAGAGATCATTGCGTTCGTCGTAGAAGTTGTCAATCTATCTATTTGTTCGAGGAAGAATGTCAGAGATAAGAAGAAAGATCTTCAGGGTGGTTGATGAATAAGTAGTGACTGGTTAGGTTGGGTGATCTATACGATTAATGACTCGTTGGGAAGCTGAACAAAGAGGCTAAATCTTGAATTTGGACATGACATGTTTTGCATCCCTGCGAATAGTTATCGAAGGAACATCGACGTTGTTCTTTTCAAACCTGATATTAGTTGATGATGTTGTTGGGGAAATATGTTGAGAGGGTGGGAATTGAGCAGCAATCATGAGACACAAGGAGATAGACCTCAGCAGATCATGACTCGAACATTTTAGGAAATATGATTATTTCCGGCAGGAAGTTGAATGTAGTACTAAACATAATTCGCAGGAACCCGGCCAACATGAACTTTTCTGCGCATGGAACTCGGAGAGTTGTAGAGGTGATGGAGGGGTGGAGGTAGGCTGCTATCTCAATCTGATTACGGTACGAGAGCTAGAGACACAGCTCACCATGGCCACGAGAGGCATCGTGTGATAACTGTATAGGGAGCTACGTGGAAAGTTGATATGGCCTTGTGAGAGAGATCTTCTTGGGGTGGTGCCTGGTGGTCGAGAATGGCGAATCATCCAAAGCCTGCCATGCATGATAGCTTTCGGCCACAGTCCAATTATTATCATCATCGTCACCTGGTCCAGTTCTATCCCCTACCTGGAGTTGCACCTCTACTAGGAACCTCCGGCGGCCATGTAGCCTAGATTCACGGCTATCAGAAGATCCGAGTGTTCTGTTGCACGCAAGCAGGAGCTTTGCCATATGAGCCATATGCTGGGTCTATTCAAAGGCCTGCTGCTTCGGTAGCTCTTCACCTCTAAGATGGGACCAATGGACCACTGGCTGCTTGATATCGTCTGCATTCGCTGTACTGAAGGCTTAATTAATGGCATGTCAAGGCATACCCTCCTTGAAGTAAAGCTGAAGTTACTGAACAATTGCGGCGGGGGAAATTTCGAGGACGCCGGGGGTCCATATCGTCGACTGATAGGGCTGACGGACGCAAGGAGGAGAGCCAGGTTGCCTCGTTTCTTCTCATCAGCGGCGGATGAATGCAGTTTACTGATTTCCTAGTTGTGATAGCTGTAGTCCGGGAGTTTGTGTGGCAGTAGCTCGGCTGGTCTTGCCAGCCATAACATGATGAACATGACAATGTGCTGAGGGATGAGGCTTATAACTGATCAGCGCGCTGGTCAAAATTGATTTCGAAGAGCGATGCACCAAGCACTCGCCGCAGCTCAAGCGGACATCTCCCCGCCATGAACCCAGGAGTTGATGCTTGCCCTTGCTGGCAATAGCTTATTTGTTTAGATAGCTCAAATCATATGAGATAGAGTCTCTCGTTCCACAGTGCTGTTGTCAGCTATCAGGTTGTACCGCAGCGGTCCTATGGTTATTCTAGGTCGTTGGATGAGCTATTTCTGTTAAAGAAGCGAATGATTTGAGCGTATCATACCGTGGATGGAACATTTCTGGGAGAGCATGGGTACCCGTGGCTGAGCATTTATTGGCGGCCTGAGGCAGCGACTTTGAAGTGGCGCCAACTTTAAATGAGAACCGCGTGAGTTGCCGACTGCCGCGCGCAACGCGAAAGTCCAAACTCCAAAAAAGGGCACATCTCAAAGTGAAGCTCAGCAGCTGATAGCTATTTGACCTCTGACGACGCTTTGATCGCCACATACAGTATCGCGATCCCGCTCTCTCTTCGTTCTTGACGCCGAAATCAGGACTTGTGAATTTACATTCAAGGGCGAATTGCTCTAAAAACCCTCCACAATGTGAGACGCCTTCGTCGCACTCGCTCTCTTTGACTTGTTATACTCATCTCATTCATAGGGAGGCTTTTGACAACATCTACCTCGACCTCTCAAAACAGCCCGGAAAATGCAAGCTCGCTGAGAGTGGTTTGGGATGGCGCCCTTCTGGCGGCGGTGATACGTTCACACTTGATAGCAACAATATCGGAGCAGCTCAATGGAGCCGGGCAGCGAAGGGATATGAGCTAAAAATCCTGTCGCGCTCATCGGGTGTGATTCAATTAGACGGATTTGACCAAGAGGTAGGACTGTTGGCGACACCCAACCTTAATGGTAGATCTGGGGACTATTTTATTGACTTTGCGGATTTTTGAATAGGACTTCGAACGATTAAGCAAGGCGTTCAAGATTTGGTACGGCATCAATGTTGAAAACCGCGAGCATGCACTACGAGGATGGAATTGGGGTAAAGCAGAATTCACAAAGGCAGAACTCGCTTTCAACGTTCAGAATCGACCTGCATTTGAGATCCCATATTCGGAAATCTCGAACACAAACCTGGCGGGAAAGAATGAGGTCGCAGTCGAGTTCGCTCTTACGTCAGACGGCGACGCCAATGTCCAACCTTCTGGAAGCACAAAGAACCGCGGTCGGAAAGCTGCTGCGGGTCCGGATGAGTTGGTCGAGATGCGTTTCTACATCCCGGGCACGGCGGTCAAGACTGAGAAGGGCATCAAGACAGAAAATGATGAGGAGAACGGAGAAGAAGAGGAAGAAGAAGGCGAAGAACAGAATGCGGCCAATCTCTTTTATGAGACTCTTATGGAGAAGGCAGAGATTGGCGATGTCGCTGGTGACACCTTCGCTACGTTCCTTGATGTCCTTCATCTTACACCCAGGTACGTCTCCCTTTTGAACGCGCCTTTCCGTGGCTTCGTATTAAAGTACTCTGCAGAGGTCGCTTTGATATTGACATGTACGAATCGTCCTTCCGACTTCGCGGCAAAACATACGATTACAAGATTCAATACGCCTCGATCAAGAAATTCTTCCTGCTTCCTAAGAACGACGAGATGCACACACTCATTGTATTAGGTCTTGACCCTCCTCTACGGCAAGGTCAGACTCGGTATCCTTTCCTGGTCATGCAGTTGAAGCTCGATGAAGAAATCAGCCTGGAGCTGAACATGACAGAGTCAGTTCTCCCCGAAACGTTGTTTTGATGTCGAGCTTGGAACTAATTTTCTGTAGGGAGCTATTGGAATCCCGCTACAAGGATAAGCTGGAACCTCGTTACGAAGAGCCGATTCATCAGGTCGTCACCAAGATCTTCCGTGGCCTGTCTGGCAAGAAAGTCATCATGCCATCAAAGGACTTTGTCAGGTCAGTCATACTTATCGTTCCCAATTCGCCTGACCCGTGCTGACTACCTGCAATAGCCACCACGGACACAGCGGAGTCAAATGCTCTATCAAAGCCAACGAAGGTCTTTTGTACTTCTTGGACAAGAGCTTGATTTTCGTACCCAAGCCCGCTACTTACGTGCAGATTGAGAATATTGCTGTTATCACCATGTCTCGTGTTGGTGGCGCCGTCTCCGCAAGTAGAACATTCGATATTACGGTCACATTGAAGGCTGGAATGGGTGAACACCAGTTTAGTAACATCAATCGGTATGCCATTTCCCAGAACTACATGCCACTAGTGTCAACTAATACCTACCACAGTGAGGAGCAACAACCACTTGAGGAATTCTTCAAGGCCAAGAACATTCGGTTCAAGAACGAGATGTCAGATGACGTATGTGTACTCCGAACAAAAAACCACAACTTTCTGGTCATTAGATGCTAATTTATTGCAACAGACCTCGGCACTCATTGCCGCTGCCCTTGACAACGAGGACATGATGTCTAGTGATGAGGATGGCGGGCGGGCTGATCGTGGCTCAGCAGATGAGGATGAAGAATCTGTTGACGAAGACTTCCAGGCGTCGTCTGAATCAGACGTTGCGGAAGAATTTGATTCTGAGCACGAAAGCAGCGGTAGCGCAAGTGACGCAGAGATGGATGACGCTTCGGACGCCGGTGATAACGAGGAAGATGTGGACATGTCAGAGGAAGAAGAACGACCCAAGAAGAAGAGCAAGGTTGGGAAGTAGTTTGGTTTGAATCGACATACTTATGACCATGGTTGTATAGTGAATACAATTGGAAGCGAACTCTCTTTCCCTCCACAGAAAGGTTGTACCATCAATCTACAGACTGTCATGGTAATTTACGCTAATGAAGTACGATTCCATTCTGAGCCAATATCATCTAGATAGATGGTCTACTCTTTCATTGCAAATACCAGAGATCTCTTGGTGGAGGCTCCGGTCACAATTGCTTGAGCTCACTTTGGTTCTGATATGTCGCATAAGCATTCGTCTATCGCGACAGCTCTCCGTTTGTGGCACAACTATTGAAAATTAACCCAGAAAGGGAGGCCTTTCCCCCAAGCAGGATTCGGTCTATCACTTCAACAGATGCAGACTTACCGCTTAGGTTAGGCTGGGGCAGGGTTCATGAGTGTGCGTCAAGCCGCGTCCACCTTAGTCATAATTATCAGCATTGTTTGTCTACGATGAACAATCTAGTTATGTATGCAATATATAAATCTCTGTAAAGCTACATTAGAAGCAGCAGTCAAGTCTTTGGCTCTGTGATAGTTCGAACCGCTACTTGTTCTTTATCAAGCACTACCTATTAAATTTTCGCTTCTAGGTTAAGCGTCCAACCTGACTCATATCGTTTAATCAAGTGCTCTCAAACCCTGCCTGCAGATTTGTACTACATCCTAATACTGCTGCTATGTTACCTTACTGCGCAACGGTGTGTGTTGCCAGTGGAATAGTTCTGTATGCCTTGAAGAACCTGGAATATAAGGTGGATATATATTGATGATGGCACCATATCGGTAAATTCTTATCTTCGCTAACTCTATCCCGATCTCAGAGTATCCCCGAATCTGGCAAAACAATTGCATAAAGGATATAGCAATCAAAATATGAATATTCACTTGCCCAGATTTCAACTTTGCCAAACCAATCCGATGGACCATCCATGGTGGGAATCTGATTCTGCCTCAGGCCGCTCATCAAGTTAATGATTGGCTGGTGGTTAAATTTCCGTTCGAATATCGACGGGAGGTTCCATGGGAGGCTGTTGTTTACCCCTGATTGAACAGGTAACCGCAGTACCATCAGTATTATGGAGTACACGTACCTTCAAGGGGCCAGACAGAGATGGCTCGCTAAATCGTACATACACTTGATATGAATGAACTGATGGGATGTTGTCAAATCGGGGGAAAATTCTTGGTATCAGTAAATCGTATGCGCTAAGCTATTTATAAGAGCCGTGGGGGCTCTTATTGATTGTCGGACCATAGATACCTATATAGTTGACGGTACAGTAATGTTCTGAAAGCTGTAGGATCAAAGCTCGAGGTCATTTCAATTGTTCCAGAGCAACGTAAAAGAAGTCCTAACTCGATGTTCTACACTCTGTAGAGACGCGTCTTTTGAATAGAATTGCGCTGTAGTTCACTATTTTTCTGAATTTCTAAATCTTCTCAGTAGTCAGGAAGCGTTCAATGTCTATGGGGACAATACTCAAAGCAAGGATATCTCCAGCCTTTAGAGAGGTAAGCTGTGTAGAATGGTATAAATTGATAAGTCTTTTGCTCAAGCTGCGTGAGATTCATGCCTGAAAGGATTAGATAGATCAATCAATACTGTTTTGTTTCTCAAAACAAGTAAGCTTGAGGCTAAGATTCTGCTTAATTGAGCGAAGTGCCCCTTTCTTTGGCGGATTGGCAGTATCTAGTTAGTAGTATGGCTCGCTCCAGCGACCACCTTTCTTCGACCTCCACCCTATCACTCTCCACAGGCCCAGTTTCCCCTGGTTCTTCATATTATTGTTGCTTCACTTCTCTCGTTCAACGCCCCCTTCCTTTTATTTGTACTCAATAATTTTCCCTTCATAGTACTTTATTTTCCTACAACAGTTATTGTGTCTACCTTTTTCCACACCGCCGTTGAGCTTGATTGGGGTTATTCACTGTGATCTTCTGCTCGTGGTTGACTGATTCCGCCCTTTGCCAGTGAACGGTGGTAAGTTAGGATAGCACTTCCGGGGCCGGAACTCCTCCCTACTTCTGCAAAACCTTTGAGACCGAGGCATCGATTTATTTATTGCCCTTGCTCCCTTCTGTGCCCCTCCTTCCCCTAGCTGCGTGCAGTAGGAACCGCTGTTTGCTAATTCAGAAGGCGCTATTCAGGGGAACTTCCTTCTTGACGCTCGCTACCTTGATTGCATCCCACGCTCGCTTCTAGAATCAACGGATAATTTTTACAATGGGTAAGCCCGCTTTCAATATTCTTTTGCATCGAGCTACATTCTTGTGTCAATCTGTCCGCCAACTACCCGTCAATTCTCACTTGTCCTCCTGAGTTCTACGTGCTACAATACAACGATGTCGGTGGCCTTGGAGAATCCCACTGTGGAGGAGAACTTATCACTAGGATCCTCGAGTCCGACCGTCAGTTCGCTGCAACAGAAGCCGGGACCGAATACACTTTCACTATCCTCTCTCCTGCCAGGGGCCTATCCGTCTGGAAGTGATGGCCGAATCACATATAACTTTGCTGACTCTTCTTCGGATGATGTAGCTTCACCATCCTCTCCTGCCAATGGCACTCCCGTGTCTGTCAAGGAATCACCTGCACCTAGCAGCCCAGGATCTCCTTACGTTGAGCGTAGCAACCCCATGGGTGCCGGCAACGCTCAGACAGTCAGCTCCAAAGATCCAAAAGCTGTGGCTCAAGCTGCCACGGACATGAAGAACGTTGTTCGCCGCAAACTGACTGGCTACGTTGGTTTCGCCAATTTGCCGAACCAATGGCACCGCAAGAGTGTGCGCAAAGGATTCAACTTCAACGTGATGGTTGTTGGTAAGTTTTCTCCGACTCAAATTCGGAAGCGACGCCAATTCTGAAGAAAAAGGAGCCCATCATGGATTGCTGACTTCATTGGATAGGTGAATCGGGTCTTGGAAAGTCAACTCTCGTCAACACTTTGTTCAACACCTCCCTCTACCCGCCCAAGGAGCGTACCGGCCCGAGTCACGACATCATCCCGAAGACAGTCTCGATCCAGTCCATCAGCGCAGATATTGAGGAAAACGGTGTCCGTCTTCGCTTGACTGTGGTCGATACTCCCGGCTTTGGTGATTTTGTCAACAATGATGACTCGTGGCGCCCTATCGTCGAAAACATCGAGCAGAGATACGATGCCTACCTGGAGGCGGAGAACAAGGTTAACCGCACAAACATTGTCGATAACCGTATTCACGCCTGCGTCTATTTCATCCAGCCCACCGGCCATTCGCTGAAGCCCCTCGACATTGAGGTCATGCGTAGACTGCACACCAAGGTCAACCTCATTCCTGTCATTGCCAAGGCCGACACATTGACCGACGAGGAGATTTCCCTCTTCAAGCAAAGAGTAAGGAGCACGCGCTTTTCATTGATCACAAATTGGTAACTAATTCTGTCGGCCCCTTTAGATTCTCGCAGATATCCAGCACCATTCAATTCAGATCTTCGAGGGACCACGCTACGAGCTTGACGACGAGGAGACCATCGCCGAGAACCAAGAGATTATGTCCAAAGTTCCTTTTGCCGTTGTTGGTGCGAACGCCGAGGTCACCACAGCTGATGGCCGTAAAGTGCGTGGTCGTAGCTATCCTTGGGGTGTCATTGAGGTCGACAACGAGGAACACTGCGACTTTGTCAAACTGCGCCAGATGCTGATCCGCACTCACATGGAAGAGCTCAAGGAGCACACCAACAACTGGCTCTACGAGAACTACCGGTCCGACAAGCTTACCCAAATGGGTGTCGCCCAGGACCCAAGCGTGTTCAAGGAGGTCAACCCAGCAGTCAAGCAGGAGGAGGAGCGTGCTTTGCACGAGCAGAAACTCGCCAAGATGGAGGCAGAGATGAAGATGGTCTTCCAGCAGAAGGTTGCAGAGAAGGAAAGCAAGCTGAAACAGAGCGAGGACGAATTATACGCGCGACATCGCGAGATGAAGGAGCAACTGGAACGAAACCGCCAGGAGCTGGAAGAGAAGAAAGCCCGGCTCGAGAGTGGAAGGCCAATCGAAGAGAAGGGGAAGAGGAAGGGCTTTTCTCTCCGTTAAAGTTTTACCGCCTAGTGACTGGATCTCTGATCTTTTTCTTCAAAGAGCACTACCTTGGAACACCAGAGGTATGCAACGCCATCGGAGACCTACAGGTGTCTCTACGTTTGATCCTGCACGACTGTTGATTAATCGAGCGCTCATTTCGACTTCTCTCCATTCTCGTGTGTTTATTTGTTTCACCACGCTCCTTGAAACTTATCTTCCTCGTATCTGCTTCTTCCGGTAACGACTCTACCATTTAATTACGCGGACGAAGAAAAAGAACTCCTTACCCTTTCTTTTCGTTTTCCAGCAAGAATCGATACTCCATCAATTGAGACTTGAATGGAAGATGGGTTGGAACGTGCGAACCGCGAGCGGACGAGTAACTCGTCTGCTTGCTCGAGTTGTCCTCTGCTATGAATGAGCAAGGGCTGTGGCCCGCTCAGGTCGAAATCAGCTGTCTTACGCCCACTTTCCACTTCGCCGTCATGTACTTTTCGCCTACGTTATACCAGGTGTCTGCCTCGTTCCTATTCCCCAATGTGGCCAATCACTCTTCGTGACATTCTATTCTCTTGCCCTCTTTGCCCTTTTCGTTACACATTTTAGTGAAATACCTCACCCTCGACCATCCTTCTCGATGCCCTGTTTCCTTTACAGTCTGCTCTGTTCTAGTTGTCAATTTTAAGTTGTTGTCAAAAGTAATCTCGGTTCTCTCGCTAGATTTCTTGCGCCGTACTTGTTGGGGATATGATGTAGTGGAGCACAGAGAAGCGACCAACAAGGAAGGAAAATTAAGAAGAAAAGCAGACGAAAAACTTGACGGACGACGATAATCAGACTTGTGTACTCGCACGGTCGTTCAAAAACTTGTATAGAAGAAGTTGAGGTTTGCATTGAACTCGGCCAGCGGTTGCATCATCCCGAGGTAGCACTCGACGTCACTGCGAACAATGACGAGGCGGAGTAGAGCCGCACAGAGCTTCCGGCCCGTTCTCCAGCTAAACCACTTCCACTAATATAGACTAGACGCACACCCCAAGTCGCAACATCTCCCCGCCCAGCCTCCCCTCACAGTTTGTCGACGGATTATCGAGCCTGCCAGCCTCAATTAACTGAATTTTGCCCTAATACCGAAAAATTGTCTCTGCTATTCCATTGCCACCCCTCTTCACAGTACCTTTCCGTCCTTCCTGCATCCTCCGCCTACGCAACACTTTAGATAACAACTATCCACACAGCACTCATGGCTCCTCCACCTCCCTCAAACTTGCCACTTCCTGAGAGGCTAAAGGCTCTTGTTCAAACGTTACAGTATGTGGACTGCACTGCACATTGATCTCATTATTTGGGTACTGACGAAGATGGCGTGAACCCTATAGATTTGCTTGGTTTGTTGGGTACGTCACCGCTCATATTGCAAAAACAGCACTCGATCCGCCCCGTTAGTGACTCGGATTATGAATTTATTTCATTCTCAATTTGCTCGGCGTCGTCAACGCATATAAGCCCTGCTATTCTACCACCAGGGCCCTTTCAAAGAAGGCAGTAGCATTAGCTGGCAGGTTCACTGACCATCTATAGGCACGTGACGCTTCTCATCTCGGTTTTCCGTTATCTGTTGTCCTATGTCACCTTCAACTACTACTCCTCTGCTGCACAGGTGACTTATCGCCTGGCGTTTATTGCGGCTGCTGGAACATATGGAATTGTTGTGTACAAGGCACACATCGCCCGAGGCCGCCTCCAGGGCAGCGTTCCCAGTATTGCGTTGAAGCTCGCTGGAGACGAAAATGTCCAGTACCTTGGTGAGTGGTTGCTCGGCAGTTCATTGCTACAATAACTTCTCGGACAACCTTGGCTTACGAAGTTACGTCAGGAATGGCTTTGGTGTGGCTCTACTCTCGCCAGATCCCTCTGGCTCTGCTTCCCTTCAGCGTCTACTCCGTTTTCCACGTTGCCACCTATACCCGAGCCCACTTGATTCCTACTTTGCAGCCTCCTAGCCAGGGTGCGACTGGTGTAGCCTCTCCATCCTCCCCTGGCTCTCCCAAGCCTGCTGCGAAGCAGTCTCCTTTGGCGGATACCATTGGGAGATTTGTCAAGCAATATTACGATACCAGCATGGATCTTGTTGCCGGGCTCGAGATGGCACTCCTCTTCCGATTGGTGGTATCCCTACTCACCTTCTCCAAGGGCAGCATCGTTCTCTTTATCCTCTATCTGGCTTTCTTCCGCGCCAGATATTCCCAGAGCTCTTTTGTCCAGCAAGCTGTCCGTCATTTCACCGCCAGAGTCGATGCCTCAGTCTCTCACCAGAGCACTCCTCCCGCAGTTCGCCAGGGTTGGGAACAGTTCAAGAACGTTGTGCGCCAGGGATACGAGACCACGGATCTGAGCCGCTACACCTCCGGCGCTGCTGCCAAGAAGCCCCAGTAGTCCGGATTGTTGAGAATGCTCGCAATGTCTGTAATGAAGAGCGGTTCCAGGGGGATCCTGTCAAGTTTCTCCTTCCTGGGAGTTTCTTGGGGCTGCTTTCAGATATGTTGCGTTCGCTGATGATTTCTTACGAATATAAGAACCATTGGTCTGGCGATGATCAGGCCTGGCTCGTGGTTTTGAAGATAGGAGCTGGTGGTGAAAATTATGCGAGAATGGCCGAAGTGTGCATGGGGAAGTGGGCATAGGACGTAGCCTCCTTTTGCTCTAGTGTTTCTTGCAGAGGTACTGCAACTCTTGGATGTGCAAGATGCAATGAGATCTTCAATGCATCTTATACCCTTATTCACGGTGCGATTACATTGTCGATTGTCGTTAGTCCTCTATTAGCCATTTGCACTGTTTTGGTTGTATCGTTCTAAATAGGCATATCACGTCTGTCAACCGGCTTTCGGAAGTTCAATAGTGATATTAGGATTTCTTGATATTCTTGCCGAACGTGTGCAATCCTACTAGTTGTCTTCCTTAAAAGGATTAATATTCTCCTGGGTTGAACCGGAATGGTGCCTGAGGCGGTCACAGGGTTCGGGCGGCGGAGGGAAGCGGAAAAACCGTCCGAAATTTTGGGAACTTTTTGCGGTGTTTGCTAGAGGCCGATAGGAAGAAACAACCACCCTTCTCATCTTGTTCGGCATATTGAGAGGTGCGATGTCACCGATCCTCGCCTCTCCATTCCCTTCAAATTTTGTATAATATTGAACTGTATTCTTTTGCGCTTGACTCTCACTTTCGCTCTGATCTTCCCGTCATCTTCGCTTGAGGTGGCGTGCTGTCTTAAATCTACGCCGCCGCATCTCAACGCCCGTGGTCTGGCCCGCACCACGATCTGGTGGATTGCGGTGTCCTTGCAATGAGCTTGACCTCGCGTGTCTTCGGCTTGTTTTCGACGACAGAGACATCTACACCTGGTTCAACTACGTCGTCATCATTCTCGCAGAACGCCAAGAGCGGCGGCAATAATGCTTCTCAAAATGCTAGTCCGATGAAGAGGGAAAACGGTGCTCCTGCAAGACAAGATGCTTCGATGGATGAAGAGGAGGAGCCCCGTCCTCCATATCTGCATGTATGTCAATATAGTCGCACTCACCTGGCTCGTGATGAATGGGGGTAGTCTGCGTTATCGCATCTGAGTGGAAGACCCTCTCGACGGGCCCTTTTATCTTTATGTGCTGATGAATGGATTTTCTTTGAATACAGGCAATGCTTGCCGGAGGTACCGGAGGCACTTGCGGCGACATGCTTATGCATTCGCTAGATACGGTCAAGACTCGGCAACAAGGCGACCCTACCTTTCCTCCGAAGTACACCTCCATGACCTCATCGTATGCGACCATCTACCGACAAGAAGGATTTTTCCGCGGTCTTTATGGTGGTGTAACCCCCGCCCTCCTTGGTTCTTTCCCAGGAACTGTCATTTTCTTCGGGACATATGAATTCACCAAGCGACGGATGTTGGATGCGGGGATCAACGCGAATGTGGCATATTTGTCTGGAGGTATGTCGGAGATGATCCGCTGGGAAAGTTCGACGTGCAATCATGTTGACATCCTTTTTTTCCTCGCTAGGGTTCATCGCAGACTTGGCCGCTTCTGTTGTATATGTTCCCTCGGAGGTGTTGAAGACACGGCTGCAACTCCAGGGGCGCTATAACAACCCTTACTTCAATTCTGGATATAATTACCGCTCGACTTCAGACGCGCTGCGAACGATCATTCGACAAGAAGGGTTTTCTGCGCTCTTCCATGGGTACAAGGCTACCATTTTCCGTGATCTACCTTTCTCAGCTCTTCAGTTTGCTTTCTACGAACAGGAACACCGCCTCGCAAAAGAATGGGTGGGGTCTAGAGATATCGGTCTGGGGCTAGAGGTCTTGACTGCTGCCACGGCTGGTGGAATGGCAGGCGTGATCACTTGCCCAATGGATGTCGTAAAGACTCGAATTCAGACACAGCAGAACCCAGATGCTGTCAAGCCTTCTTCCCCTTCGTCTAAGGTCGCCGCTGAGCACGCTTCTACCAAGGAGTCTCCTCGGCAGCATACTTCAAGCCAAACCACATCGAGCCTCCGGACTCACTCCCGGCCGATATCCACCGGAGGAGCTTCTACTTCCGTACGGGCCCCTGGAACGCCTCGCCTGGACACCTCGTCATTCTTCACTGGTTTGAAGATGATCTACCAGACTGAAGGATTTTCCGGCTGGTTTCGCGGGGTTGGCCCACGGGGCGTTTGGACCAGCATTCAAAGCGGGACCATGCTGGTCATGTACCAGTATCTGCTGAAGCAGCTCGAGGCATGGCAGACTACTGGGGAGACGGAACCTCTTTAGTCGAGCTCCTCATCTTCAACTAAATAGAGGGGGACCCCCTTGTAGATATATTCGCATCGCAGCCTGAGCATATGTGTGTGCCTTGGCAGGCTATGTTTTGCAGGGCGTTCTGGCGGGGTTGTGGCATGTTGATTTCCTTTCCCCTTCTGCATCGGACCAACCTCTCCTCGCTTTGCGCATCATGACAAGATGACAGAAATCATCACTGTCATCGTTGCTATGTATATGTACCATTTCTGGAGAGGTCTTGGTACGGCATTTGTTTGTTTCTTTCCTCTCCCGCATAGACTCTTAGACGGTGCCTAATTATTCAATGTGTACCATAGATCAATCCTCTCTTTCTCTTCGGGTATCGAAACAAGATAAAGAACCCCAGTAGAAATAGAATGAATGAACCGTGTTCTCGAGAATAGATCAATGGGAAGAAAGAACAAAGAAACGTAATGAGAGGATTGAATGTTGATCGCTCCCGGGCCAATGACGGCGAGGCTGCCGAACCGCGCGACCACAACAACCCGGGCTAAATGTAAACAAAGCGCCCCCAGCCCCACGAGTCACCCCCTCAGGCAGTCAAGCCTTCTGTTGTCTCCGGCGGTGATGCAACCATCTCTGTCTCTCTCCATCCCCATCTACTTATTAGATTGAATCCCTCGATTTCCCCTGGTTTCACTTTTGTTTACCTTGTTTGCTCCGTGAACTCGGTACCGATCTCGATAAGCGCTCCAGTATATATATAAACAACCCATCCCTTACTCTGTGTTCTGCGCCCGTCGCATGGTCCCCACACTCTTGGTCTACCCGTCTACCCGCGCGTATCACCATGTCAAACGGATTGAATTGGCTGAAGAAGCTACGCAGGTCTGAGGTCAACGACCTCGCGCACGCTGCTGGACTTGATGAGTACGCTCCCGGAGTCCCAGTATAATAAAATAGAGCGCTTCTAATCTGTGCGCAGCTATGCGGATTACAGCAACAAGGACGCGCTGGCCGTCGCGCTCGACAAGTTTCTCCAAGATAACCAATCTATCCTGATCAATGTTCCCGAGTTGAAGGAATACTGGACGCGCGCGTCGTCGTCATCGCCCGGGCGCGTTACTTCCCCGGTCAAGAAAGCTGTTGGGGTCGACCTCACGCCTGCCCCGAAGAAAGCTACGGCTGCCGCACGGAAGGCCACGCCTGGAACAACGCGTAGGAGGCAGACACAGCCAAAGAAGGAGGATGTTGAAGCGACGTAGGTGTCTACCCTCTCATGTCCTTTCTAGCTCCTTGTCTGTCGCATTGCTGCGTTGTCACGTGGCCGGCTTTCGCGATACCTTGGATATGCGCATGTAGCATTAGCGACAGTTTCATTGACTTTGCTGCGTAGGGACGACTCGGAAGCTTCGGTGGCCTCGACGCCGAACCAGGCTGCCATTGCTGTAACCAAGACCCCTGTGCGCTCGCAAATTACTGTCGAGCCTCCACTATCGCCTGCTTTGGTCACAGATGCGATTGACCGGCAGACCGCCGAATGGCGCGAGCGCATCAACGACGCGTGGGTCCGTTCGGGCGTACAGGAATCCTCCAACTGGGTGCGCTCGAAAATGAGCAGCGTACGGGCTGTGGAGACCATCGTGATGGCCGTTGAAGGCGTTTTTCTTATGAAAGACCTCATCCCCATCCGTTATCTGACCACTATCCCTGCTGTGCCGGCGATCAATAGCCCTGAGTTCGCTCTCAGGGTACCCGATCTCTTCATGCTTGTGGATGGGGCGTTTTGGGCCCCGTTCTCCCTGTGGCTGCTTACGAGCTACCTCCTACCATTGCTCTTTGCTTACTTTTTCAACATCAGCTTGCAAGCAAGCGGGAGTCCCGTGCCTGAGACGCGCAAGGGCCACAAAGCGCGTCCTGAGTTCGATCCGCTCAGTTTCAATATCACCAAAGCCGTCATTGCGTACGTGGTTTATGCGCATCATTTCAATTTTATGGGTCTATACAGCAACTTCTCCATTGAGAGGGTGAATGTATCCGTCCCCTTCCACTGGCCAGGCATGCTTACCACTGCTGCAATTGGGACTGTTGGCACTCTCTACGAGGCTATTCTTCGCAAGTAGATATAGATATATATGCTTCGATCTGTGCTTGTCATTGTCTTGCGGCGGGGTCCGCTCTAGGTTGCGTTGGATGATGCGTTCTTACGCGGTTGGCGCAAACTTTTCGGCCTCATGAGAAGCAATATATCAGCAAATCAACGGTAAGAAAATGATGGAAGGGCGAAGAGGGTCGGACAGTTGAACAAGGAGGCTTCTCGCTCCACTCAGGTGTCAGGATGAGTCGAAGCTCATTTCTTGGATATCTTCTTCTCGGGGTTTAATATGGCGTGATGTCTGTCTGGGTCTTGCTGCAGTTTTTGGTCCTTTCTGTACTCGCTTCAGAGGGAGGCGCCTTGGTTGTATCTCTGGATTGTCGTCTTCTTGTCACTATACTCAGTATATTCGATCCACTTTGTTGGTTTTGGTGTCACGGAATCAATTGATTAATATATTAGTCTACGGCTTTCAAACATATGGAATCTCGCAGTTCTAGCCCACAGATTCGGGATAACCGACGTCTTCGAATCAGATTCCTATATATTGTATCTTGGGTATATATACATGTGTCAACCACCGTCCCAGCGAGGGTCTATTTGAACAAACAGAAAAGAGAAAACAAAGCAACTTCGGAACTTGGAGACTCCATCAGCGCATCCTCTTAAATCTTTGCGCTAGCTCCAACGTAAATAGAACAGGAACCCCCGTGTCCACAGTCACCTCATCAGCTCGGATATGATTACTCGTACTAATCTGGCCTCCAATCTCAGTCAACCAGTCCTTAACATCCCACTCAAATCCACGCGTCGTGATCCTCGCCGGTCCTGACAGAGGAATTATCCCGACGTTCTCCTCCAGCATATAATATTCCTCCTCTGCCTGCTTAGGATACACACCAGGCCTTTTGGTTCTTGCCGTGCAAATAGTGTGCCTTCCCGACTGCAGAATAAACGTGATACTCTCCTCGGAGACCAGGTACAGATCCCCCATGGCCGGCTCTCCAGCTACCTCCCTCGTCATCATATACAGATGATGGATCTGCGAGAACGCCTGGTCGACTCTCCCGCCCAGGCCGCCCATAATGAGAATCTCCAGTTGCGCAGACGGCGACAGCGTTGAAATCTCGCGCTTAGCGATGATCTCAGCTGCCTGCGCGCGGAGGTACTTGAGACACTTGGTGAAATCCGTCGAGTATTGATCCGGATCCTCAAGGACGGGGACGCCCAGGCCCTCGTAGTGCGAACGCACGGAGGGGCGGATGGAGTCCAGATCGCCGATTATCATGTTGGGTAACTGGGTTCCGGCTTGTTAGGTCTGCGGTGATGCTGTCTTGGTGGTAGAACAGGTGGTTTTACCTCTTGGGATTCCCTTCCCTGCTTGTGCATCATGTCGTAGAAGCGGTTTGCGCCGCCGTCGGCGCAGATGGTGAAGCATGCTTGGAACGAGTTAGCTAATTCGGTTTTGATTATGCGGGATCGTGTATCGAGGGTTGCACTGTGCGCAGGCACATATACCATGTTTCTTCAGGACTGCAAAGGCTCTTTCATTGATTGGCTGGTTGAGGACGAGCAGAGCAAATGGAGCAATGGCTTCGCTGGAGTCGCAGAAGAATTGAGTTGGATCCCACTCGGTTGACATTATCGCTTGATAAGTTGAATTTCCAGGATGATTTGATCAGTTTCTCGTCTGGGGGGAAATCGAGCTCAATCTGTGTCTGGCTGCACTGGTATTCGGGCTGGAATGGCGATACAATGATGTTCTTACTGCAGTGATGTCACCCACTGGCATTCAAGGGTATCTCAGTATCTCTGGTAAGACAGGCGATCACTTTCCCAACTTGAGACCCATAAGTGCTGAATTTATCTTTGGGGTTGGGAGAGATTGAGTTGAAGAACGATTCTCTGCCGCAATTGGGAAAAGTCTACCTTTACTAAAAAACTGTATGGAGGGGCTTAACCTGGATGTAGTAGATTTCAAAAGGGACTGGTGATGGTTGATCTGGCAAGCAGAATGGCTTTTCATACGAGAGAATCTAGCGAAGAAGCCTTGACATTGACAGTTTCACTTCTCATCTACTACTACACAAGATTGGCAGGTTAGTCTTCGATCTTGATGTTCTCATTCACATCATATATGTATCATTATGGCATCCCAACTTTCATTAGCACTAAACATCTCTCTTTTATTTCAGAGATTAATTTTACATAACAGCCTCATAAGCATCAAGTCAGTCATCAAGGTCATGAGCTGAAGACTGAATTAATCAGCGCAGCTCCTATAATGGTAAGCACCTGCAAAAAGAAGATGATGGAAGTAGA
The DNA here is from genome assembly GCF_001078395.1 of Aspergillus udagawae. Classification (NCBI taxonomy): domain Eukaryota; kingdom Fungi; phylum Ascomycota; class Eurotiomycetes; order Eurotiales; family Aspergillaceae; genus Aspergillus; species Aspergillus udagawae. Next base: position 1,537,887 of record NW_025091271.1, read on the forward strand.
TATGGACATCATCTGATTGGCCAGATCGAAACGTGACCACCCACCACACTCTCAAAGTGGAAATTTATGAGCCTCAGGCCAGCAGGACATCACCAATTCGTCCACATCGTCTTTCTCTCCGCTTCGCGCACCGGTCTGGCCGGCCATATCCTTCTCAATTCGATTTCGCATACCGATTGAATGTCTGCATAGTCGGTTTCGTATTTACTTTTCATATTTCTTTGCTTCATTTTCTCACACCCCTTCCGCATCATGTTCCGTCCCGCGACCAGAGTTCTCCTCCGCGCGCAGGGTGTCGCAGCCCGCGGCCCGGCCAGCAGACGATTGATAAGCACTGCTCCCCCGAACACCAAGTCGAGGAGTTGGAAGAATACCGCTGTCCGTCTGGGGTTGGCCGTCGGAGCTGTATACTACTATAACACGAGCAATGTCTTTGCCGAGCAGCCGTCATGTATGTGCGAAATCCCGGTTGTGATCGTTACCTTTGATTCGGTTATAGCTTTTTTCCTTTCCTACCCAATTAGGACCTTGCGTCTGAACGAGCAAGATTCTGATAATAGCAAACTGCTTTACACATGTAAGATGAATCTCATACTAATTGATCTTGGTCAACGACACAGTCTCCCTCCGCTCCAAGCAGAGCACACCGGATTCTTCCGATGAAACCCACCCCCCAACCCTCGACTCCATCAAGCCCAGAATCCGCGAAGAAAGACAAGCAGAATCGAAGGCCGTCTCGCAACCGGATGCGCAGCCCACACAGCAAGAGGCCCTACCCGCCTCAGAAGCCGCTCTGATGTCGCCCCAAGAACTCGAAGACGAAGCCAGCCAGGAAGCCGCCTTCAACCCCGAGACTGGCGAGATCAACTGGGACTGCCCATGCCTAGGTGGCATGGCTCATGGTCCTTGCGGTGAGGAGTTCAAGGCTGCGTTCAGCTGTTTTGTGTACTCCACAGAAGAACCCAAGGGCATGGACTGCATTGACAAATTCAAGTTCGTTCTATCCTGACCTTCCTGGATATATCGCTCGGGATGCAGTCATGTACTAACCAACGCTTCTAATGTGACAGGGGCATGCAAGAGTGCTTCCGGAGGTACCCCGACGTCTACGGTGCCGAGCTCGAAGATGACGAGGAGGCCGACGCTGCAGCTGCCACCGCAGCCGGCGTCTCAGAACCCAGCGAGCAGCCCGCTTCCCCCGCCGTCAGCACCCCCGCCGCTGAGATCGATGCCTCCTCGCACCCGGAAGAAAAGCGGGCCCGCGCAAAAGACGTTCACGCTCAGGTGAAGTCGGAAGTTGCCGAGACGGCTGAGCAGGCTGAGAGCGAAGACCTCATTCCCAAGGCCTGGCACGATACCGAAGGCAAGAACGGCGATGTCACCAAGGCCCAGCAGACGGAGAAATGAGCAGTCCCAAACTTGATAGATTAATACATGTGACGAGCAGAACAAAATTTCTCTCGTAACAGTTGAACGGTCCAGAAAGGGTGGGACGTGTGGGATTCAGGCCGTGTACTACTATACCTTCATCGCTCTCTTTCCTGCACTATCTCCTAACGGAATGACCGATATTTCCTTTCCATCCGTCTGGGTGTTCTTTTCATCATCTCCATTTTGGTCTGCATCTGATTCTTTCTCTTGATTACCCTACTCCATCATGTAACTTATTGTACTTTATGTTCTGGCCATTCAGCAAGAGGAGCGATAGAAAATAGAGCCTTTTGTGGAGTTACCATAGCCCCGTATCATGTGTCTCTGATCTATCCCTACGGGGTTCGATAATATGAGTTCGGATAAATCAATACTTCGTTGGACTATTGCAATCTAGTGTTCAAGACACGCAAAGCGGATAGATGCTTCAGCTGAAGACGGTGACCCGGCTCCAGCCTCATGACTTCTCCTTGTCCGCGCTTGCTAAGCAGCGGCACCCATATCTTGCTTCCAGTTTTCACGGACTCAAAGACTGGCATTTTAAAGCCATTGTCGTTTGAGTTGTGGCGATTCGACCCCACAAGACAAGACCGTAGAGCATAATAGCCCGATAACGACCACAACTATCCCCGCCGAAATCCAATCCGTGACATCAACCATACCATACGAAGGCTATATCATGCTCCTCACAAAGACTTCTCGATAGTCGAGTAGCATGGGCATGGAGTGTTTCCAGTAGTGTACGCTGGGTACATGCGGAGGTAAGACAACACTAGATGTCCAAGGTCAAAATCACACGACGTAGTGATACTCAATGGCCACTCATCAGAAGTTCGCTGGCGATAACGAAGTTGATGCGCAGAAGCGCACTCAACCGCCTCAAACATCGACCGATGAGGGATTATGGAGCAATGTGCAGCCGAATAAGTCCAGCTGTAGAACAGAGGATCACTACCAAATGACATCGCTGAGTTGGAGCTTTCTAGACCGGAAAGCTGTGCGGTTCGAGCCAGGCTTGTCAAGCTTCGGGGGGGTACGCTTTTCAGGCACTAAACGCAAGTCAGATAACGAACACTGGCTCGAATAGAGCGATGCTCACCTTCAGTATTGTTTTCAGCCTCGTTAGTCATTTCGTAATTGAGCACCAAGTTCTTGATGCGTTGCTGCTCTTCACGGTCCGCTTGCTGCTGACTCTTCATGGCAATTGCAAAGCTGGAGTCAGATGGGAGATCAATTGTACGAGTCTATGGCTTGTTAGCAACATGAAATGCATATGGTTAAGAAGTGCAACAAACCTGCTGCTTATTTCCCTTCTTTGTCATCAAAGAGAAGGCCATTGTACTGGTTCGCTCGGGAGGCGCTTCAGTCACTGCATCACCCGCCGAAGCCTCACGGCCGGCACGCCTCATGGGCAGAGGAATATCGAACACAGCCTTGCGTTCGAACCGTCTAGACTCCATACTCTCCGCCATCATTTTCTCGAACTCGCGCTCAAACTCAGCCTCAACTTCAGGATCACGCTCCTCCTCCTGACGAGTGACAAAGATCTGCTCGTCGTCGGATTCACTGTCAGTATCTTGCTCGGCATTAGGGCCAGAGACCTGTATTTATAGCGTCAGTGACGATTCTTGGGGCAACCTTGCCCTGATGGACGTGAAACTCACTTCAGCTTCGTCGCTCGACTCTTGTTCTTCTTCAGCCTCGGGAATTGCATCATCCTCAAGACCGTCATCAGACGAGCTGCTTTCTGCATCATCTTCATCTGGCTCCATAGGCCTCTCGGAATCCTGAGTCTTGTAGTTCTGGGCGACTGCTTCACTGAACAACTGCGTGGCTTCCTGCAAATCAGTCATCAACTTCCATTGAGGACGGGCCATAGCGAAGGTGTCCTGGATCAAGAATTCGACGTCCATAGGCAAAGGGTCCTTTGTAAGATAATAGTACTGCGAAAATATTAGACAACCACTCCTTTCGAAGACCGAGCGGGAAGAAGCAGTACCTGAAAGAAGATCAAGAAGAAATCCAACTTCTTCTTAGCAGAACCACGATCAAAACAGTGACCACAAGTGTCCAGCAGAGTGCAAACCAGGCGAATCCGGAAGAAATCATCTGGTAGATCTAATGGGTTGAGTTTTCCAGGAATCGGAGTGCCACCTTCTACATAATATGTGAGTAATAGAAAACAACGAATCCAATGATGCTTACCGTAGCCAAAAGTGACAATCCGGTACAACGTATCAAAGACCACGGGCGAGTCGATCATTTTGTAGTTGTACAACTCCCCGAGGTATTTCACTTCAGCTACACGCTTCTGGTTGAACTTGAAATCGTTCTGTTCGAGTCCCAGCGTGATCTGCTCAAGGATGTTGTCTACAACACTAATCACAAAGTCCTGGTGATACCTATAAAGTGCACTGACAAGGATAGCGAGAAGGTGGATATTGCCGTATTTGACCTTGACCGGCTTACTGAAGACACGCTCCAAGATATCGACCACCTGGTGAAAGAGATTAGCAATTTGTGTCGCTCGCACACGGAGAAGGGGCGTAGGGTGTGCTTACATCTTGTTCTTCCCAGTGGAGCTTCCGAATCGACTTCAGGATTTTGGTATAATTACGCTTGTTCATGTCGAGGTAAATCAGCTTGCGGATGTAGGATTCCATAGGCGTGCGCTCCTTCTGTTGAATAGCAGGTCGCGGCGGCGGGTCGACATAATACATTGCGTTCTCGATGATCATTCTTTCTTGCTGTCCCAGATGCTGGACTGTCTTCTTCCTGCCAAGCTTCTCTAAAAACGAGGCCATCCGCGGGGATGTTTCTGGATTCCGAAGCAGGTAGCGTCCGCAGTTTTCGAGAAGATGGCCAATAATCTCAATGTTCATGCGTGAAAAGTCGTCGAGGGAAACCTTGAAACAGTGAAAGATAATGTGCTCCGGAACAACACCGAATTTGGTCAACTCTGCGAAATAACGGATATTGGTCATCCGAACCTGGCCAAGGAATTCTTTGGACTTCCGACGTTGAAGACTGCGAAACTCTTCGTCGAGGTACGTTATTAGGCCTTGAGGAATATCCTGAAGATACTGCCCGAGGGTTGCAACCAGTCGAGAATAAAATGGCAGAAGATCGACTCGACCCTTTGGGACATCTGACACAGCCTTGATGAGCCTGTTCCTCGACGCCTTGGAGTTAAGAAAGCAAAATTCGAGTGCCAGCTGATCAACTTGGTCCTTTGTTTGGAGCTCAGGGAGTCTAGCCAAGAGAGCGTCTACCTGAGCTCCAACGGTCTTGCTGGCGATGGCGGTAGACTGATCTTCCGCCTCCGCAGCAGACTTCTCTTCCGGTGTTGGTGTTTGGCTTGCGTTCTCAGGCTTCTCTGCACTGGAATCGGGAGTAGATTCGCCGTCTGTCTTTTTCTTCGCAGCATCGTCGGAGTCGGACTTTTTCTTCTTACCATCTTCAAGCAGGACCGACGGTACCTTTCCCTTGAGATCAACCAAGTTTTCATAGAACCGGCGTTCCTCTTCATCCTCCCAAATACCGGGACCTTCGCCCTGGCCACGCAGGTATTCCGACGTCTTCACAAGGCCGATCCCACCACTCGAAGCAGAGTCAGCCGCTTCTTGCTCAGCCAAGGCTGGCATTTCCACTCCTAGAACCTCGCACAGCACCTGAGTGTTTGCAACCAGTTTCTCCAATAACTTGCTCTGCTTGTCAAAATTTGCTTGACGGTCCTCGAATATCTCGCCACTCTTGACGTAGACTTCCGCATTTCGACGACTCTGCGCTGCCAATGCTCTCTGGTCGCGAACGACGTGCGCCTTGACATCTTCGAGATACCGATTCAGAATACTCCTGAAGCGAAGCTGCGTCTTCTCCGGCACAAGCGGGGTGTCATTCTCGGCGGCCGTCGCATCGTCTCCACCATTCACTGTCTCTGAAGGAGCAACAGAGGTCGTGGTCCCATCCGCATCAACCGTCTTCCGGCTCTCGTCGACCAGATTCGCTCCGAGAATATCCCAACTAAAGCTCTTGGCAAATAAGACGGCAAGTGGCAGATTGGCATGATCACGGTCGTGACCAAGGAGATCTTTCAAGACCTCCAGGGGGAACGGCTCGGCTTCTTTGTCGTGATCTTTGGCTGCAGATGGCGTCGCCTTAGGCTTAGACACGGCGTCTGTCGCTTTTCCACCGATACTGACCACACCATCCTTGCCCTTGGCACCCAGGTCATCCGGTCTTTCGATGTCGTCCAGGGTCCTCAGAACTCCGACAAGCCATAGCTCCGTGACCACCCTAAGCAGTATCCGATGTCTGGAGAGCCTTTCTTTCTCTTCACGCTCGCGCAACTCCTGGCTGAGGGTTCTGAGCTGCGACTTGTCAGGTGTGCTGAGACCGCGACCTAGCAACCAACCGATTTGCCTCGTGAACTCGTCGGGTCCGAATCGCTGATGCAGTGCGCTTGTGACTTCCACGCCCGCGGCGATCTCCCCCGGGGACTTGAGTTTGCAGAGACCCTCGTAGCATGCGGAGATGATCTCGGAAAGGTACTTGTGGAGCGACAAAGTGCGGATATCAGTCAAGAAGGTTTGCAGGACTGGTGCATTGATTCCTGTTCGAAGACGCTTGATAAAGGCCGTATTCTTCTTCAGCGACGAATCAAGCGAACTGCTGACCGGAAAGAGATCTGTAAATTAGTTCGATACGTAGTTAGATTACTGTGAGAGGAAAGCGTCCAGCGGAGTTTGCCATTGAATGGGGAGGTAATTACCACTCTCTCCAACCCAGGCTCGTTCATTCAGGTCACGGAGCTCCCCTAGATATGCCAGAATTGTCAGATATCAAATAGAGCTTGGTTTGGCTCCAAGTGCTATGCAAAGAAAATGCGTACGCTTTCTCTGACGTTCCATCTCTTATTGCCGGCTGCTGTCCGCAGCGATTTTAACTGTCGTGGGGTCCTTTCTCAGAGTCCGAAAGGAAAGCGCATAAGTGACTTGAATGCCACATTGGTGAAGCACGGTGAAAAATGGCGCGCAGCGTATGGTACAGCTAGACGCCCTCAGTGCGTCAAGTTATAAAGTGTTTGTTGAAGATGAAGATGATTCTCTTATTTGCCTGACTGCGGCGGCGAAGTGGGATCCGAAGGCGGTCCTGGCAGTGAAACTGGACCCTTGGGATGTTACGGAGTTCGCCCTTCCACTTACTATAAATTCCAGCAAAGCGCTCTCTTAATGCCCTAACTCAGTGCGTTCCTTTCATTCTAGTTTTTTATTCCATGCAACTTAATGCAAGTATTAGAGAAATACTAGGATTAAAATTCCAGCATAGCGAAGGTGCTGTACTTTTTTGGTCATGCTCTTGCTTGATGACGGACTGATATGGACATCGCTTTTACTGTTTCTTGTGGTGAACAAACGCACGCTTTCATGTTCATAGAAATCAAGCCCTTTGCAGATGCCTACTGAGCTAGCAAGCTATGTTGTCCAACAGCAATCACCAAGAACAAGGCTCAAAAGATAGATTCAAAGAGACTGCTACATATTACATATCCTGCAATATCTCCGTGAACCCCGTCTCTTTCCCTCTCTCTGTTGCTAGCAGCCTAGACTGAAGCTCATGTTTCTGATCTTGCTCACTCCAGCTCTGTTGACGGTTGATCGTCGGCTTCCATTGCTTCTCCGAGGAGCGGCCTTGAGAACTGGCACTTGGTGGATTGGGAAGAGGCTCACTGCTTCGGCTCACGGACGGGTTTGCAGGGAGCAGGACAGTCTGAGATTCAGAGGTGGGTTCAGCGAACGGTCCTTGATGGCCTGTGGACGACATTGCTCTGTTGGGAGACGATGTTGTGGATAGAACTGGACTATACTACTGATGCGGGGCTTCTTCTGCCTTTGCCGAAACGTAATGGGTTAGGCATTAGTTCAGTGACTGTCAAGGGACATGACTTACTCAATTGAATATAACAATGACCGTGTTCCAGACACACACCAAAGTGAATTTAGATTAGCGAGACATAAAGAAAATCAGACATCCGTATGACAGTTTAGAGGGATTAATATAGGTGCCAGAAGAGTGACGGAAATGTCATGCTATGTCATACGTTGTGGCGACTGTGTGAAAGTTACATTGGCCGGATATTAGACTTTTGAGGTACAAGATAGTGACAAGTTCTTTATTTCTACCACAGCACCCCCCGCGAGGTACCTCTCTAGGCCCAACAGCAAATGATATCAGAGCGAGCAGGGATGATGCGTTATCGCCAACAATTCCTTGTATGACAATTGTCACGTGATACTAGTTATGAAGAGCTGATTCAACTGATCGGATAAAAAATGGATCGAAAGTGTAACAAGTACCTCTATGAAAGAAAGCAAATGGTTCGAAAGTCAGGACGGCAGGTAATGTAGTGATGAATACTTTTATTCTCTTGGACGAGACCTCATACCATACAGTTATTGAAGAGCCGAGCTCATCTAGTACATGGAAAGAGACATCTTTGCTGACAAGAAGCTTTGCAAAGACGCTCGGTCCACGCAATACTTTCAGTATATCCATATGAACGACAATGCTGGAACCATCAGCGTGCATCATAGGCCCGATCGTCAGGAAAGGGACGTGGTACGAAATCGCACGAGTACAAAAGAACGCACCTCAACTGTTTGAGGCGCAGATTAAACAAACAAGGCATCATACCTAGATGAGAAGAACGGTCCACCATACATCATACACCTTCATACAACATGAAAAAATCAAACAGGGTATGCCCACGCCACGCTATGCGAGTCCTCGAACTGCAAAAAACACAAGGAATAAACAGAGGTAATGGAACTATGTACTAAGAACGGTTACCGCAAATCTTTTAATCGGGATGTCGGCGAATACGACGCCATCTTGGACTTCACACAGTTGATTCATTTTGGCTTACGCCAGAAGTATTGCTGTACAAAAATTAGCAAATTAATAACTAACGATCAGTCAGGACCTGAAGCATACCTTATGTTGCTTTCGGCAGTTGCGAAGACCTGGCTTCCTGAGGTCATTCACAACTGCTTCACGTCGCATATCATCGTCGTCGAAGTCAGGTATATAGTAGTATTCGCTTTCAAGTGGTTTGCCGGCGGCATCTTTTCCTTCACGTGCAACCTTGCCAATACATTTGGTGGACTCTATGATGGCGCGAATTTCCTCGCTTGAAGGTCCCTGCTTGGACCGGTCATCCCGCTTCCACAGAGCCGGAGGAAGATTATTTAGTATAATTGAGAATGGAGTCGAAGACAGGCGGGAGAAAGCAAGTTGATTCGCCGCATGGTTCTGGATTCTCTCATAGGTCTCGTCAGTCAGTCCTGACTTGCGTTCCGAGCTGTCTTTCTCGGAAGGTCGTTGTGGCTGTTTGGGAGATTGAGTAGGCTGAAGAGGCCGAGAAGGGCGTGGGCCTCGCAGTGGTGATTCATCTGCGGAGAAAGATGCCATGCGGGGAAGGAGGTTGTCGCCGAAAGGACCGAAGGAGTGAATGATTGGGTCGTTCTCCTCGTCGTGGTCCGAGAATTCATCGGGTCTGCTAAGGTCGCTCAGATCGCTGGACTGCGAGCTTCGGAGAACATCCGCCAGACGTGCGGATTCATGGGCGGCTCGAGGCGATGACACATCTCGAGAAAGCTCACGACGAACTGGAGATGCTTCATCTTCATACACAACCACTGCGTTTCGCGAGCGGGTAGGAGTAAACAAAGGCGAGGATGGAGGAACGAGTGACTGCACCGCAGGTGACGGAGAGACGGGGGAAACCAGACGCTGTCGTTCGGCAAGGGGACTGCCTTGTAGGCTCCTACGAGACTGGTTGGGGCCTTTTGGTGTTGTCTCTTCCCAGGTTTGCTCTGAGTCCGTTGAAGCATAGTCCTTCCTTTCATTCCGTGGCCATTGCACGAGCACACGAGTATCGTGGACATCCACCATGATGTCCGCATCTTTGATATCGGACGTGAACGTCTTCCCTTTGGCCAACTCATATGTCTTGCCTTGGCAGAGAAGCTTAACCCCGTTCCACCCCATGCACATTATCTCCACCCTATCACGATCAAATGGGTTAGGTGCCGGTTTATAGGTGGCCTTGACATGAACCCTCGATATCATCCGATTGGCGGACAATTGGTGGTGACAAGATGCACTAGACCTCCCCATCAAAATGGGCTCTCCACTCTCAGGAAGCATCAGTGTTGGGACGGTCGACAATGGAGTGCGTTCGGAGCCTGACTGAGCAATAGTACGACGTGATGCAGACCGTGACAATGCCATCCGAGGCGGTGACGAGGACATGATATGGGTCGACGAGGTCGGGACAGGAGTAGGATAGGTTGATACTATGCCATGGCTATCGCGAGCCACACGCTTCTGTGGCCGAGGAAGGGAGGGAGACGAGCTCAATGGCTCGAAAGCAGGCAACAAGGACGCAGGACGCTTCACACCTACCACAGAAGCAGTGGCACTGCTCCTTGGAGGAGAAGACTCCATGATGCTATGGACTTTGACCAAATCAATTGAAAGATAAAAACAAAAGACAAAAAAAGCTTCTAGGCACCTCTAGCAAACTCCTAATGAGAGAAGATATTGACTGAGGTTCGCGTCGAGGCCGCGTAGGGGCCTATTTCTATGGCACAATAATCACAGGACAGCAATATAAAGGAAAGAGAGAAGCTTGTCCTAGACAAAAAGGAAAGAACTGAAGCTTCCCCCCAGGATGACGACCAGGAGGTTGGGAAGCACAAGAGAATTGGCCTGCGAGAAAGAACAAGTACGAGGCATAGAAGAAAAGGGTGAAAGTTGGTGTGTGGTGCAGGAATGCCTGCCGGAGCGGAACGTCTCGTCCTTCCAGCGCGGATTTGCACGCTTACAGACTGAGACGCGTTCGATAGGCGCCGACAAGGGCTCAGAAGCTCCACCGCTAACCTCGCGCAGCCTCACTGAAAGGCCATTTCAAACTATGTGTCGTACTGCATGATTCTCCTTTAGATTCTCAAGCCAAGCAAAAGATAGAAAGGGTGAAGCATGAGCTGATAGAAACCATGCCTCAATGGCTCATACCTGCATACAAGATCTGTGTTGTGTATGCAAAAGGCGCGTCCGCCGCGTCTAGCCTCATATGCTCCCGCGTTCTATGGTTCGAGTCCCCGTGACTCGCGCATGATCACGTGATATATGGTCAGCCGTCGGTCAGTGCCTGCGCCGCTTTGCTGGAATGCGCGCTCCATTGGATGGTACCATGCATTTTTGTTCGTGCCTTGCTTAGTCTACCTACTGATGACACCCTGGAAGATGTGAGGCCAGCAGCTTGGGCCCATCTAGTTGAAAAGCAAATTTGACAAGAGAGATAGTCCCTGTCATTCGGACTCCCTCCAAGTCTAAGGACAGCAGCAGCGGTGTCAGTATCTGCCAAAGGAGCTCTTTGGCATAGAAATGACTTAGTTCCGTGCGGCATATCATAGAACATGCCTGCTACCGTGGTACTCAAGCCAACAGGAAGCATTTCTAGGATTCTATGTTTTCGTCTACTCCCATTTACACAATGCGTAGGTACTCGCAGCACGCTGCAGCAGCCATCACCATACTCCCAGCCTTCCATCCCCAACTGATGTTGTCTTCTCCACCCAAAGAATACAGTGTATTACCATCAATATTGCCAACTGCTCACTTTTGCATGTGTCATGCGTATCGCAGCCAAACTGTACTGTGGTGGAATGTTCCTCCCTTATATACCTCTTTACAGTAGGGTTTATTGGGCTGAGCCGGGAGGATACGCAAGATGCACATTACTTATGTCTAAAATTTGCTCCAAGCTCAGTGCAAAGGAGATGGTTACATTCTAAGTATTTGGAAAATTTGAACATTTCGCACAACGTAAGACAAGAGGCGGACAGTCATTGACAAGACCTCTGAAACACGACAAAACATGCAGGAAGCGACACTGTGCAATTGAGATAGACGAGGGTAAATAAACCGGGATACTTGGCTCTGAAGTTGGAGAATAAAATTTAACCACAATGTCTCTAACAAAAGGTCGAAGACATGACAAGATGTGACAAGAACTTGAGTTCACGCCACATAAGGTAATATAGTAAGATACACAGAAGAAAGCAAGCACACTGGGTAATTGTTCATGAGGCGGATGAGCGGCGCTCAATGGTCTTGTCTCACGGAGGATTGGCGGAACATGTGAGGCGGCCATTACCATCTACGCACAACGGCGGCACGCACTAGAAGCTGGACGACTTCATCCTCTAGTAGAAGACAAAGGTGGCATCACCAGACATGACCTCGACCTGTTGGAGACGGTATGTAAGTCAACTATTCTCAACATGGCCGGGAGACTCGAACTTACAGTGCACCCAGAGCTGCTGCTACCGGTCTCGGAGTAGAAGACACCATTTTCGTACTTGCAGGAGCCGCTGAGGTTATCACCCTTGATCTTAATGTTAAAGTCAAGCTTTGCGTTCGTTGTGGGGCTGTTCTGGAAGATGGAGAGCCATTTGCCGTTGTTCTGGCCGACGCCAAGGTTGACGGGAGCCCAGTTGCCGATGGGCAGGCTGCCATCGCCCCACTGGCAACCCTTCTCAGGGGACACGCCCTTAGGGTTAACGTAATACTGAGCAGAGGTTGTCTTGCCCTGCCACTTGTAGTAGGTCTCACCATCGGGGCAGGTCAAGGGCTGGAGCTCATTGTCACCAAGGCCAAGGGGAATGGTCTCGGATTCGGTACCTTAGAAAGCTTTCGTTAGACAGGATAAAGTGTCGTGAAAGGTCAAACTAACCAGGATAGTCGGTACGGCAAACAGAGACGGTTTCGCCCACGGTGTTCTGGACGTGGACACCTCCAACGCCGGGAATGCAGAGCTTCTTTGAAAGAGAAGGGTTTGTAAGGTAGAGCTTTCCGTTACGGCACTCAATACCACCAACAGACTGGCCAGTGGAGCCCTGGGTAGTAGGCCACTGAGACTTCTGGTAACCAGCCGGGCAAGCATAGGAGCACATGGCGCCAGAGGTGCAGCTATCACCAGTGACGGCCGTCACAATTTCGCTGATAACCTTGTCGGCCAAGGAGACATACTGGATACCAGACCATCCGCCGAGACCGAGGTAGTTAAGAGGAACAGCGCCATACTCGGATGGGAAGGTAGAACAGTCAAGTTCTCCATCAGGGAAGTCGGCATCCAAACCAGTGGCGGTGGAAGAGCTGGCAGAAGAGCTGCTAGAGGCGGCAGGGGTCTGGACTGCGTCCGAAGTTGGAGCTGAGGTCGAGGAGGCCGGGGTGACAACGGAAGAGAGTTCGATGAATTTGGCCGGGGCAAATGTGGGGGTGACCTCAGGCGTGGAGGCAGGAGCAGAGGAGCTGCTCAGGTTGTCGCAGACGGCAGTAGGATGGTCATTGTCGGCAAACTTGAGAGTGCCATCAGCCAGACCGGCACACACCTCTTGAAGAGGAATCGGCTTTCCGTCTAGCTCGTATTGCACGACGGTGGTACCGGATTCAACAACGTTCTCGCGCTTGTGCTGGTGGTGACGATGCTGGTGGTGATGTTGAGCGGCCACCAGGGAACCCGCCGTGGCGAGAGTAAGAGCAACGGTATTGAACTTCATTGTGTTCACGTCCCTAATATCGCGCCCAAGATGTCGGTAATCTTATAGCCATGCCAATTAGCGTACGCTCCAGCGAGAAAATGAGTTCAGAGACATGAGTTGTAAGGCATCCAGTTCATTAGATCACTGAGATTCTCATACACTCAATGCAACAAGCGCCATTGGCACAGATACATAAGAGTCTATTGCTGTCTCTGATGCCTCGCGGCTCAGAGTCAGACCTTTCAGAGATGAACACGGATGTGCCACAATCTAATGTGGTGCAAATCTAGAAAGCAGACAAGGATGCAAGAGGGTCAATTGCACATACCTCAATGTCGCAAGTGCCCAGGCGCGCTCGTGTGGTAAGACTTGGTATAGAAAGTTGTGGTCGCAACAAAAGGTCGAAACCTAGAAGTGAATATGAGAGTTTCAAAGAGTGAAGACGAGGTTCCCAAAAGAGCGTGCGAGAGAGAAGACAAGTCCCTCTGGTCGGATAGGAATCTCACAAACAAGGACAGGAGCCGGAGAAGACAAGGTTCTCTGGAGGAACGTAAGATCGCAAGAGAGAAAAATAAGGGAGGGAATCAAAGGGACTGAAGAGGAGTAAGTAGAGTCAGAGAAAGACTGTTAGTCAATAATAGTGGTCCAGGGGAAGCTACGGGACAAGGCGTAAGTGCAGACTGCAGACCCTTCCAGGGGGCTGAAAAAGAGAAAGTGTGTGGGTGGCACTGCCGCTGGAAACAGTGGACAGAGACAGAAAGGCTGATAGTCAATAAGACTACTACTGTAAGTGTTAAATTAATCATAATAATAATCATGCTAATAGAAATAGGGGGCCCCACTCCGCGAGAAAGACTGAAGGTTAATGGGGTCAAAGGCTCCAGGCATACAGACTAGATAGTACTGTACGGATCTCCATAGTACGAAGTCAATAGTAAATCAGTTGGCGCCCTCCCGTTTGTTCGTGTTACTGTTGTTGTTTTCTTAGCGCCCTGGAGATAGTTGGTACCTGGCTGTAGGGAGATTCAAATCAATGGTTGACGGAAATGAGCCTGATGTAAGACTGGTGTGGTACGTCTTATTACTGGTCATACCTTCATCAGGGGTACGCTCGCCGAGAAAAAGGTCGGTAACCCAAGGTTAGAAACCCGCTTCTGAAATCATCCATGGACAACGTGAGATACTCTTGGATTAGCAGCCACAGTGGGGACGCCGACGTGTCTACAACAGTTTGTGGTGCGTATCCTGACTACTACGGTAGTCTAAGTAGGTATCTAAATTCTACCTAAGTACAAGTGGCTGAGAGCCGAGTTGCCTCCCCTTAAACACGAGAATCCCGACCTCTAAACTCCAGAATTCGAAGACTGGAACATCTCCACTAGACTCTGGGCAAGGGGTTGCTGCTGGGGATGGTCATATCCTTTTACTTTTGACCTGTACGGAGTAGCTAATTACCTAGTTATCTAGCCTCCGTGTGTGATGTTTGTTCGTTTCCTGTTCCTGTCGGCTTGAGCTTGGCGTTTGCCGAAATTACCATGGTCAGGTCTGGCCAATCACACTGGAACCCTTGGCACAGGCCGTGCAAAATCTGGCACAACCCCCGAGCCAGGCACACCAATCACAAATCAGATGGCTGCTCAAACCATCCCATCGCCGTAAGGTTTCACTCCCAGCAGCAGTCCAAGGCGTTGTTGTCTCATGTCTGATTGATGTGCATGACTGCATATGCAAGGTACCTGGTCCTGGCTGGCATTGATGATACAGCGAGGCAAATATGTTGGCAGTATTGCAGGAGGAACAGTGATGTCAAGTTAACAGCAAGTTGTCAGGTGAGTTCTTCTGTAATAATGCGACAATCAAAACGGCGACGAAAAAAGGGTCAATCCAGCTTTGGCCATGACGCGGAGTGTACTTGCACTTTTCAATAAAAGCAGCAAACCACACACAGCGACTGAGGAAACGCGGATTGTGGAAACAAATCCACTTTCGATCTGCATTGGATCCAAACTTCCTCACGCTCCCACAAAATAGGGGATGGTTCTTCCAGTAGTATCTATCTAACTTTCGACAAAAATAAATAGAATATGAAGTTCAAGCGCTACTTTTCAGGAAGTCGAACTTGGTGGCAGATGGAATAACAATCCAATTGGTGAATGAGGCCTAGACTCCTCCTAAGGTATCTTGGGATTGAGTGATAAAAACTCAATAGTTTCCCTTGGTAAATACTTTAGCTGGAGCAGATCGGACGTTGCAGGTCGCCAGACCACGACTCAACTTTTGATAGTCGAGAAACATTCTGACGGCTTGGATTAACGACCTGAATTTCTGAACATGTCTTACCTTTCCCATCCGCACAATCTCTGCTGGTCCTGGCAACGTAGATACCTCCTGCACCTTACCTCTAGTACCTACTACGGAGTTTTTGATTAGACGATTTTCTAGATGATTGGTTAAGACCTTAGTGATCCTGCCCGATCTTGAGCTAGCGGGCTATTTACGGGGTGATATTCGTTATTTCTCAAAATATAGGGACTGATTCATGCAGCTTCCTGCGTGCCTGTTATCTACATATGGCCCGTGAAGGAAGTACTGTAGGTGAACACCCAAAATCGCCCCATGGTGTGGGTACAAGGGCCAGCCTACCTTAGGCAACACAGTTGATGGAGTTACGAAGGTGATTTAGAAACCTAACCAGCAATTGGTCAATATATGAGCATCCATTTCCCCCTAATATATGATGTCGCAGACAGGCTTGCTCTTTTTTTCGCAGGCGATATTTTAAATCTCCCTTGTTCGTGCTGCTACTGATGACTGTTGACCAAGGCTGCTGGCTGCCGAGTACGTGGGGGACTTGTACAAAGACGTGGTGGGCGGTAACTTAGTCATCTGCCCCGTTGCCCACGTTTCGGAACATTCTTGCTTCTACTCGTAGTGCGGGGCCATTCTGAGAGCATTACAGAGTAGATATCAATTTGCCAGGAATAGGTTGACCTGTAAGTATGAATATCAAGATCGAAATCTAGGGCTAATTTTGACTACGAAAGTTTGAAGCCCAGTTTCCCGCTAGTGGACTACCTTACTGGCTTCAATAACACCAACGTACTGAATCTGTCGCCGACGAGCCAGGTAACAATATATATAGCCAGCCGTTAAATATATATGTAAGATAAAGCTTCGAAGCCGGTCTTCCTCCCTGCGGCCTCTTTCTCTTGTAGAAGTTGCATTGGCGAAGCAAATGCCACTCATGCCCATTGCCGGTACATTCGAGGCCTTTCCCTCACATGTGGATAGGATAGACTAAGGGGGGGATCTCCAGAGTTACTTAATCAAGTAACTAGATGAGTCTTTTGCCTCTGTCAAATCTCGTCGATACTCTTTAGATCTGCCATGCGAGTAGTCGTAAACAAATCGTCAATCGTAATATTATTCTAGTTTAAGTTCATTAGCTCGTCAGACATCCTCCAAGCGCCTGTAGATATATTTTGCTCGGAATAGTACACTCAAGGCTAAACCAGGCTACTGTGCTACGGCACTATACTCCGAATGTTCTGATGAGGAATAGGAGTGTTACTGTGATTACTGATTGAAGGATCAGGTCTTCTGATCCATGCAGTAAACACCTTATTCATGGCCCAAGCCCCTACCACAAATGTGTTTCATCACTTGCCCCGCAGTAGCTGTCAAGAAAGCGAGCTATGAGGTGACACAAAGGCAAATATCGCTGATATTTATACCGCTCACATCTATCGAGTATCTGTATAACGTATCTCTCTGATGATCTTGCCACAGTTCCAGTCAGCTTGCCTGTCGGTGGCAGGCGCAGTCGTAGATGGACTCAGACAGCTGCCGATGTTGGACGCAAGACGCTCATACTTGGATCATTCATGAGCACAAAACGATGGAAGATGAACTAGGATACGCCAAACATTGGATAACATGGCTTTCACTGGGGCAAAGTCGATGCTGATATCTGACCTGTAAACTACATAAGCTATATATGATTGTCCAAAGAGTGGTTGTCCTCCTGGCTCAGTTGTATATATGTATGTTCATCCCTGCGACATATATATGCGAGTCAGACGTTCTTTGCTGGAAAAATAGAGCCAGAAGCATTCTCCGAAGGACAGGCACAGATTTATCGTACCGTGAATAGGGTGGCCTTGCTTGCATGATCTGTAGGAGATCTCAAGTATGTCGACTGAAGCATACCTTCGGGCATATGACCAGCACCCAGATTATTGCTTATCCTAGTCACACCTCGGATATCGCAAGAGAGGACAGGCACCAACTGGTGTCTTCGGCCTCCGTTTCTCGTTGAATATAAGAGCTTCATCACCTAGAGATGAATTCTCAGGATGTTTCCAAAGTTTAGAAAACCATGAGTTTTGCTGGTGAATCGATGTCCGGTGCTAGTTGACTAACGTTATTTTGATGAGGGACATGACTAAGCAGACACGTCCATGCCAAGACCGGACAAATTTGCCTACCGCCTTCCCGTGAATTTTTTTGATTTCCTTTATCGCAGAAACTGAGATATTCGAATTCTGCAACGGCAGTCGATTAGATTGAAAAAATGGTGTCCTCGACAGCGCTCACCACGAAAGTGGATTCTGGGTCTCCCTATCAGCTCGAAAACAGCCAAGTATGTCACCGCGTCTACCACCCCGTAACCCTCACAGTCCAGTTCTTTACTAATCACGAATCATTTAGGTCGCTAGAGCGTCTTCCGCACTCTTGAAACACATCAAGTCCAAACAGGAAGAGCAGGAAAAGACAGCGACAAAGAAGACACTTATTGGCGACGATGAAGATTCGGAAGAAGACACTGCGCTGAAAAATGAGGCGATCTGGCTTGTGCTCACCACGAAGAAGCACGTTGTCGACAAGAACCGTTTGAAACCCGGAAAAATCAGCATTCCACACTCCCTCAATGCCTCGCCGTCGTTAAGTATCTGTCTTATCACCGCCGATCCTCAGCGCTCGGTCAAGAACATTGTCGCCGATCCTTCCTTCCCTCAGCATCTCTCCTCTCGCATTGACCGGATTATTGGTTATTCGAAACTCAAGGCTAGATATCAGAGTTTCGAGAGTCGTCGTCAGCTACTCTCTGAGCACGATGTTTTCCTCGCAGATGACCGGATTATCATGCGACTGGTAAATACTCTCGGAAAGGTGTTCTACAAGTCGAGTAAGCGGCCAATTCCCATTCGCATTGCCGAAATTGAGAAAGTGGATGGCAAGAAGGTCAAGAAAGACCCGAAGAAGAAGTCAAAGGAAGATGACAGTGCTTTCGCGTCCCCGGCCATTGTCGCCAAGGAGATTGAGAAGACGCTCAACTGCGCCGCCGTACAGCTTGCGCCTGCTACCACGGCCGCAATTCGTGTGGGCTCATCTAAATTTACTCCAGAGCAGCTCGCCGAGAATGTTGAAGCTGTTGTCAAGGGGTTGACGGATAAATTCATTACGAAGGGTTGGAGGAACATCAAGGCTCTTCATATCAAGGGAGCTAATACTATGGCCATGCCAATTTGGCTGGCAAGCGAATTGTGGGTGGACGAGGGTGACGTTGTGGAAGATGCTGAGGAGGACGTCAAGGCTATCGAGGGTACGAAGATTGGCAAGAAGCGCAAGCAAACTGGCGATGACGAGAAGTTACTCGAGGAGAATAAGAAGGCCAAGAAGCCAAAGGCTGATGAGGATGACGATGCGTCGTCCATGGCCGCAAGAAAAGAGAAGCTCCAGCGGCAGAAGGCTAAGGCGTTAGAGGATGGGAACGAGTCTGGTAACAAGAAGGTTACAGGCGCAGAGAAAGTGGCATCAGGGCTTTCGAAGAAGAAGAGAAAGTCGATTTCATAATTGCTTCTACACTGGTGTTCTACGGATGTTGTCCTTGTCCAAGATACGGGTTTTGCCGCGGCGTACTTAATGTCACGTGTGTTAGTTTGTGATATAGACACAGGGCGTGTTCTCAATACCCCCTCGAAGAACAAAAAGTCTCTTTCCTGATATGGTATTTTCTGCTTTCTAGGTTACTCTAAAAGCTCCCTTTGGAGAGCAATGTATTCCCAGAAGCGAGTACAAATCGTAGACACTCGATCGTAAACTTGTAGAGGCCTCATGAGCTCGGTCATCATAGCCGAGGACACTCCGGGATCGGCGATGCTTGGCGCTCCGACGATAGCCAGCCCGTCGGAATTATCATGAGCACCTTTGATTCTGGTTACCCGCATTCAAAAACTCATCGTTGTTGCCAACCCAACAAGATATCTGAGCAGGTCTCATTACTCTCTGAATACAGCACGATGATTCCGATTGCAAGACACTCCGCCCTGCGGGTCGTCCGGTCGCAATTCCAGCCATCGCGGGCCTTCAATCAACCTACAGCCTCAGCACTTGCCCGCCTTCTCTCTACTTTAGCCGTGCTTGAACAGCGTGATGGCAAACTCCAGAACTCTTCCCTCTCCGCAATCGCCGCGGCGCAGAAGCTTGGAGGATCAGTCACAGCGTTCGTGGCTGGCGCTGGCGTGAAGGGAACTGCTGCTGCCGAGGCAGCTAAGATCAAGGGCCTGGACAAAGTAGTGGCGGTGGAGAACGACGCTTATGAAAAGGTTAGAGTGGCCCAGTGTCATAAAGCGATCTATATGCTGTTCTACAGGTACTGATGTTCCTTTAAATCTAGGGGCTGGCCGAAAACTACGCTCCTCTTCTTGTGGAGAACATCAAGAAGGGCGAATATACCCACGTCATCGCGGGGCATTCTGCCTTTGGAAAGAGTCTCTTGCCTCGTGTTGCGGCTCTGCTCGATGTGCAACAGATCTCCGATATCACAGCGATTGAGAGCGAGGACAGTACGTAGCCCTGGGATTGGATTGAGTCTCGTCGGGACTACCTGATGAGTCATTCGCATATTAACCCGTTGATGCAGCTTTTATCCGCCCCATCTACGCCGGAAACGCCATCCTCACCGTTCAATCGACCGATCCCATCAAGGTGATCACAGTCAGGGGCACTGCGTTCCAGGGCACTGAGACCGACGGCGGCTCTGCCGAGATCGTCGAGGGAGCTGACCCTAAGGCTCCCGCTCAGACCGAGTGGGTATCTGAAGAGCTTGCCAAATCCGAGCGCCCTGATCTGGCCACTGCATCTCGTGTTGTCTCCGGTGGTCGTGGCCTGAAATCGAAAGAGGAGTTCGACCGCGTTATGGTGCCTCTTGCTGACGCCCTGGGAGCTGCAATTGGTGCTTCCCGCGCTGCGGTTGACAGTGGATTCGCCGACAACAGTCTCCAGGTTGGCCAGACTGGCAAGAACGTTGCGCCTCAGCTCTACTTGTGTGCTGGTATTTCTGGTGCCATCCAGCACCTTGCTGGTATGAAGGACAGCAAGGTCATTGCTGCTATCAACAAGGATCCCGATGCTCCTATCTTCCAGGTTGCTGATGTCGGCCTTGTCGGCGATCTCTTTGAGAAAGTGCCAGAGCTTACTGAGAAGCTGAAGAGCCAGGCGTAAAATACTGAATCACTGAATCGCATTGCGGAAGTATCTTTTTATGATTTTCATTGAGCCTTGTGATGTTATTTATTTCCTTATGCAAACCTCTACAGGTGGGTGTTTATATAACTGCATACCACGCAACGCCAACGCTAGGAAATAGATTTGGAGCCTAGTATCAACAATCTATTCTATGCCCGTTTAAATCAACGTGCGCCCGGATCGTACGAGGTGTGTACAAAACAGGCCAAACCCTTCTCACTACTCTGTACATTTACTGAATCGGTGAACGGAACGTAGCAAAGGCTAGGAGGGGGGTTCTCCATCCAACATATTATCTAAAGCTGTCGCACGGCTTTCTTTATCGACAAGAAACGTGATCATCCATTCAATTGAGTTGAGTCGATCGTGATTTATGAGCTTAGGTGTGTTGAGGAGTTTATCGGAGTGCTGCGGAGTAGATACGGAGTAGTGGCAGTTTGAAGTAGCAACGATAAAGTGTCCAGGCGCGTCCTCCGCCGGCGCGTCTCGAACGCGTCGTCTTATCCCACTTCTCATCGAACTATGGAGAGTGGGCTTAGATGATAGCTACCCTTTGCTGTGTTGTTATTATAGTGCCATTGAATTGATATGCTCTCTAATTGACCTTAATGACGACCTCTCCTCCATTGATTCCCCCTTCATTTGATCCCGCTGTCCACCTTCACTCCGAAGAAGAGAACCCTCCCTCAGAAACCTTCTCCGACGATCTCGAAGCCTTAGACCTCCACCGACTAGAAAATATTCGCAACAAGGTTGTTATACAACATCGGGCTTGGAACCTATCTGACGTCTTTCGGAGTGACGAGGACGTGAGACCCGGTACGTAGCGCTGACGAGCGGGTGGAGGACGGCTGAGACTCTGACATTGAAACAGATACTCCAACGAGAGCGCGAAAGACATTATACGAACCGAATGAAATACCTGCAATAAACTCAAGCATTTACTTACCCTCTTCTCCTCCCGTCACCAAGATGCCATTCATCTCGTCCCCGGTTGCTTTTCCATCGCGCGCTGCTTCTCCAAATGAGGCGCAGAAGCGGAAAAACGATGAGCAGTCACAGTCAATGGAGCCCAAGCGGCAGAAGATGATGGGCGGCTTCCTGGATGAAGAAGATGAAGACGAGGATGAGCTGGCGGCCTTCCAGGATGCTCAAATGAAGAGCCAATTTGAGATGGAGGAGCAATTAATTGAGCAGCAGCCAGTGGACCTGCCACAAATCATCTCAAGACCTGTACATACGGAGCCTTCTACTACGAGCGTGAGCGATTCGATCCCACTGTCCTATGACTTGCCACGACGAACAACGCAATTGGTTAAAATAAAGACTTGCTCGGGAAAGACACACACAATCCCTCAGAGAACTTCTAAGCCCCGAGTTTCATATGAGAGGCTTGTTGCAAGTCGCTCGACTACGGGACCAGGGCGAGCGCAGAAAAGCTACTATGGCATTGATATCCATCAAATATTGGATGAAGCAGCAAGAGAAAATGAACAGGCTAAAGCTTCCACAAAAGTGCCGGACCGTACGATACAACAATCAGTCGAGGCTCCTCTTGAGGGCCAGAGGAATAAGAAAATGGCAGCGGCGATGTGGACGGAGAAGTATCGCGCTCGCAAGTTCACTGAACTCATTGGGGACGAGCGAATCCATCGATCGGTTTTGCGATGGTTGAAGGGCTGGGAGCCGATCGTCTTCCCAAATCTTGCCAAGTCGAGAACCAAAAAGCCGGGCAACAGCAATGATGATGGCGAACGGCTGCACCGTAAGGTTCTACTGTTGTGCGGTCCTCCAGGGCTCGGAAAAACCACATTGGCACATGTGTGTGCCAAACAAGCTGGATACGAGGTCCTAGAGATCAATGCCAGTGATGACCGCAGCAAAGATGTCGTCAAGGGGCGCATTCGAGATGCTCTTGGCACTGAGAACGTGAAAGGGGTGAACGTGGAGGTGGGAGATCGCAAAGTGCGAAAGGCTGGGCGACCAGTGTGCGTCGTCGTTGACGAAGTCGATGGAGTTGTTAGCGGGTCTGGGAGCGGTGGAGAAGGAGGCTTCATGAAGGCCCTAATTGACCTCGTTTTACTCGATCAGAAGAATATGGCACGTTCAGCCGATCAGAACACCAAGGACGGGAAAAGACGTAAGGGCGACACTTTCCGGTTTTTGCGCCCACTGGTTTTGGTTTGCAACGACGTGTATCACCCTAGCTTACGGCCCCTGAGAGCTTCCTCCGTTGCCGAGATCATTCATGTCCGCCAAGCACCGTTTGAGAATGTCGTCTCACGCTTGAAGAACATCTTAGCTCTGGAGGGCATTCCATCAGACAACGACGGTGTGCGGCGGCTATGCGAGGCATCATGGGGTTTGGCGAGGAAGAAAAGTGGTGGCCTCAAAAGTAGTGGGACGGCTGAAGGTGATATCCGAAGTGTGCTTGTGGCTGCGGAGTGGGTGGCCCATAAGCTAAGACACGAAAATCTGTCGTCTATCAGACTGACAAGGAGCTGGCTCGAACAACGAGTTCTCAGTGGCACGGCCGAAGCCTCATTCTTTAAAGGGCTGAATCGCGGAGGTGTACGAGACATTGTGGATCGTGTCTTTTTGGAAGGTGGAGGTTTCCCTGACGCTCCCATAAATGCTGAATCATTCCATGACCCGTTCGCTATTCCTAGCGGGAATGTACCTCTTGGCGTTGCGGACCTCAGAAAACGGCATGCCATCAATAAGTTGCGCGAAATGGTCGATGCTAGTGGCGATCATGACCGCTGCGTATCTGAATGTTTCGCTACATATCCCCTTCAATCATATCAGGACGACACATTTCTTTCCAAGCCTAACGCTGCATATGACTGGCTCCACTTCCATGATACCATTTCCTCGAAAGTCTTTACTTCCCAAGATTGGGAACTTACACCCTATCTGAGTCAGTCAGTTATAGCGTTCCACCACCTATTTTCATCCGTTGGAGGCAAGAGGATATCTAAGAATCTCGATGATGATGAAGAGGACGAGCACCCATTTTCGGGTCCAAGAGCAGATTTTGCAGCCTTCGAAGCTCAAAAGCAGAGCCGCGCTATCCTTACGGGGTTCCAATCTTCTTTCTCGGCTCCTCTATTACGATTATTCCGCTCAACGGATTGCTTGACCACGGAACTTATCCCAAATATCATGCGCATGCTGTCGCCTGATGTGAAACCAGTAGTGGTGCGTGGAAGTGGGGACCAGAAGAGCGTGGCCAGTGTTCGCAAAGAAAGCGAACGGGCACTTGTTCAGGCCTCGGTTCGAGTCATGGCAGGCTTAGGGGTGGTATTTGAAAAGGTCCGAATTGAGGGTGAAGGTGGTGGCCATGGGGGTTGGGCTTATCGTATGGAACCGTAAGTACTTCCTGTTGCCTATTTTCTGCGGTGCGACCAAGCTGAACAAGGTTTTCACAGGCCATTGGATTCGCTTGTGACATTCCACAAGACCAAAGGCACCTCGGCAGATACAGGTGGCTCTGCTCCTGTTCGATATGCCGTTCGGCAAGTGTTAGACCAAGAATATCGCAAGGAGACCATGCGGAAACAATCCGAAACCCTGAGTTCGTCCAAGGCTGGGAAGACCTCGAACGGCAAGGGTGGGAAGAATGATGATGACCAATCAGCGAAGAAGAATGCAATAAGGAACGCTCCGGGCATCAAGCGTGACTTCTTCGGGAGAATCCTCAAAGAGCCGGAGCCGCTGCCGCAAAGCTCGGATGACAGTCCTGTGCAGAATGAAGCATCCAAAGCAGGAAGGAAAGTCTGGATCACGTACCACGATGGGTTTTCAAATGCTGTGCGCAAACCAATTTCCATGAACGAGCTGATGGCCGGACTATAGCGAGCATTCCGGTCGGTGTATATACTAGCCTTCTTATGATTATGCATATTACTTAGCATTCCACGTCTAGGGAAACAGACTTTATTGAAGAGGATAGAGAAAGCACTAGTCAATGTTTCAAGAAACAATCGCTCTGCATATTATAAATTTCAGGCAAGCATTAATTTATTAGGGCAGTTATCAAGTATAGTAAGCAATTTTGACAGCAACATGCAAATTGAACAAAATGAAACAACGAAGCCGCATACAAAAGTCCTCAGACGAGGTATCGATCATTGATTTAATGTTTTTGTCCGTGGAAACTTTGACTCCAATTCGCCTCAAATCACAAAATCCAATAAGTCCCCCAAAAACAATAAAAAGCGCAGCATATTTGTCGTGTCTGGTCGTCGTGTCAAACGCAATGAGAGGGTATCATTCCGGAAGCCCCATCCAGTCACCAGAATGGATGGCGCAGAAGCGAGTTCCGAGCAGTGGAATCACCGCAGAGCTAGGTAGCTGGCGACGGCCGCGTTGTGCTCAGCAGCAACGGAGCATGGGGAAGAGCTGGCGTTGGTGTAGGCCTTGTGCTTGGTCGCGAGCCACTTCTTGTGCATGTTTTGGACGCCCTTTAGGGTTGATGCTTTGGTGGAGACGGAGCGAGTAGAAGCGGCGTCGCTGGAGGAGGACTTGGAGGACATGGAGGTTCTGAAAGGCATTTTGGCTTTGAGTGGTGATTTGTGGTTTGGAGATGTCTTTGATGTGATTTTGAATTGGTCTTCAGCGAGGCTTTCAGAGACTGGTGTTTCGGAGGATGTTTTGTTTGGTTTGTGGTGGTCTTTATAGTTCTGGTATGTTGTTGTGATGGTGTTGCGAGGATTGTTTGTTTGTGATATTTGTCAAGGAACTGATTGTATTCAAGTGAGCTTGGTCTGGATGAGTGATGAATTCCAGACTGAAGGGCGATACTCGACATTCCTTATATACTTGCTGGACGGCGTGAAGATGTATACCAACACTTTACTCCGGAATCAAAATGCTCTATTCCGATGATATCGGAGTAAGAAAAAATATAGTCCAGGACCCACCCACATGCACCGAGCCTAGAATCTGAGGCAAAGACATCATCGGATTTCTGCCCTACAGCCACCTAATAATTATGGAATTGCCTAGTCATCTATGGAGTATGACGATCACGATCTGTCGACCCCTGTCAGCCACCATTGAGGCTTTGCTCGAGGGACCTGCAAAGAAAAATCGAGCATTCCGGCTTTTACTCCGTACTTTGGAAATGTGCGTACTTTCGATCGCCAAGTACTTCCATGCCTTTTCATTCAGATTCTACGGCGACCATTAAGGTAGAAATCTCACGATGAATTGTCAATATGCGTAACCTTGTCCGAGTATCTTTTTGTTTCAGCCTCAGGCAGCTATGGAAATATGTGGGATCGCGACTTGCGAATGCGACATCTGATAGAATCACCCGATCCAAAGTCGGACTGAATGGATCCACCTGTGACCTGTCGATCGAGCTTAAGTCCTGAGTTTGGCTGACACATATCGGAAAAATAAGCACATGAGTCAAAGTCGATATTACGGAGTAGCGGTGACGGAGTAAAGAAGACTGAGGCCGTGCATTCGGGACAGTCCGTGAAAGCCTCAATTGTCACTGACCTCGTTTAGTAAGACAACACGAGCTGCTGAACAATTCCACCTGCTCAGTCAGCCCAGTCTAGGCCATTTGTTGCCTGTTCAGGGTCTGTTTAGCCTTGAGCTTGGGTAATCCGATGACGCCGGACCCACTCCGAGCTCCGAAGCGTACTCCGAAACATGACGCCCGTTCATCACAAGAATAGAACATCATATATTTCACTCATATCAAAACGACTAGACGCCACTAGAACATTGAATGGCTTCATATCCTTGTAAAATTTTTTTCGCGGCGGCTGGAAAAGTCTTTCGTTCTCATGCTCTTTGAGGTCGAGGTCATGTCCATGATACTCACAATCATCTGGTCTATGGAACCACTCAGAGAATTGTGATTCGAACGCTTGTATGCATCTACCCCTATTCCGAAGACAGTAGAGCCTTGTTTTGATATTATTATTCGTGTACTGACTCATTTAGTTCCTAATCATTTTGTCTTTTTTACGTCTGGAGTCGTTGAATGTCGTCTGTCTGGCGGGCTAGCAGTCAGAATTTGCGCTAGAAAGCAAGACGATTCATGCCGTGTGGTCAAAAGTCTACAAGAATGTTCAAATAGATAGATATTCTTGCTTCATCGAGCGGAGAAGTCCAATATTGATGGCAGGTCCCATTTAGCAACATGCGGATACCCCACAACGGGGTCAAGGGTCATGCCAAGAACAACCCAGCAGCATGATTCCTCTACTCCGTAGATGCACTCATCGCCGCAACCTTGAGTTCCAAGATCTTCGAGATTCCTTACCGTTGCTCGCTCGCAATCTCATAGACTTAGATGGGATTACGGTCTTCAAGCATACCCTTGTGCTCGAATGAGGAAGTGCAATTCCATGTACTTCGATCATCGCCAACGATAACTTGATTGACAATCCTTGATATTCCATCTTGAGCATTCTTCCCATCACATCGGTGAAGCGACTATCGGCATCTCAAGTCTGAACGAGTGCCGACCAATTGATTCAAGACGAACACTCCAACATACAATGAGGATGGTCAATTTGTCAGCAGGCAATATACTCACTCCGCTTGGGCTTGAGAGCTTAATCATTCACCCTACAAGGAGGTGATGTTCAACGGATGGCTTCGTACCTCAATCAAACAGTGAGCCGTCGCAGCCAAGTACTGCCCGCATGCTCAATGTGACGAGCCCCCGAAACCATGAGGATGTTGCGACTGATAGCAATATAATACGGAGGCCGTCTCTGCCGTTGTCTGCCTATTCTGTGATGGGAATCAGACCAAAAGCTCCTTGAGAAAGGATATATCTACTGATCAATTGCTGAGTCGTCTCTGTTCTTCTTGCGCAAACTACAAGATGTCTCTGAAGCCTATCGTCCTTTGGAGCCATGCCATCTCCCCTAATCCTTTGAAGGTTGTTTTCATTTTGGAACAACTGGGTATTCCATACGAGCAGAAATACCTCCCAATGGACGGATGAAGAAGGAGCCCTTCGTGTGAACATCAATCCGAATGGCCGGGTCCCTGCGATCGAAGACCCCAATACTGGAATCACCTTAAGGGAATCGGGCGCCATCCTCGAATACTTGGTCGAAACGTACGATAAGCAGAACGCCATCGTTTCCCCCGCCGGCACTTTAGAGTACTTCCATGCTAAGCAGTGAGGTTTACCAATTACCACCCTGAAAATGTGGACAGCGCGAAGGAGCGCTTCTACAGCGATGTGCGCCGTGTATGTGGTGTGCTAAACAAGTATCTTCAAAATCGCGAGTAGCGAGTACTTGGTCGGGGATAATTCAGCTATGCCGACGCGGCAGCCGCACAGGGAAAGTAAGGAATATGATGAGATTCAGGACCCGAGTGCATGAGTTTAAACCCATTTGAAGCATGACATTTGAAGTACGTGAAGTGATTTCGCAGTATTTGGATACATAAATTGAACTACGTCCAACAAGCAACTTAGTCTGAAATTGTCATAGTTGCACCACCGTATCCGCGTTTTAAAGCCCCGTTTTACAGCGTTGATGCTCTCCATATGAAGTTAGAACACTATGGAAGTAGATATGGTGAAGTTGAGGTAGTAGCGTTTGTGGAAAATCGATATATGCGCTAGTCCCAAAAAGGAGAATTCACGTGAGGCTCTTGGCGCGAGTTTTTGGCCGTGTCGCGACTTGAGGTAACTACGCTGTGACCCTAGAGGTAGTTATCCCATTCATCATCAATCCCACTGACATCCTTCGCTTGACGTCTCTTTCCATTCCTTTTTCTTTTACCCGGGAGACTTGTCGCTCTGTCCTTTGAAGCATTAATCCGAATCAAGGGCTGCAGCTGCGCCCTGTCTTCACCAGTTAAGTGACCTCTGAAGACCTGCAACGAGCCTTGTTCGAGATCATTTGCGGCCCCCAATTTTGAGCGGCCATCCCAGTCAAATAGAATGGAGGAGCACTCTGCTACTGCTGGCGGCGCTGCCGACAATGTTAACACGGCAGTTGCGCGTCAAGATACCCCAGCCGAACTGGCCAATGCATCCGGTAGGTTTCGCCTCCACTTCACCCCTGAGAAAGAGGACATCAGATTCGCCAACTGTTGCAACCACCTAGGGTCGCATTCACGCAGCGAATCTCCTGTGAAGAAAAGCGAAGACGTTCCGGGCACTGATAATCCACTAGATGCTCCCGCCTCTCCCAAGCCCCAGAATGAGGGTGAGCCTGAAGATGAAGAGATGGGCGGCACCGAGACAGAGACGAAGAAGGAGACCGAGGGAGGCGACGGAGCCGGCGATGCGAGCGCCCAGCCCTCTGCTGAGGGTGCATCTGAAGAGCAAACAGTGCAGGGAAAGTCAGCGCTTGAAGCTTCGGCACGCGGACATCTCGTCTCTCAAACGCACGCCATCATCCTTCCCAGCTATTCGACATGGTTCGACATGCATACAATTCATCCGATAGAAAAGAAGGCGTTAGCGGAGTTTTTCAACGGTCGTAACCGAAGTAAGACGCCGGCGGTCTACAAAGACTATCGTGATTTTATGATCAATACGTATCGATTGAACCCCATCGAGTACCTCACAGTCACTGCTTGCCGTCGCAACTTGGCAGGAGATGTATGCGCTATTATGCGAGTTCATTCATTTCTCGAGCAATGGGGCTTGATCAACTATCAGGTAGGTTTACACGTATTGTCTATGACTTATCACCGAAGCTAATGTGATCTCCTGTAAGGTTGACCCTCAAACACGGCCATCGAACATTGGTCCTCCCTTCACTGGACATTTCCGCGTGATCGCCGATACACCCCGAGGTCTTCAGCCTTTCCAGCCTGGTCCCCAGCATGTTGTCAAACCCGGAAAGCCCCACCCTGCCACTGACCGGGCTGCCTCCGCTACGCCCGCATCCAAAGCCGATCTCAATCTTGAAATTCGCCGCAACATTTACGATGATAAGGGCAAGGAAATTACACCAGCTGCTGAAGATAAGGAAAAGCAGACCAACGGAGAGGGCTCGGCCGCCAACGGTACAGCTGCGGACGCATCCAAGGCTATGGAAAGCGCGGTCCGAGAGCCTAGAAAGAAGGTCCATTGCTTTTCTTGTGGCATAGACTGCACTCGACTCAGATTCCACTACGCCAAGTCGGCGCCAACAACCACGAACGCGAATGCGCCAGACTCCAAGTACGATCTGTGCCCGAACTGTTTCTTACAAGGCAGAATGCCTGCTAGTCACAACGCCTCGGACTTCGTCAAGCTCGAGGATAACGAGTACACAATTGCTCCGGATAAGGATGCTCCTTGGTCCGATTCGGAGCTGATACTCCTTCTCGAAGGCCTGGAAAGTTTCGACGACAACTGGGAGCAGATTGCCAATCATGTCGGCACAAGGACCAGGGAAGAATGTGTGATGAAGTTCCTGCAACTGGAGATCGAGGATAAATATATTGAAGAGATGCCGGAGATGCGTGCGGCGAGTGGGCGAGACCCCATCAACCATGTCGAGAACCCGGTCTTGTCTGTGGTCGCTTTCCTGGCGCAAATGGCCGAACCAGCTGTGGCCGCTGCAGCAGCTGGACGTTCAGTGGAAGAGATTCGCAAAGAACTAAGGAAGCAGCTGGACAAGGACACGGGCTCCGGCAAACCGTCGGATAAGGGCAAAGAGAAGGAGGGCGCAAGCGTCAAGCACGAAGATTCGATGGACGTAGATACCTCTCGCGAAGACGCGGCTGCTGAAATGGCAGAATCGGGAGAAGCCGAGAAGCAGCCCAAGGCGTCTCTCGCAACCGTTGCGCTCGGAGCCTCCGCAGCACGTGCTGCGGCCCTCGCCTCGCATGAGGAACGGGAGATGACTCGCCTCGTCTCCGCTGCTGTCAACGTGACCCTTCAGAAATTCGAAATTAAGCTGCAACAATTCAACGAGATGGAAGAGATTATCGAAGCTGAACGCCGGGAGTTGGAACTCGCTCGCCAGCAGCTCTTCCTGGACCGCATGGCCTTCAAGCGGAGAGTCAAGGAAGTTCAAGACTCTCTCCAAGCTATCAGCCTGAAGGGACCCACCGAGGAGACGGCTAACCTCATTGGAGATGCTGCCACAGCAGGCATAGGCAATCGCTACAACTTTCAACCGGCAGGTGGCGATGCGAGGGACGGTGTACAGCCCTTGAGTGCAGAGGCGGGCGCCGACTACAAAACCCTTGACCTGTGATCGTATGACGCAAACCCCGGAAAAATTTACTCGCAATGAAATTGGACCTGTTCGAAGCAGCGAGAAAACGCAATACCACATATTCTTCTGATGATATGGGACATTGAGTGGGTTACTCATTTATAATTTGCAAGTATTGTACAATATCATCAAGGCGGATTAAGAGGAAAGCAGGACATACCTATGGATGTTCCAACGATTCTTCCTTCTCTGGACGCGGGTTCGGTAGAGGATATCTCAACTGGTGGATGGGTTTTTTGCAATGATCTGCCATGTTTACAGTTTGTGTTCACCCAGCTAGGAAAAGGCGCACGATGTTTTGGAGTTTGAGAGTTATACTGTCCGTGTCTTCAATAATCCCATATAGTATCAAAACTCTTGTTTCTTTCTACGCTACGATAAAATCTTGGCGGTTGACACCTGCCGACCTCTTATTGCGGATCTTTCGTCGAATAGTTCTTCCTGGTATTTCGTGATAAATTTTCTATATAGTGACAGCATAGTTGCTGTATAACTCTGGGGTATTAGATCAATGGATAAGCCAATATCGTAACTCCATAGTGACCAGTAACCAAACCCGGCCGTGTCCATGTCAACCTATATATTCTGCTCGTCAAACAACCGGGCTCATGGGCTGCGAATGAAGAGGCAGATTATTCTTCTCATCCTCATCTTCCGATGACGAGTATGAATCCCCTCGCTTCTGGTGTCGACCGTACGGGAGATCGTCATCCGAGCCGGAAGATAGATCGACTTCACTTTCATTCTTGAGCTCAGTCTTGGGGCGTTCGTTCTTATATCGTTCATCTTTGTATATCGTATCATCATCGAAACTTGAGCCCGACTCCGAATCTAAGTTTGGCTCTGATGCAGACTGCTTGTGCGCCATGTCGGGTTGGCTGCTTGCTCTGTTGGGTTCGAGCTTGACGCCTCGCTGGGGACCGGTTGACGAGTCCTCATCGCTATGGGAGTCATCGGAATCGAGGTATGAATCCGAATCAGTGCCCCTCAGATGAGGTTCAGGTTTGATTGCTGGTTGCGAGGGAGCCTGGAGATGTGGGCTTGGTTTCCCTTCCTCGTCTGAATCGACTCGAGAGTCAGTCTCATACTCCGATTCGGAATCTTCGCTCTGGCTGAATTTGATATTCTCCTCTTTGGCAACAGGCCCCGTGTCCTGACTAACATGTATTCTTTCGTTTCTAGTTTCGAATTGAGAGTGTATGGAATGTTTCTGATCGAGGTCGCTACCCTCATCAGATTCGAGATTAGACGCAGGCGCGTGCACAGGGTTTGAGTTACTGTCATGATCAAAGTGTAAGTTCTCATGCTTGATACTCGGCCCTGCGATTTCAATCACAGACACACCCCCTTGGTTTCGTGTGAGGCCATGTCGCTTTTGATCAGAGCTGCTATCTGCGCCAGAGGTGGCATCGGAATCAGAGTCGTACGCGGCTTCAATATCGGACTGTTCGCCTGTATCAACAGCAACGGCCTCCCGCTTGATGGCCGAAACTGAATCTTGTTGGTCGGACGCAAGGGTTTCGACTTCAGGTTTCCCAGATGAAGGAGGATGATTCCGTTCCCCGTCGCTCAACTCGGAGTCAGGAGCTGGTTCTTCATTTGAACCGTATTCAACTCCCTCCTGGCTCGAATCCTGACTTGGACCTTGATCGAGGCGATCTGTCTCGATATCCATCTTCGAGTCTCCGCTGTCTGCAGAACCCGACTCCTCGTAAACCGAGCCTTCAATGTCCATTGCATCAATGATTTGTTCGCTTTGTATTGCGCCGTCGCTGTCTCGGTCACTATCGGCCCTCAGCTCGTTCTTAACGCCGTGGTGCCTCAGACCCTGCGAATCATCGTTGCCACCCATTTCATGATCTCTGTCGCTGGCTATTGAGACCGGAGATTCTCGCGTGGCCATGCGTTTTTCAATACGCCTCCTTTTCCGTCTATTCTCTGACAAATCTTCATAGAGGTCGTGCACCTCGTGCCCGTATTCCTCCCAATCGCTTCGATACAAGGTCCTGTCGCGCCAGTTGACTAAGTCTTCTTTCGTCTTGCGCTCGCCAATCGGCTTGCGCAACTTGGAGCCTTGCTCCGTGTTGGAGGCCGATGACGAAATTCCAGATGGGGCTGGCTGCCCCATCAAGTTCCAAAGCCGCATTTCTTCTGAGGCATTGTTCATCTGGTCGATCTCTTCTGCGTGCTCCTCTTCGAGATCAACTGACGGCTCATCGATAGGTGTCGTTTCAGGCGATGACAATATGGATGAAGCAGAGGAATACACGTCAGATTCATTGTCATCATCTTCAATTGTGCCTTGCGGAGCACGACTGTCAAATCTCCGCCTGGAAGCGCTTCTTGCATCAAGGGATTCGTCAACCGGAACCTTTCCGGAAAGAATATCTTCCACTTCGCCGTAATCCATAAGCTCCGACTGCCATCCTTTCTTGTGGCGGAGGTCTGCAACTTGCAAGCTGCACCTCCGGGCTAACCCAACCCAGAAGTCAAAGCGATCCTGAGGCATGTTGAGCACATTGAGTGCGGTCTTGACATCACGCGATCTCACTATTCGTGCTTTGCGGTTTCCGGTTTCTCTCATGTTCCGTAGTCGTGACATGGCGAAGAACAGGGTGGAATGTACCAGACGGCGAGTCACGCTTATGGCCAGAGCGTAGAAATCCGCAAGAGCGTCCGCCGTTATGGAAGGTGTCTCGTCAGCACAGGCGACGTTGAGCCAATTGTCCTCTAGCCTTGGACCACCGGCATTCATGAAGAACCTTTCAGATAGCCTGATCCACTTATTGATGTTGAAAAGCTCGGCAGTGACATAGACACTTGAGCCAGGTAGAGGAGTCTCATCTCGTTCCTCCAACTGTTCATCTACCATTTCTGCGATTTCTCGATCGACAATCCACACGTTCTGATGTAGCTTCCTTCCAACAACATCTTCAGCACGCTGTTCTTCAAGAGATAACAGTTCGGCATAATCGTCAAGTGCTTTGCAACATTCTTGGCTAATCTCCAGTGCTGCTGGAACTTCGCCGAGAACGATGGTCCTGCTGTGGGAATCCCGGACGTGTTGCCGCTCCAGTCCTCTGTGTAGGAGCTTCAGATGCTCCTGAACTTCCAACTCCGATTTTGAGCCAATCGCTTGGGCAATTTCCGCAATGCCGTTTTTCCCTTTTCTGTCGAGCATGCTATACAGAATCTCCTTCTCTTGTGAAGTCCAGATCGCGACACCATTTTGAGTGGGATTGTAATTTTCGCTGCCGACAGTGGAAGGCAGAGTATTGTTTGCTGCTTCCGCAAGTTCAGCGGAGTATGCATCCACACATCCTATTCCGAGTGATGTGCGTAGAGTATCCAGTATCTGAGCCCGTGTGCCTCTTGTCGCTCTGGGTATCACTTCCGGAGCGTCTTGGTCTTCGGAGTCTATGGAATCGAGGCGTTCTAAGTCGTCGACTGGAGGAGAAGAGGCTGAGAATTTTATGCCTGAGTAGCTGGATTCGATATCGGAATCAGACGCTTCTTCGTCCTCATCTGGCTCGTAAACGCTTGAACTGCTCATTGTCGGGTCTTGAGAGATTCAAGCACACACGCCAAAGACATTGAGTTTCGGCGGATGATGGGCGCATCCCATCGGTCTAAGGTGCCTGAAGAAGCTATAACTGCATAGTTAAAAGATTAAATATTATATGTAGCAACAAGATCCAAAAATCCAAAAAATCTTATGTCGAGGTACTTATCAGCTGGTAAGATTTCTGATAAGAGAAGCTCATGTTTGCACTGTTTGTCTCGTAGATAGCATAATACTGCTCTATGAGGCGAGGAACGACAGGGCCGTCTTTCACAATATTGACATGCTTTTACTTCATGGCAACTAGATGAACGTTTTTCGACGGAGATTGGGCGATATTCCCATTCTGAATATCACCACTCGAGCTAGCAGACCTCACTGGCGACCACTTGCATTTCACCGACATGGCCGTTTCCTCTCTATCAGCCCAGGGCCGACCACAGGGCCTTCTGCAGAGCCTTCCACAGAGCCTCCACGCCCATTTGAATTTCCTAAGTTAGTTCTTCGAGACTACCAGGAGGAATGCATTCAATCTGTATTAAAGTACTTGGACGAGGGTCACAAGCGCTTGGGTATCTCGCTTGCCACTGGTGCTGGCAAAACGGTTCGTATAACTGTTTCGCATATTCCTCGGACACTGGCTGATCTTTCTCTCAACGCCGGCAGGTCATATTCACCGAGCTCATTGGTCGCATCCCGTCACGCAATGAGATAGGTGACAAGACGTTGATTATTGTGCATCGAAAAGAGCTTGTGGAACAAGCAGCCCAACATTGCCGCCGCGCATACCCTGACCGAACCGTCGAGATTGAAATGGGCAATAGCCATGCCTCGGGAGCTGGGGACATCGTTGTCGCTTCTGTGCAGACTCTGACGCGAGGAAATAGACTAGCAAAGTTCGATCCGAAACGATTTAAACTGGTTCTCGTGGATGAAGCGCACCACATCGTCGCTTCCTCCTACCGAGAAGCTCTGAAGCATTTCGGAGTGGACGAAGCCTCGACGGATTCTCCAGTTCTCGTCGGCGTCTCGGCTACATTTTCTCGGAGTGACGGACTGAAACTGGGGGCTGCAATCGATCACATTGTATACCATAAAGATTACATCGATATGATTGACGACAACTGGCTTGCCAACGCGGTCTTTACTACGGTCCGCTCCGAGGCAAACCTGTCCAAGGTGAAAAAGGATAGCTTTGGTGATTTTGCAATCGGCTCTCTTTCCAAGGCAGTCAACACAGAGAATGTTAATAACATCACCGTGCGTGCATGGCTTGCTAACGCGCAAGACCGCAAATCCACGCTGGTATTCTGCGTGGATGTCGCACACGCAAAAGCGCTTACGGAGGCCTTCCGCAGCTACGGCATCGATGCGCGGTACATCACGGCAAAGACCTCAAAAGAAGTACGAATGGAGCAGCTGCGTGCATTCAGAAACCGAGAGTATCCCGTGCTGCTGAACTGCGGTCTCTTCACAGAAGGGACTGACATCCCGAACATCGACTGCGTCCTACTTGCCAGACCGACTCGATCGCGGAATCTCCTCATCCAGATGATCGGCCGAGGACTCAGATTGTACCCCGGCAAGGAAGACTGCCATGTACTCGACATGGTGGCAACCCTCAACACCGGCGTCCTCTCCACACCAACCCTGTTCGGCCTACACCCGGACGAAGTCTTGCAAAAAGCCAAAGCCAAAGATCTGAGAGACATGCCGCTCGAAGGCACCGCAGCCGGGACGGGGTCCCCAGCCGACGAAACGGAGGAACCGCCCCCCTTCCCGGACGACTCAGATGTGAACCTCACGTTCACAAAATACGACACTATCTACGACCTGATCGCCGACCTCAAATCCGAAAAACACATCCGCTCTCTAAGCCCACATGTCTGGGTCCGCGTCGGTAACGATCGCTACATCCTCTCCGACGCCTCCGGCTGGCTCACCATCGACAAGGAAGAAGACACAAGTCGAGCGTACAAACCCCATCCAAACCCCGACCCTACAACTGACGACCCTTACATCTTCACCGTCCGCCACGTCGCTAAATTCAAGAACTCCGACGACAGCGTCACACATACCCGTCCGCGACTCATCGCCACAGCCCCCGATTTCGAGACCGCCCTCCGCGCCGCAGACACATTCGCAACAAACGAGTTCGAGGAGAGATACATCTCCGTACGGCAGACGTGGAGGCAGCTCCCCGCGTCGGAGGCGCAGGTTCGCTTCCTGAATAAATCGAAGGTCCGACACGGTTTGATCCAGAGAAAACATCTCACCAAGGGCCAGGCGGCGGATCTGATCACGAAGTTGAAGTTTGGTGGGAAGAAGCGGTTCGAGGCCCGCAAGGCCGAGCGAGTTGCTGAGTTGCGGAGGCAAGAGGAGGCTGAGGAGTTGAGAAGACAGGGTGATGTGCGGGTTGGGCCGGTTGAGACCTAGCGTTGTCTCACTTAGATATATTGTATATTATAATGATACCTCGAAGGAAATGTTGAATTATTATGTATGATTCCTCTTCCTTGGAGCGCCTCTACTGATAGTCTATCGATCATGGTCGTGACTTGTGTACATGCGCTTCCTCAGACAAACCGCTCTATATCCAGATTCCAACAAAACAACCATTGAAGATAGCCATACATACAGCACCTCGTATATCAGTGACCAGTGGCCAGTCAACGGCAACAGACACAAAGGTAGAGGGGGATAGGGATGTCGAGGTCAAGCCGTCCGAGAAAAGTCCCACCCTCAAAGTGGACTCGATGAGAGGGTCAAAATGGTTGTCTCTGTACAGTCAATTCCCATCACGCAATGGGAGCACAGCAACAAAAGCAGAACACCGCTCCAGAAACGACAAACGACACGCATGTAATCAACTCCGGTATGCGTAATGATCCCTCAGCCTAATGAAGGTGACAAAGATAGAACAGGAGAAGGAAAGATTAGATAAGGGGACATAAATTAAGACGTTCAATATCGGGCCCAGTGGCTCCGTCATGGCTTCTTTTTCTGATGGCTTCCGCCTGGCTCGGACATGCCGTGTGTGGCATCGTCGCCTTCGAGAATGCACCAAAGTCGTCGGAGAGAGAAGCCGCTGCTGAAGAAGTAGATGACGACAAACCAGGCGGCGAGGATATTAGCAAGGTGATGGAGAAGGTAGGCGTATGACACGCCGTAGACTGCCGAGTAGACGGCAATGGCAAAGAGGATCATAGATGTGACATGTTTTAACCTACGATGAATTAGTCGACTGACACAGAGCGAGAAAATGACGGCGCATACCTTGTGGTGACTCTGGGGATCATGGCCCCACTGGTCATGGTCTCCACAAGGAGGATGAAAGGCATGATGGACAAAACATTATGATGTGACGAGAACGGCATGAACCAGTGGACAACAAGATTGTGAGCCCAGACCAAGAGGACGAGAATGTTGATCGGTAAGATCCAGAGCATGAGAATGAAGATCGAGTGGGCATAATTAGAGAAGTTGTAATGCGCAGTGGACCTCTGTGCATATTGTAAGTTACCTTATCAATGAAGACATGGATGATGCGTACCGTTTCCTTGGCATGCCATTGTGCCCGCACACATGTTGCGAGCTGAACAATGCACGCCACCATGTAGGCGAACTGATAGGGAACCAAGGTTGACACGAGAACCAACAGAATGGCGGTGTTGATCATCCGGCGTCTTGCAGTCGGAGCGCTGAAGATGGGGGTTCTAATCCAGTCAGTCAGATGCGAAAGAAGCAAGAGTGTCATGACCTACCCCTTCTCGTTGCGTTTAATGTAGCCTGATTTGCTTTTCAAGTACCCATAGATGAAAGAAAGCACAGACAAAAGGATGAGTGCGACGTAGTTGATAATAACGCAGACACCGATACTGATCAAGCCAAAGACAGGTACCAGAAACCAGAAGAACGCATCCTGCGATCCCAAGAGCAGATCGTTCTTTGTAAAGTCAATCGGAGTCTCGGTGGCGTTAACTCGCCACTGGAACGGTTCGTCGCTGGGTGGAAGTCGCGTCGATGTGGCCAAAGAAGATGCCAGCAGGGACATGGCAAGCAGTAGAATCGGGAACGATGACCGCAGAGCACTGTCCAGACCTTCGGCGAATGTGATGAAATAGCCAGTCTCGTCATACATCTGAAATTGTTTGCGGAGGACAAGAGCGACAACAAGCACGGGAAATGCAGCAAAGACGGTCCGATAGCGCATCACAAGCTCTCCCAAACTGCCGGCAATGTCCACTTTGAGCGAAACGTCGACTGTGGAACCACAGCTTGGATCCGTCCACAGCTGGAAGGAGACACCGCCCAGAGTTGCTTGTTCGCGGAGGGGTGGAGGCATGAAAGGTGCTACTCCGTGGAGGTTCACATCGACCTTGTCCACATTGACGAAGAATTTCGACTCGTGCGGGTCGGATATCGACTGTCGCAGTAGAGGAGCGAAGAGCTCTTGTCGCTTGTCATGATTGTGTCTCACAATGTGGAGCTTGTAATCCAGCAAACTGGAATGCAGAGCCGGAATTTTAATTTCGGTGAGCATTGGTCGATTTGCGGGCAGTCTCATCTTCAGCCCGGCACTTATCAGACCACCAAGGCCGCCGCGGACCCTGATCACAGCATCAGAACTGTCGGAAAATTCTGCCAAAACCCAACCTTTGGTGGGACTATCGGCTTTGTCCACAACAGCAACAAACTGGTGCTCTGAAAGATCCTCCAAATCATACTGCAGATATGAGAAAGGCTGGACCCGGTCAAAGGGATACTTTGAAGCTGCTGTCGATGCCGGCAGGTGAATACCATCCTCAGCCGCATTCTTGCAAGCGAGACGCGTCGAACCCGTGTTGCCCCCAGAAAAGTCCATATTCATAGAGAAAACAGTTGCGAATTTGCCATTCTGAAGAGGGAAAACGCTGCAGAAGAGAACTTCCAGATTGCCATGCTCTCCAGTCTTATCGAATTTTTGGTCAGAGAGAAGAGTGAATTTTTTGCCCGATACTCCTTGCGGAGGTATGGGCAAGAGATAAACCTTTGGACCCGAGCGATGGCCCAATTCGCGCAGGATGAGTCTTTGGCCTTGCGGGAGGATCGAATTGCTTTGGTCTTCAAGGGTGAGAAGTGTGTTTGGTTCTAGAAAAGTTAGTCAAGGATAGACCAACAGAAAAGTTTAACCAGGGGACCAACCCTTCTGAGGCAGAGTTCTCTCGGCGACCGACTCTAAGCCTGTGAGGTACCATTTCTTGAAGATCCGCATTCTCTCAGCTCTTGGTTTAGTTTGGCTTGCACGTCGAACATCTATAATATCAAAGAGTGACTTGATGATCGCCTTGCGGAACTGATCGCACCACGTAATAGATAGATGGTCAACACCGATCCAAACATCCGGAATGCTAGAGGTAAAGACCGTGAAGCCGTGAGTCTCGGGGACTAGCGACGAGATACTAGCGTAGTCGGACGGCACAACGGTGTCGCGCGAGCCACCAGCGATGGAGATAAGAGTGACATGCCACAGAGGGTTGTTGTTGGCCCACGTCTGCGAGTATGCTTCCCGCCAGTAGTCATTGATTTGCTTGTAGGTTTGAACGATGTCCGAATCGAAGGAGACGGGAGGTTTGGCGTGGGGCGCGGACATGGTGACGATGGTATTGACCGAGTTGGCCTGGTAGTTGGACATAGTCAACGAGGTACGGGCGACGATGCCACCCATTGAGTGTCCGATGAGAATCACCGAGCTGGGATCGGGGAGTTCGGGGTCCCTTCGCGATCGCTTGGGGTCATGGTAGAGGGAGAGAATGTATGCGACAGCCTCGTTCACGTATTCCGCCTGGTCAAGGAGTGTTTGGCCATGGAACGCAGCCATATCCTCGTTGAAGTCGATCATGAAGAAATCCAAGCTCCGGGTACCGGCTTTGATGCGCTCCTGGTCGTGACGGACGACATCGTGAAAGTGCCTCGATGCTTCGGCGGCAAGGGATCGGACTTGTCTATAGCTCCCGGCATTTCCGGGTAAGAACAGGACGGGAGCCCCGTTCAACTTTGGGGCTCGTTAGTAGTGCAGCTGAGGGATCAGAGGCGGAAAACATACTCCTAAGTTTTCTTGGTTGTAAAAATCAACACCTTCCTCCCGGTAAAGATACAGATTGTATTTGCTCGCGAAGCGCGTATGCTCGGTATCGAAGCCCACCATGTGGAGGAACGTCGGGCTCATCACAGGTATCCCACAACTATCGTCGCCGGCCTGACGGGCAGAGAACGAGCGGACGATAAAGAAGAGGAACACGGATGCGACAAGCGTCGTCAGAGCTGTCAATATCGAGCAAGACCACGGGCTGCGGAGCCGGGAGGATCGAAACCGAGAACTCTCAGGAGAAGCCTCCATGGGAAGTCGCTGGGAGGCCAATGGCATCAGGAAGGATGTCGACGAGGATTTTGTATCCGTGGACGCGGCGGCCATGGTCGTTGTCGACGAGGACGAAGGCGTTCTCCACAGACCCGAGTTCCGGGAGCGAGGGGTTGAGGCACCGTTGTCTCGTCGGAGATCGAAACTGGTACCACTTTTCGCTATCTGCGAGCGCGACTTTTCGGCCGTCTCGAAGGCATTATTATTAGGGGCATGTGCTGTTGATTCTGTAGGGGATCGCGAAACCAGAGGCGAATCTTCAGCGTCGTCCTCGACAGGAGAGCCAGACGAGCGTCTGTGCATTGGAGGAGGTGGAGATATTCGTACTCATCCAGCACGCAGGAACCGATCGAAGCT
The DNA here is from genome assembly GCF_001078395.1 of Aspergillus udagawae. NCBI lineage: Eukaryota > Fungi > Ascomycota > Eurotiomycetes > Eurotiales > Aspergillaceae > Aspergillus > Aspergillus udagawae. Next base: position 1,578,987 of record NW_025091271.1, read on the forward strand.
TTTCTGGGGCGGATAGGCGGATCTCAGTCTAAGACCTTGGGTTGGGTGGGTTTATCGCGACAGCGGTAAGGGATGAGCCCCCAGGAATGCGAAAGGAGCAATTGGGACGAGCTGATTGGAAGGGAGAAGCAACTGTAAAATTGAACGAGTGTAAGGGTGATGATGAGTTGGTGGCTGGTCTCGCAGCTCGGAATTATTTCACTGCTGTTTCTTGGATTAATCTTAGCTCCCCCCTTTGATACAGGACGAAAAGAGCGAGGCCCTTGACCGGGAGGCGGGGAGCAGCCGGACTGGAGATAAGGAGGAAATGAGAGGGAGAGGAAGACGACGGAGACGGGGTCTGCGAGAGATGTTGGGTTAATACAGAAAGAAGCTGGAGAAGAGATAACTCCTGGCTACCTAGCAGATTGGGTGGTGCTCCGTCGACGCCGAGTGAGATCCAATCATCCACTCAAACGAGACCTTGTTTCCTGGGATCGTACTTCTTTTTTTTCCCTTTCTCTTTTTTTTCCTGCAGGCGCTGGAGACGGAACGGGCTTGGCGGATGCTCTCGGCACACTTCTTATCTGCAGGATGGCAGGATGACAATGAATAAAGCCTGAATTGCTCCTGGTATAAGGAGGGTCAAACAGAGAGCTTTTAATAAACAATCTATCGGCATCTATTTGACTGCCTTATGATGACTATCAACGCGCTATCTTATGTTTAGCCATCAATGCCAACCCTTCCGAATTGGGCGGGCGACGTCATCCCTCTTGTCAGTTTGCAATACCGAATAGCTTCACCAACACTAAGAAACAGAGGCAGGCCAATTTAGAGAAGTAACCAGGGATGGGTTACATATAAATTGAAATTATGAAGCTTCAGTATCTTTGCATCTCGAGGCCCCAGAAGATATAACCGTTCTCATAAGGTACAACTGAAAAATGGAGGTCGTACAGGCTTACAGCACGCCATCTTAAGCCTCCTCTAATAATCAAAAACCAATCAGGATGATCCTACATCTAAACTGGCCTGCCCACCTACAGGGTGCATTACCAGCGTAAAATAGCCTATAAGTACGCCCTAGAAAGTGTACAGTGTAAACATTCTCCGCGCTGGTTCGAACCATCGTAGTGTATCTGGTTCTATTACCTCAGTGTGACCACTAGCTATCTGCTTTCAATATCATGATGCATAGTCATACATGTACCTAAGCAAATTAAGACATGTCCAGGCACGCACACACAGTGCAGGGGTACGAACACCAACACTCTTCACTCTCCATCTTGTCGATAAGTCTCTCCACAGCATCTCGTCGATCTCAAGCCAAACGTAGGAAAGGTATATCATCTGGTCTCCTTGATATCTTAGAACAAGAACAAAGTATGAAGAAATTTTCAAAGTGTGAATTCGGTCAATACTCTGGCCGGCCGGTATGATCTGAAGTTGTATATTAAGCAGATTCTGATGAGCTTTTATGTCTCCTTACGTCCTGGCTGTGTTATTACTACCGTGACTTCTGTTGACTATGGTTATAGGCCCTCTGATCTTCCAGTGTGATGAAACGATTACTGTGAGATTGGATGGTTGTCCAGACTGATCCCTTCGTCAGAGATAAAACGCGGGACCAGGGATTCCGTGACTGGCTTGGCAAGGGATGGAAGCATATTTACTGTAGTGGAGATTGAGATCCGTATGTACCAGTGATCTCAGTGTAACACCAATCGGAAATAAACGTCTGCGCCCAAGAGTTTGTGTTCAGCAATGCTGACGAGATGGTAGAAAGTAATTGACGGAGATTCAACACGCAGGCTTTTATTCAAACTACAAAGTGTCAATGTTAGCAACAGATGACCGCTGAGTCCAAACAGACATTAGAAGTCGGTATAATCAAGCTCATCCTGCATCCCGTTCAAGAGCCTGACCGTTACCCGGAATGTAACCGTTACACTTGGGTGTACCTAAGGCAGCTCAACAACGCACGACTACGAGTCCTTGATGCTCCATTGCTTATCAGAGTTCAAGACGCGATTCAGAGTGGAACATTGGTCCTGATCAGAAGTGTCAGCGACCATCTGATGATTCGGGAGTAACGTCTGACGACCAAAACACTTCGCAGATATCGCTCTCCGGACACCACCAACAGCAGTAAGAAGTCTTCCCTGTCAGGGTTATAAGCAAGTGCACAGCCTCTGTCAAAAAGCGACGACGGCATGGGGTATGGTGCTTTCAGGGCCATGCTTTGTGTTCATCAAGATCTGCAGGAAACATTCGGAGCCCGAACCTGTGTCCGACCAACTCCGTTGCTGGAGTTAGCCGGCCACGGGGAACACGCCATTAACCTCAGGCATGCGACTGGCGAATGCCGCGGATGAAGGCGTGACCAGTTGACCTTCCGTTGACAGTATGCATTCGAAGAAGGCCAAAACAGCTTATCTGTAATGGAACGTAGGGATTCCGTGACATTCCCCGTTCCTTGTACCTCGTATCTCAAGCAGAAGAGTCAGACTTCAACGAGCATGATGTGGCCTCTCGGCGCTATAACACTGATGGCTTCAGTTTGAGTTAGAAGCTTAGTATTTCGTTCGAATGTGATGTGAAAGGCCATGTGCGGCAACCGCTGAATATTCTCGGCCTTTGTTTTGAGATCGATATCTACTTTCTGGGTCTTTCGGTGAGCACGTCAGAGTCAGTTTTACGTTCAAACAATTTCAAGTGGCGAGCTATGGGTAGAACGAAGAAAGTGAGATTTTCAAGAGACAACTGAGACAACCAGTCGCTCCGGAGATCGGCGACATGGCGCTGGACTTGCACCGGAAGGTCATCAGGAAGACTATTATTGTTAATATTACTCAAGAACGATTGCAGCCAGGGCAGGAAGGTATTCCTTGCTGTACCTATCCACGAACTTCGGATGGTATGGCCCTCTGAAATTAGAGTTCCCGATCCACGGAGAAACCGAGTACATGAGAGGCACTAACAGCGTTTGCGAGCCTGGGCCTCGACGGAAAGTGCCCGAAGAATGCGGATACGGAGCTCTATTTGAGAAACGAGTTTACTTGAGAGTGCGGCCCAAGCAATAGCTCACTGAGTGGCAAGTGATATTGACGTAAGACTAGCGCTGATGGAGTCGCAGAGACCTGTAGTCGTTTGCCTTCACACGTTTTTCAACCGGAGTTTGTTGAATGGGGCAGGGCCAAGAGTGTCAAGAGTCCAAGAATACTAAGAATTGTCTGGGCGAGCTTGTCCGACCACATGGCCACCACACATGATACCTGGCGTCATTATCCTTAAGCCACAAACCATTGTTAGCATTGAGTTTGATCTTGGCGAAAATAAATCGTATCTTTTGAGTATGTTACTCACCTGTCGCACGAGAAATCCCGATTGCAATATGGGGATCTCCAGATTAAGCAGCGAGAGACGTGAGGTCTACATCTCCACACAAGCACCCCGCACCGCACAATGCGGGATTAATTAGAATTCAAAGGAACCTGAACCATCCGCGGCGCCCCAAAGGACGAGCGAACCAAAATCATTAACCACTCTCGGCCATTGTCCGACCCCAAGTACGGTTGCTCAGACCAGGACAGGAACCTCTAGGGCAAAGGTAAAGGGTCCTCTTTCAGTCCAGAGGTACAGTGGCAAAATTCATCCAAGCCAACGGATTGCAAAAGGGCCAGAAAAGAAGATTTCGCACTTTAGACCTTCGGATGACTGTGGCAAGCTGGCAGATAGCCCGGGGAAGTTCGGCCGGCAAAGCGAATCAGTCTGCACGAGCAGGATACGGAACGATAATAATGTAGCAGATCGTGGTCTAGATACTTGTCTTGATTTTCAAGTTCGGTGGAACAGAGACAGCTATAGAATCATAACTAAATCGTGACGAAGGCGTTATTTCAAGTTTGTATCCCCAGATTGTGGAGATTCTTGGCCTCTGGAGTAAAGCTTGGCACTGTTTTGTGTAATGCCCTCGTAGCCCTTCTCTATCGACCTGATAAAATTTTCCAATCATTTCGACAGGTAAATCGTAGAGTAGTGCAAAAGAGTGTCACTGTCGGAGATTATCTCCTCGGTAATTGGATGGTAGCATTCATGCAAGGAGTCGAGAGTCAAGACGGTAGCGGCTTCTCCCAAGACTGCCACCAAAAGCTTCCCTCTGGCCCATCCGGGGGTTTAACCCTTTGGTCCCACGGTACCACGGCTTCTCTTCTCCCCCGACGCTTAAAGTTCCCTAGTGGCTGGCTAGACTGGAGCATGTTTCCACGAGGTTGTGTAAAATGTCTAAGAGCTAAGAAAAGTAGTACTCCGTAGTATTCCCCAGACGGAATAATGACCGGGGTGAGGGGTCATTCGGCTTGACTCTTCTTTATTTCTCAGCCGAGTCGCTCGTTCGCTGATTTAAAGCCGGCCCAGCTCCCTCTCTGCTGCTTCTGTGAGATTTCTTCTTCATCCACACTACTTGTCCCACGTCTTGTTCCTTTCACTGCCTATTCTGATTTCGGTCAGCTATCCTTTCCCTCAACATGGCTGAACAGTATGAGGGAAAGCCTCACCATAATGAGGCGCCCGTCTCAGCCCCGGACGAGGGCGGCCCTCGCATGAGTATTGCCAGATACCTCGTAACTCGGATCTCGACCTTGAAGCCTCCCATGAACCCTGCTCCCAATCCTTTCAAGGCGCTTGCGCTCCTGAACAAACAACAATGGTTATTTTTCCTGGTGAGTTAGTTCTTGATCACATCCTCACTGAATAACCCTAACTAACCTATCCAGGTCGCCTTCCTCGGTTGGACATGGGACGCTTTCGATTTTTTCACTGTCTCCTTGACCACCTCCCAACTGGCCGTGACATTCGATAAATCCATCTCCGATATCACCTGGGGTATCACCCTCGTTCTTATGCTCCGATCCGTCGGCGCCATCACATTCGGTATCGCATCCGATCGCTGGGGCCGCAAGTGGCCTTTCGTCGTCAACAATATCCTCTTCATTGTTCTGGAACTCGGAACCGCTTTCTCCCAGACATACAAACAGTTCCTGTAAGTCCTTTTTTGCATTGTCCCGTCGAACGTCACTGACCGGCATAGTGCCTGCCGTGCTCTCTTCGGAATCGCCATGGGCGGATTGTACGGTAATGTAGCGGCCACGGCCCTCGAGGATTGTCCCATGGAGGCGCGCGGTATCGTGTCGGGTCTCCTGCAGCAGGGCTACGCCTTTGGATACCTGCTCGCAACGGCTTTTGCGCGCGCCCTTGTCGACACTACCCCGCACGGCTGGAGACCCTTCTACTGGTTCGCTGCTTGCCCTCCCATCCTAATCATCGCCTTCCGTCTGTGTCTGCCCGAGACCGAGGCGTTCAGACAGCGCCAGGCCATCCGTGCCGAGGTCCGTGGCGGCGTCACTTCCACCTTCTTCGAGGAGGGCAAGGTCGCTCTTAAGCGCCACTGGCTACTCCTGATCTATCTCGTCCTGCTCATGGCCGGTTTCAACTTCATGGTATGTATAAAGCCCTCGCGCGAACCAGTGAATGCAGCTGACATGGTTCAAATAGTCCCACGGCTCCCAGGACCTCTACCCCACCATGTTGAAAAACCAATTCCGCTTCTCCCCCAACGCCGTCACCGTCACCCAGGTCGTCGCCAATCTCGGCGCCCTCTCCGGCGGTACCCTCTGCGGCTGGGCGAGTCAGATCTTCGGCCGCCGTTTCTCCATCATCTTCATCTCCGTCGTCGGTGGGGCCCTGCTGTACCCCTATACCTTTGTCAGCGACAAATCCGTCATGGCGGCTGCGTTCTTCGAGCAGTTCTGTGTGCAGGGCGCTTGGGGCGTCATCCCGATCCATCTGATGGAGCTTTCACCGGGCTCGATCCGGACCTTTGCTGTCGGTACCGCGTACCAGCTGGGTAACCTCGTTTCGTCCGCCAGCTCTACCATCGAGTCGACGATTGGGGAGCGGTTCCCTCTGCCGCCTACGGAGAAGGTCAAGCACCGCTACGACTATGGTAAGGTTATTTGCATCTTCATGGGATGCGTCTACGCCTATGTCATTATTATTACCTTCTTTGGGCCGGAGAAACTGGGCCGTCAGTTTGATGTCGCGCATGACCGGGATATGGAGATTGTGGCTGCTCACCGCGGAGTCATCGAGGAGGATCCTGAGAAGGCTACGGCGGTTCACAAGGACTAAGTGTTTAAATTGCTTGGAGGAGTTTATGTTTGCATATATACCATTTATCTGGCTATCATGACGAACCTTGGATGTGCACAATGAATGAATGTGTTTGCTATAGGAGAGAATCGGCATATGCTATTGTGGCTGATGTAATGCTTATATCGCTTCAGAATGATATCCTTGAGGTTTCAGATCGTCTGCAGACTCCGTCAGTATTAATCACCCATCATTCGCGAAGGGTTTGTGGGACACACCATGAATTGCCATAAGATGGCTCTGTTGTATACCCGCCCCTGACCCCTCTCAGTCGTGATGAGAGATTTGCCATAGTGATGGCCTTTTTGTGTAATATGATCGAATTTGATGTTTCCGGTAGGTTGTTCTTCTCGTGAAGTTGGTGACAGCCCTTCATCCGGTATGTCCTTCTTCCGTATTCTGCGTCGTCGTTCCTAGTCCGTCGATGTCCCTGTTGACGTCCACTGTCAATGCCCCGTGTCAAAGTTCCTGTCGATGGCCCCTATCCATGTCGTCTAGTCGGAATCCTGTTGAAGTCCTGGACAATGTCCTGTCGATTCAAAGTCCCTGTAAATATCCCCTAGTCAAAGTTCACTGTTGATCCCCACTGTCGATGTCCCCTAGCCAAAATCCATGTTGATTTCCCCGTTGGTGTCCCTGTCGAAGTCCCTAGTCAATGTCCCTGTCCGAGTCCCTGGTTATGTCCCTGCCAATGCCCCGTATCGAAGTCCTTGGTCCAAGTCTCTGCTGATCTCCCTAGTCAATATCCCCTAGTCAAAGACCCTGTCGTGTCTTCTACCCATGTTCCCTAGTCGACGCCCACCGTCGAAGTCCGCTGTCGAAGTCCACTGTCGAAGTCCTAGTAAGTCCCCCCTTATCAAATTTCCCGGTCGAGGTCCTGGTCAATGCCCCCTAGTGTATGTCCCCTATCCATGTTCCTGGCTGATGTCCTAATTGATATTCCCGTCAACGTGCCCTGTTGATGTCACAGTCGAAATCCATGTCAATGTCCCTCTCAAAGTCTCGGTCGATACCATTGTGAATCGTCCTGTCAAAGTTCCTGTCCAATGTCCACTAGTCGAAGTCCCTGTCGATTCCCGGTTAATGTCCCTATTAAATTCCCTGTCTATGTCCCCTATCAATGTCTTTAACATGTCCACCGTCGTTGTCTTGTCGTTGTCCCTTCCCTGTGGTTGTCTCTGTCGTTGTACCTATCGTTGTTCTGTCGATGTTCCTCGTCGATGTCCGTCATCGATGTCCCTCTCCTGTCGTTATCCCTGTCGTTATCCCTGTCGTTGTCGCCATAACGGTCGGGGTCGTCGGGGTCATCGTCTCCATTAGGCTTGCCGGTATCTGCAAATGATGACCGTGATAATTAGTATGGCACTTGAAGAGCAAGGTGCTAGATATCTGGAGCTAAAGACTGCATAAAAAGAGAATCTTACTCAGCTATGCCCGTCATGCCATGCCGCCTTCATCGTCTCAAGCGATTTTCTCCCATGACAATAGTCGGTTTGATGTCCGTATGCTGCACCAAGCTTATGAAGTCGCACCGGCTCTCTGAAAGCTATTGGTTTTGTCTTTTCGACTTCAGGCAATCTGAATTTGTCTTCAACGTCTCAGAATATAGTTTGACTGAATCCTCATCACCGACGTCGGTATTGTCAAGGTCTGGAGAAATAGGGTACACAAATCCTTCATCACCGACGTCGGCTTCAACAACATCTCAGGAAATAGAGTACCCATGACTCTCATCATCGACATTGGCATTATTGACGTCTCCGATTGTGAACATGATCGTTCATCACCGACGCTGTCATCGGGGGTCGAGTCCGGCGACCAGATTGGCCTCGAATTACTCGCCCTTGAATGGTGGCATGTAGACGCGAGCGTCACTTAGATGCCTGAGCGCGCACTGTGTGCTTGCCCTTCCCATTCGCTCACGCAGAAAGCCATCGAGCAATTACTGCCACAGGCGTCTTCTGGTAAGAGCTGGAGTTGAAATAAAGGTATCCCGCCATTATTCGCAAGCTCCGAATCCAGTCACTCCTTCAAAAGACCGGATTTGACAATTGGCTCGGTTTCTACCTCGCCGGAATTGTCACCATGCCAAAGGGATTTGGAACTGCTTGTTCTCATCTCCAATGTCACTGTAATCGACATTGAGTTCGGGGACCAGCTTGGCCTCGGATTTCTCGCTGTCGTTGCATGGTGGCACAGAGACAGGTGCTTCTTCTGAAGCATTGACTGCCTCAGCATGAGTTCTCCCAGCTTTGCCTTTGCCATACTGCTCTTGCAGATTGGTGTGTCATGGACAACAACGATTTCTGCTAAGAACCGGGGCTGGAACAAGCATCCACTTGTTCTCAAGCACCCATCAAGAATCGGATGAGTCGTTCCAACTTCATCTTGATTCTCATCGCCGTCATTGGAATTTGGACATGTTCCATCACCAATTTCGGTGTCGACTTCGGGATATGTGACCATTACGGCCTCATCTCTCCCGATGCCGTTGAATGGTGGCACAGAGACAGGTGCTTCTTCTGAAGCATTGACTGCCTCGGCATGAGTTCTCTCAGCTTTGCCTCTACCATTCTGCTCTTGCAACGAATATCACCAACGATTGCTGCAAAGGGCGGGAGGGGATCAAGTTTACCCTTGTCCTTGAGCTCAAATGCCAGGACGCTTCGTAGAAGCAGTCTTGCCGTATGGCGTGGCCTTCCCCCAGATGCTAGTGAGTCATGGACTTGTCGCTTCTTGAGAGGTAAAACGGAGCAAGGTTCTGCTTGTCCTTGGGCTCGAATGCCACGGACGCCAGTTGGAGGTTACCCTTGCCTCGCGGCGTGGCATGCTCTCGAAGGTTGACAAGTTCTGAACTCGTAGTATTTGGAGAGCAGGGCAGGAGTATAGCTTCACTTGCCCTCGAGCTCGGGTGCCAGAACAGCCTCGTAGAGGCTACCCTTGACGATGCAGAGATGCCTCATGGAGACTATCTCTCGCCGTTCAACGCGAAGGAGGGAAGGGGAACTTACCTTACTTACCTATGCTCCGGCGCGATTCGGTATCGATATCATTGGCTGAAACGATACCGAGATTGAAGTATTTGAAGCGATATCCGATTGTATGGCCCTATGCAAACGCGTTTGAGCCCACTGTCACCCAGCGGCAGCGGGTTAAGAGAAACTGACACTACTCACCTGCTGTAGATCGAATATTAGGAACAGGATTTGCCCCGCATCTTGTTCATAGTACCCTGTATTAGCCGAATGTGAGTCGATCAAGCGTTTAACTAATTGGCGGTCCTGGTTTGAACGTCCATCACCTGGTCCAAGGAGTAGTTTCAATCAGTCTTCCTGGTATCGGTAAGTAGCAACTCAAGTGGTGAACGCATACCTCGCACTTTGCTTCTTCGTCTATGATGTGTTTTAAGTGAGGGGATGGATGGTCCTTGTTTACTGACCGTTTCTATTGTGGTAAAACTTCTTTCACCAAATTCCGATGAGAGTTAACTAGTTGATGATCTGTTATTGAAAGGAGGAAGCCCTTTGAAACAGACAAATGTTCGCTCACCTTGAAAATAGAAGAAATTTGAGGAATGGTTCGCGGTCAAGCGCGATGACTGGTTGAAGGTGGCTGAGATGAAGACGAAGAAGGCGAGATGATGGTGATGACTGAATAGATAGTGCTAGATGAAGATGAAGACGAAGAAGGCGAGATGATGGTGATGACAGAATAGATAGATGAAGATGAAGATGAAGATGAAAGTGAAGATGAAAGTGAAGACAAACAGAAAGAGGAAGATGAAAAGAAAAGAAGAGAAAATGGCAGAGGCAATAGGGAACATTCACAAGTTTTACCTTCCTCAGCACACGCAATAATATGTGGTAAATCTCTAACTGTACCTAGCACTTCAAACTCAGTGCAGTGCACAGTCTTGATAAATATAAATATAGTCTCTTATAGATAGCTTCTACCCATATTCTTCAAATGAACTGAGGACTATCTTAGTAAAAACAACGCGTTAGATGTACAGCTATCACTGTCCTGTCATTGACCAGTGTATGGCACGGTGGTGTATGGAAGCTGAAGGCGTAACCTAATATAGACATGTCCTATGGCCTTGGTAGCACTATCCCTCTCGTGAACAAACCTCCATAGAGACGATCAGCGATTTCGATTACCTATTCACTCTAAAGAGCTAAAAGGCCAGCTATATCGCATTCATTGGTAGACTATGGAGACTCAGTCAAGGCCAGGTATCCTGTAACAAGATTAAGTCGAGATTGAAATCGAGTCATTTCTACGGATCGTCTCGAACTCGAGGTATAACAATGCCATATAACCAGTCCAAAACGAAGTGGCCCAACCTGGCAAATTCGTCATGACCAACGTTCTCAGCAGATTCACGATGCGAGCAGAACATATTGTTGTCGTAATACATCTGAATGCGCTGGTCATCCCGCTACTCTTAGAGAGCACCTCAATTCTTGAAACATCCTGAGTATGATTAGTGAATGCAATCCAAATGGGCAAAGGCAGTCACAAATTCTTCAGTGTTCCCTTCTTGAACTATTTCTAATCGGAACTGGTTCCTGGAAGCTTGGATGAACCCGGCAGATTCAATCCAGTGAGATGTGGAGAGCGCGATCTCTGGCTGTTACTGGGATCTAATGCAGGCGCGCTTCATATAAAGATATTTGCCTATATGTAAGTAGAGCTGCTCTGTACTGATGGAAGCCACTCATAAGCAGTCATGATCCTTATCTTCTGAAGGTACTATTTGAGTCCTGCCAACACCTCCAAGCAAGCAAGACACTAACACGCACGGTTGAAGAGGCACATCACCAGTGAATATCAATACCAAGGGAAGCAAAAATTCCACAGTGTTCTCAATAGTGAATATTGTCGCCTTGAGGCAGATAAAACCGGTGAGAGAAACGAATGCATTTCTTTCCCAAGTCTGCACCAGCAAACAATTTTCCAAGATGTTTGTTCCTCCAACGACTGGAATTTGAGCCACTCATACTGCTCATACAGTCCGGAGTTGAAACTCTCCTAGAAAAAATGATTACCAAAGCTCATGCACATGCCCATGCGGTCTTTCACGACATGATCAACCGCAAGTTTGTCATCAAAAATGAATAACTCGACTTGGAGCTCCAAACGCTCCCAGGAGCTGAGGTACAAGGTACGTCGTTGAAAACGGCCGGACCAAGCATATCAGCCCCAACATCTCCCAGACGGGCGTTCCGACAAATGGCCGACAGCGGTTATTGAATCGGGATTTTTCACAGTCTATAAGCTCTCTGGCCAGCGTTCCTCGGTGGTGGTTAACTGACTCTAAGGGAGATGTGAAAATAGTCCTCATCATCTTGATTAGCCAGATCAAGAGGGAAATCTCAGTGAAGATGTAAAAGTTGATCAATCGCCCAACCAGTGCTGAGCCGTCTAAGAAGGGCGGGGGAGTCACACAGCGGGTGGTAATCTCGCAGTTGACAGCCCAGGGCCAGATTCGCATCTCTGGAGCCCCTCTGGTACTTTATTTCGGGCGGGTTTTCCTTCGACCAGCGGGACCCAACGAAGGGGATATCGAATTTGGTACCGGGGACTTGGAGCGGATTGCCTCGAAGGTGTGGAGGGTGTATACCCAAGTTTAAGAACTGCAGGGATGAACGGGGCCAAAGATTGTAAGAGAGTCGAGTGTGTTCGAATCAGATAGTTGGGACTCATTGTCTATTAGAAATCACAAGAAAACATTGACATCTGTTATAACGCCTTCCACTGCATGAAATTGTACTATCTCACTAAGGGAACTCGACTAGATATACGCCTTCGTAACTATGATTGTTACCCTGTCTGCCCAATCACAGAACTAGCCCCAGTACGTCAATATTCTCCTTGAGCCTATGATGATATTGTTTTAGGCGCTTCACTGCCACAGCGTTGGCACAAGTGGCACCATTGAAAGGGTCTTTCCGCCCACTTTATTCCCAGAAGTTCTCTCAACCATCTGTTTTCCCAACTCGGACATCATGCCTCCTTCCAAAACTTATCCCTCTCCCCTCGTCATACCCCCTCTTAGGAATGACCAACATACGCATACAATAATTCTCCTCCATGGCCGTGGCAGTAATGGCGAGGATTTCGGCCACGTCTTCATCGAATCGACGGACATCGCACAGCGCCTCCCAACGACCAAATTCATCTTCCCCACCGCGAGTCGACGGTGCTCTACTGTAATGAAGCGGATCCCCATCAACCAGTGGTTCGACAACTACTCGCTAAAGGATCCGAATACCCGGACCGAATTACAGATTGATGGACTACAGGAAAGTAGTGAATTCCTTCGGAGATTGGTTGATGAAGAGGCAAAGCTCTTGTCGAATGATTCCGCTGTTGGCGATGGATATAGTCGGATCGTGATTGGGGGGTTGAGTCAGGGGTGTGCGGCTGCTGTTTTCTGTCTTTTGGGGGGATTTCCTTCTGCGAGTGAATATGGAGAGGGCAAACACCTTGGAGGATACATTGGGATGAGCGGGTGGTTACCGGTTGAAAGGGAGATCTCTGGGTTATTGAAAATGGAAGAAGGCAATCAGGAGGAATCAAAGTCAGGCACTGAAGAAGACGACGACGACCCGTTCGCCCATGATACAGATGGTGACGATGTCCCTGCGCACATCCAGGCAGTCAATCATATCCGGGATATTCTCGGTATGCCACCCTTTCAGTCTGACGCCGATGACTCGGAGAATGCGTTACGTGCGTCTCACTTGAAAACACCGGTATTCCTGGGGCATGGGTCAGCAGATCCCAGTGTGTCGATAGACTTGGGACGACGGATGGCGTCCATCCTATCTGATGGGTTTGGGATGGATGTGACGTGCAAAGCATATGAGGAGTTTGGACACTGGTATAAAGTGCCGGACGAAATCGATGATATGGTGCTGTTCTTGAAGGAGAAGGCCGGGTTTCCTGATCGAGAAGGGGTTCACGGAGGATCTGAACCAGCGCCTGTCTCCAACTGAGCGACTGCAGGATCTGGCGCTCAAGGCGTTGCTAGAGGAGAAGTTGTGTCCTTACCAGGTACGAGTCGCATCACTACACACGAAAGAGAAGAGATTAATCTGAGAATGGAAAGACATACGAACGATGGGTCCTTAACTTTTACACCATGCGCTCCAAGATCCTCGCTGCACTTCCCCGGCCCGTCCAGGTCGTCGTTGGCAACATCATTTACCGCAAAGTCACCCGCAATCTCCAGGGCCAGGGTATTATGGCATTCACTGAGGATGAGATCTGTGCCTTCCGGCAGGAGATCTGGGAGAGTCTGAATGCGCTAGTGGCGGAGGCGCAGGCGAAGCAGTCCGATCGGCACGGGCCGTTCTGGATCTGGGGTGGAGAGGGCCGACGGAGGTGGATGCAGTGTTGTTTGCGTTCACTGCGACGGTGTTGGTGTGCGATGCGTGAGTACTTACTTTTGCCTTGGTTTGCCTGTGCTGTACTGACATTTTGGGTAGGGCACCGGCTTCAAAGGAGATCATTAAGGATTATCCGGCCGTGGTCAATTATGCGAGACGGATCCATGATAAGTACTTTCCTGAGTATGGGCTGTGGAAGTAGTGATCGTTCTATTTAATACAAGGAGTTGATCTCTTGCAGCATCAGCGGTAGAAACATATGGCAATGAGTGGATTAAATCTGACTGATAACATGCCGACATTTTCATGGTTGGCTCCTTGTCCGTGGCGACGGATATATTCCTCATTAAAAACCTGCTATATTCACATGATAGTAGCTTTTGCCTATGGTTTTGTACCTACAATGCTGTACATGGGATGAATGTACAACTTTTCAACTTTGTAACAGCTCATATCCCGCTTGAATAGTCATAAAATGGTATTCCAAATCATGATTGCAACGAAGTACTTCGCTATTGGGACAAAGAAGACGATTAGGTATAGATACTCTGCAACAAAATCAGCAAAATGTGTCTTCTTAAGTGTGTCATTAACGAACTTACCTCAGTGATTTGGTTAACAGCCAGGCCAGGCTCTGCCATCTCGGCATCTTTCAGGAAATCGAGTGGCATCCAGACAAGATGGCCCTTAATCCTGTCCAGTTTCTCTCGGACATCCTTGACGGGCTGGTACGGGTCGAACAGGTGGCCCTCCTTGACTCCGCCTCGCGGTCTGAAATTATCATATTCCTCAAAGGTGCGGATGTTATCATCTGGGTCCGTACGGAAGAGCATCCGGTATACTTCCGTATTCGTTGTGGCTTGCTCTGTCCATGTCTTCCACAAGTCATCGTTCAACGGATCTGTGACGAAGTCGTTCTCCGGGCCTTCAAGAATCTCGTTCAGACAGACGTTAGGTGGCTGGGCATTGGGGTGCTTAGAGGCGTCGTAGTCTTGCGCTGGAAGGAGGCCTAGATGCTCCCGCCACAGCTGCCGCCGCAAAGTAGCGGCAAGGCGCGAGGCTCTATATGGCTTTCCATCCATCATACTATCGATGAAGTCTTGATCCTCAACAACAATGGCCAGCTCGCTATCATGGTAACCGAGTTGTGACTTTTGAAGTGTTAGTCCTGGAGCCCAGCATTGTAAAAAGGGTGAACTCACCCGGTCGTTGATGTTCGCGCTGCCGCAGATGGCAATCCTGTCGTCTACAATGCACACTTTACCATGCACATAGAGCTCTTCCTGGACAAAATTTGCCTTTTCACTCTCAGGATCTCCTTCCCAGGGTTCCTCAGACATTTTGCCGCCATTGAGCATCGTAACATGCGCTACAGAGTCCTTGCTTCGGTATTGGCCACTTCCGCGCCTTTCTTGCTTCTCCTCATATCTGCGCAATCTGGCAATCCTTTCTTCCTTCTCTCTCTGTGTGTCGTCGTAATTTACCTCGTGTTTATCTCCTTCTTCGCCAACCACCGGGTGAACGCTGTCGCTCATGATAGACTCGGCTATGCCACGCTGGATGTCATGATACGTTACTCCTGCTTCACTCTCTAGTTCTTCTAGAGCAGGAGTCTTGTTGATACGGTCATAAGCGCGCAGATTAAAAAGGAACACATGCTCTGATCGAGTTAGTCATTTGCTTCTGTGAAGGCTAAGCACTCACCTCTTGGATCAACTCCTTGAGCGGAGATCTGACCGAAAATCGAGTGTTCCCCACGCAGGATAGATTTGTACTGGTAGTCCATGATAGCACGTGTACCGGTTGCCTCACTTTTTCTCAGGTCGCCAGCAAATCCTGGAATAGCGGGAATCACAATGATTACTCGGAACTTCCGACCCTCTTTGCCAGCTCGAACGCAGGCGTCGACAATCGCACGACCAATGGTATTGATAATGGGCTTTTGCTGGTCTCCAGTGGCAGTAACTTGAACAGGTCAGTATCTGAAGCATTGTAGCGAAGGCGGACTTACTGAAAAACTGGTTTTCGATATAGACCAGATGTTGAGCGTTACGAATAATCTCGCAATAAGCATTTTGAATACTCTGCTCAGTCAGGATTCCACTGCTCCAATCACCACTGCTGCGGACAATCTGTCCTTCGACAGTGCCTTGCTTTCCTCGCGGCTTGGTGTCTAGCGGATTGAGAGGATGTTGAATATAGTCTCCACAAGGATACTTCGGGCGTTGTATCCCGACAAGCGCTTCGTCATCACCGGTGCGGCCCTCCAATAAAAGCCAGTCGACGCCATTATCACGCTTGTACTTATCTCGCTTGACAAAGTTCCATCGAAGAACAAAGTGCTCGGCAATATCATAGACGCAATCACCAACCAAACCCATTGCTACATCATGCCATGGCATTCGACCATAGTCTGCTTTGCTTACTTCATTTGACTGCCAATCTGAAACGCTCTGAAAATCCATAATACGGTTGTTGTTCCAATCTTGACCTGGGAATATCTCGTCCTTCAAGTTCGCTGGATGAACGTCGGCCAGGGGGTGTTGGTGAGCATCCCATCTACCAAAACATAAATCGATACCACCAATGAAGGCGACGGCGTAGTCAATGACGATAAATTTTTCATGATGCGCCTAGAATGTCAGCATATTACTCGCTAGAATTATAATCCACGACGGTCTTACCCAGTAAAATGTCATATCTGCTGCATTTTCAAAGATATTGTGATCCGGATGCCGAAGAACTTTGATGTTTCCGTGACCGGGAGTTCCTTCGGGGCAGAGACTGCGGAGCGCGTGTTTCGTATGCGCCGAGTTGCATGTCAGTGCTTGATTGACCTGAATCCTGTCAGTTGTACCGACTGAACACAGTTAATAGGGCTGACAAACCTCCTTGTAAACAATCACATAGATCTTAACGCCCGCTTCAGCGCGGCGCTTGAGTACTTGGTCGAGTCTCCATTCTTGCGTCAAATAAGGAGGTCTACGAAGGAATAGCTCCGGAGAGAGCCACCAATCCTCGATATAGATCACCTCCTTTGCCTCCTCCAATGCGACTGAAACAGCCCAAAGGTAGTCCAGCGCGTCGACATACCACTTGACCCTGTTATCCTCTCTAACCGGAGCAAAGGACTTGTATCTGTGTGACTCGGCAATCGCAGTTCGCTTATTGTCCGTTTCTCGCTCATGCTCCTCATCATGGCGGTGATTGGGGTTGACGATATTGAAGAATTTTCCAACTTTGTGCTTCAAGTGGTAAGCTTTTGCCTTGGCGTCGTGTAAATGAGAGTCTGATAGCCAATGTCAGACAGAAAGAATATCTCATTGAAAAAGATACGATACAGACCTTTCAAAGCACTTTCCAGATGGTCAACCTCGTGCTCGAATTTCTCCTTCAATTTCCCCATCTCAACATGTGACCCAAGGTTACTTTCTTGGAATCAAAACAAACGAAACGATCCACACTGGCATCCAACTGTGAAAGAACACTCCGTAGAAATTCTCTCAATGCTCGCGGTTCTCGAAGTTCGACCAGGAGTTATTCTTTTTAAATATCCGGGACGTCTGTTCTTTTCTATTTCACCCGAGTGTCAAAAGGAGGGGGATCGGCGATTATTTGATAGTCCGATACGCGTTGGCCAACGCTGTGACATCATTTCATTGCTAGCCTTACCAGCCTTATTCGTACGGCCTTGTGGCCTGACTCTTGAGGGACCAAAAATTCCCAGCCCCAAGCCCGTTCAGGAGAACACTTACCCACTCTCTCCAGGTGATCGTCGTCGTTCCTGCATCACTGCATCCAGTTCATTAATGGGGATCATCGAAACATCAGGAGACTTTTGTTGCTGTCTGTACCATTGTTTCTGTGCCTTTGGAAAAATCGATGTAAGCCCCACCATCAGCCATGGTCGGCATCTAGCCTCCAATCGCCCACTAATCGTCATTTCATGTAGATAATACTGAGTACTACCTAACTAGTCTACTTACAGGCGTTCTCGATTGTCTCCCTAGTTCTCGACTACTATCGTGGCACATCTTGGCGCAGGTTTAGGCTGACACATTTTTTGCCTTGTTTGTAACTAAATCAGCCATAATGAGGGCAACTCGAAATATCTACAAAGATGACGTCGATTTCACTGCTCTTGCGTTGCAGTCGCCGGCTTTCGCGAAATAGTCAGTCTTGCCCCTGTGATTGATACGCATCTCTGACTCTGCCATCAGTGTGAAGCCAAACGGCCAGTTAGATTTTAGCGATCCCGATGCCGTACGGTAAGGACGGTCATACATGGATATTGCAGGTGTTGGTAGATAGCTGACCAACTTT
Organism: Aspergillus udagawae; assembly: GCF_001078395.1. Taxonomy (NCBI): domain Eukaryota; kingdom Fungi; phylum Ascomycota; class Eurotiomycetes; order Eurotiales; family Aspergillaceae; genus Aspergillus; species Aspergillus udagawae. Next base: position 1,596,899 of record NW_025091271.1, read on the forward strand.
TTAGGCAATTGACCAAGAGTCTCTTAAAGAGAGATTTCAATTTGGATGTTGAGATACCTGACAACAGACTTTGTCCGCCGGTATGTTATCTCGGCTCGCAAGAGTCTTACATGCTAACCTGATACTCTAGGTACCGAACAGGTGAATAAAAACAGATTGCCAATGCAAAATTTGCGTATGTTCTGACGGACAAGCAGGCTAAACTATATTCTATGGCTGCAAGACCTTCTCGATACCACAGGCGACCAGTACCGCGATGACTACGACCCGGACCGATCCGTCTTAGGCCTCGACATGTGTGTATCACCTGTTCTGGACATGTTGCGGGGTTGCTTCTTCTGACTTTCGTAGCGGAACAGGATGCTGCAGTATATACCCATTGCTAGGATGCACGACACGGCCCCTGTGGGATTTCATTGCTACAGGTAATCATTGTCGGCTTCAATGCTTATCCGGTGGATGGAAAGCTCACACGAACCTAGATATCGACGATGAAAATGTTCGGACCGCCCGAGAAAACGTGACAAATAACGGACTTGATGGTCGAATCCGAGTATTCAAAACCGAGCCCAAGGATGATCTCATTCCTCTAGACACAAAGCTCGACGTCCAAAGGTATGTATCCACTGAGATTGCACAAAAGGGCATGTATCTGAGATTTTTTTTCAGGCTCGATTTTACCATGTGCAATCCTCCGTTCTACGCCTCACGCGAAGAAATGATAGCTTCAGCACAGGCTAAGGAACGGCCTCCATTTTCAGTAAGTTCAAACCACCGAGACTAACAAACGCCAGCTAATCAGCGGACACAGGCATGCACAGGAGCCGAGGTCGAGATGGTCACTGGAGGCGGCGAAATAGCTTTTGTCTATCGTATGATCGAGGAAAGCCTTCATCTCCGTGAGAGAGTTGTCTGGTACACCTCAATGCTTGGGAAGTTGAGCAGTGTGTCCGTCATAGTTGAGAAACTGACGGAACATGGGAACAACAACTACGCAGTAACGGAGTTTGTTCAAGGCAGCAAGACGAAGAGGTGGGCTGTGGCGTGGTCGTGGACTGATCTTCGTCCGAGTATGGTATGTTTCAATACATCTTGGTCTAGTGTTTGAGTGCTCCCGTGCTGATCTGCAACAGAAAGTAGCCCGAGGCATCCCTGGTTTCCCGAAACACCTCCTACCATTTCCGTCCGAGTTTCTGTTCGAGATTGCTGATCAATCGATCGATCACATCAGCGACAAAATTGACAAAGAACTCAGCAGCCTTCGCATTCATTGGACTTGGCGTAAGAATCTGGCTACGGGCGTGGGATTCGCAATGGAGAATGTTTGGTCTCGGCAAGCTCGCAGAAAGTTGCAGATCTCAGCTGGCACTGCGGACATGATGGAAATTGATGAGAGTACAGCGGCTCTTGGTTTCAAGGTCCAGCTGAAGCAGGATAGGCTTGATGAAAAGTGCGTTCGAGTTGTCGTGCGTTGGCTCAAAGGATCAGATTCGGTCTTGTTTGAGAGCTTCTGTGGGATGTTAAAGAGAAAGGTGGAAGGAAGGTGATGCGGAAGAGGGCATGGAACGTTACATGACGACTCAGAACGAAGACATGATCACGAAAGACAGATCTATTCATACTTGAACGCTAATCAAATTCTATCCGACATGACGTGCATAAGACATCGCTCAACTCCGACAACTAAGAGCTTCCCACTTCAGACTGCAGCTCTTTCAGACGACTCCAACCCTCGGAATCCTCCCAAAAGTCCTTTCCTTTACCCAGAATACCCCTGACAGCACTGCGGGCCTTGAATCGCCAGTCCTTAGCAACCATTTCAGCGTCCTCCTCATGTTTGCCTTCTTTGTCCATAGGCCCAAACTTAGCATATCCATCGCGGACCAACCTCTCTGTAGCCCGGACGATATCCATCCACTTCTTCTCATCGCCCATTTGGAATGCACCCTGTGTGCACGAAGCAACGGTAGCTCGCCAGGCCTTCTCATGCGCCTCAAAGGCCTTGGACGGCTGGCCACGGAACTGTTCTACACGGGCAACAAGAAGCCAGAGCGGAGCCGAGTGTGTGATCAGAGGCACAACGCAATCGTCGACGAGGGAGAGAATCTGACCAGCCATGGTACCACTGCGAACGACGGGCTCCGAATTCTCGTCGTTTTCATCGACCCTCATCAGAAGGTCCTCGTAGTTGTAGGTGTCGACGAGGTGCTCAATCAACATACTGAGAACAGGTATATCGACGCACTTCTCTCCGTTCTTTGGGCCAAGAATTTCAATCACCCGTCTCTGGGCTGTGACCACATCGCGAAATGGTGTAGCTGGTGGAGGGATCGAGGCTGCGACTGTCAGAACGTTGTCCCAGATGCGAGCATCGGTGTGCTTGAGCCGAGCGGCGCGATGGAGAGCGGCAAGGGCCTCGCGCTTGCGCTTATAGGGATCCTGTGGTGCTTTTTTGGTTTCCGAGTCGGCATCGGCGTCTGCATCCTGCTGCTCCTCCTTTGCTGTTTCGGTGGTTTCGCTGGGTTTGGGGGTTCGCAGGATGGCAGCAGCAAGGTTGCTCCACGCTTCGGCGTCCGTGTCTTCGAGCTGCACGGTCCGTGTAAATGAGTCGATGGCGTCCTCCCATTTTTGCAGTTCAAGCTGTACACAACCAAGGGCAAACCATGCGCTATGGTTGAGACGGTTGATGTGAAGACTCTTGCGGTATGCCTCCTCTGCTTTTTCAAGAGCAGGGGGCTTCAATGAAAGATAGTGGCGGGCCAATGAACGCTGCGCGCGTGCGTATCTGTTGTTCGAGACTTCCCATGCGCGTTCGTACATTGTAGGATCACTATCGATGTCACCCAGGATGCAGAGCAAGCGAGGGGCATCAACGGGCAGCGGAGACAGTTCCGGCCCGTCGAACTTTTCGTTCTCGTCCTCTGGGTCTGGACCCGTGGGCTCATAGAGCTGTCTGCGGACGACATACTTGGCCTTTTCTTCTCTGTCTGTGGCAGCGTAGCAGAGAGCGGCCTCCGCCCACATCTGCAGGCGTTCGTAGATGTCTAGAGCAGTCCGTAGACCGCCAAGGTTGACCCAGCGTTGAGCCAACTCAGCTTCGAGACTCCACCGAGTAGGAGAATTTAAGAGCCAGATATACTCTAGTCTTTCAGCGGCCGAAGCAGACTCGGATTTCTCGGGTCTTGGGAGGAATGTGGTAGCTTGGTTACCATTTTCGGTAGTTTGAGTATCAAGAGTTGCTGTGTCTGCAATGACTTGGTCAACAAGCGCTTGCATCTGCAGAACAGATCTTTCTACGGTTCGAGCTCGGTATCCTTCCACACGGCTTCGGACCAACAAAGCTTGAGTGTATACCTGCCAGTTCGAACTGCCACCTTCAAGGACACGGATAGCGTAAGGGTGGGTCTCTTCCCGAGTCAGACCGTTCTCCGGCGATGTGTTTGTGATTGCGGAAGCCAAACCCAGCAAAATGGCAGAGTCAACAGGGTCCAGCAGTGGTTGGCTGCCGGGGTCAAGAGACTGCAAAGCCGGAGGAAGCGTAGATTCTTCCTGGACAGTCGTCGACTTGTTTTGAGACGTCTGGGCATCCTTGGCAAATGATATGCTTTCGAGAAGAGTATCATCGTTGAGGTCTAGGTTCTTAGGTCCTGCTTGGGTTGTATCCTCCTTGTCCGGAAGAGCAGAGTTTCCGGTGGAGGTCAGTTCTTCGGCACTCTTTGCCAAGACAACCAGCTGGCTGATATCATGTTCTTGGAACTTCGTCCTTTTCCCCAGTTTTCCAGTCAAAGCGAACTCAAATTTCCTGACTGCAGCAGCCTGCTCAAGATCTGCCCGAGCCTTGGCGTCGAAGCCATGGTGGCTGTGGATTGTTGCCCTCTCCACAAGGAAGCGTCCTTTTTCTTGAGCGGTAGAGAATACAGACTTTTCGCTAAGTAGTGCCTTGTCCAACTCTTCCAAATCGCTATAGATGGCGTCTTGTAATGTGCTAGTAGCTTCAGACAGCATCTTCTGGTGAAGAAAATTGACGCGCAATCTTGCCGTCCTTGCCACCAACGGTCCGTCAGGGAGAAGGATGTCCGCATCAACAAGGAGAGCCTTCGCAAGGGCAAAGAGCTCAACATTCGGCGTCAACTTGTAGGCAGCTTCTCCGTCTACAGAGAGTTCACGAATGATGTGATTGCGAACAGCCCGGAGCTTGGTGGCATCTGAGTGGAGAGCATCAGGGAATGCCACATCCGCCGAGTTGAAATCCAACGGAGGGCCAGTAATATTAGATTGCATAAAGCTAAACAGAGCCGCCAGACCAATATGGAGGATCTGTGACCGTTGCTGTTCAGAAGTAAGCCCATCCAGCGGCATCTGAGCCGTAGCCTTGGCCTTCTCGGTCAAAAAGGTGGTATAGCAAATCTCGCCGTTGGAGACGCGTCTGATAGCACTCGCATCTGCAGAGTTGTGTCCCAGCAGTTCTCTAGCCAGTGGAAGTTGGAGGATGGGTACGATCTCTGCATCCTCTAGTTTGACCGGGTCATACTGTTCTCTCAACGGCGATGTCCCATCAAACAGAACGTCCAAGGACGACGGGTAAGAAGCGTTCGATGCTTCAGTCATCTTGAAGGACTTCTTTTAGAATCTGAATCTTGAAAGAGTGACTTTTGAATGCCTTCAAAAAGGTCGAACTGATGGATTATGCCTTTGTCCTTTGGATAGACCTCGGTTGGGCCGTCAACATTAACGAACACGTGACGAGTGGTACGATTTGGAATTTTTCACAAGAACATGCTGAATGCTCCTAAGCACTCGAACCAGACCACCTAAGAATGAAGCTAGCAAAAGAGCGACTGCTGATGGCTTTGGTGATGACGATGAAAAAGGGCAGGTACCCCGCCTACCAGTTTTTTTCCTCGCGCCCATTTTTTGTTATCGATAAGGCGGATTCGGAGATTGTGGTGGGGCCAGTTGAGGCCGTGGCATTAATGAAGTATGCTGGAAGATTGGAACGAGTTTGTTGCAAGCTGAGTTATAACTACGCTATACGCACGCACCAATCACAGCAGTGGAGATTCAGAGTACATCTAGAAGTCATCAGGCTCGCTGATTGATTATACAGATTATCTACTCCTCCATATACCAGTCCCTCAGTGCTTCGTTGCACGAGCATGTTCCCTCAGGATTTCATTCAGTCCTCCTCGCTGCACACACTCATCAAAATGAAAGCTGTGTGCCAACGCCTCCAACTCCTTCTCATCCATTCCTCTGAATAGCTCCGCGAACTCGTCTACAAAAGATGCTGCCAGGAATGTCTGGAAGACGTTTCGCAGTAGATGACGCTCGGTATGCCAAGGGGTGGGGTACGTTTCCTTGGCTTGTGGACTGACCTTGTCGATCCAATCAACTAGTGGCTTGAGTGCTGCTTCAGGCTCGGCCGATGGCTCTCTGCCCCATGCATCAAGCCAGAACTTCTTCTTCTTCTCCAGCAAGGGCTGGATCGTCTTGTTCCATTTGCTGTCTGGACTTGTGTGGATCATTCCCTGCAGGCCAATGTCCTTGTACAGCCAGATAGACCAGTGGATGTTGTACTTGTCGTAGATACGAAGCTGCTCTCCCAGAAGGCTATAACGCTCTTGATTGATAGTTTCTGCCTCTGCCTCAGTGCGGGGGTTAGCGTAGACGGGACCGAACTCGCCGTTCCAGATTGCTGTGCCGTTTGTATTCATGAACTCGGCTTTGCGAAGGTACTGCCGTTCAACTTGTTCCTTTTGTTCCGGGGTCCCCTTGTAGCGCTCTCCGGTAGGGAAACCCATTGACTAATGAAACCAATCAGCACGAGTACTCTTTGGTCGGATGGGAAATGGCCTACAGAATAGTCATGCATAGCATAAACGCAGTTCGAAAGAACCTTATCGAAGCCTTTCCACTCCATGGCGAACGTGTTCCCATCCAGCCACAGGATATGATCTGGATCAATAGCTCGGATGGCTTTCTCAACACGCTCATAAAACGCCGGCAGCCTGACGTGCTCTGGATCGCACGGCTCATTCAGAGGGTTGTATCCAGCAACCCATGGATTGTTCTTGTATCGTGCTGCAATCTGCTCCCACAGCCATATCGTCCGGTCTTGATGGTCCTTGAAATCCCAGAAAGCAGCGTAGCTGGTTGGGTTATCAGAATGCCAGTCTCCGTTCTGTCCACCAGGAGCCGTGTGCATATCCAGAATGGTGTATATCTTCTCTTTTGCGCACTATCACGGAGAATAACAAATCAGCAGCATGTCGACGTTGCGTTGTAGAACTCTTACCAAGTCAATCACCCGATCCAAGTGCTTGAAGCCGGACTCCTTCAGTACCCGTGGGTTCATATCATCTTCAAAATGGCGATAATTGAACGGGATCCGTATGCAATTCAATCCCAGTCCGGCAAAGAACTTGGCATCCGCCTCTGTGAAGAAATACTCGAGCCACTTGTCGAAAAAGAATTCGTACTTCTCTGGCCCTAAGACTCTCCGCATAGCAGCACGATGCTGCGACTCATGACCTGGGTAACCAGTGATGAAATTCTCCATACTATTTTCAAAGGTGTCAATTACCATTTACCTCAAAAAGGGTAAAATAAAGGTATTGTGTTACTGCATACTTCATCCAACCGCCAATAGCGGCACCACGGAGAAGAACTTCGTCTCCATTGCTGTCGACTACTTTGTTTCCTTTAACTTTCAGAATCCCAGTAGCCATTTTGTATTCAAATGATCAACGATCGTTATGTGCTCGCGATCGAATTGCGTTCACGACTTGATTGATTTGCATGGCATAGTTGAGGTCATGCAAAGGTTTCCAGTACCTTTATAGGTATTGACCCGCGTCCTCGACTCAGAATAAAGGCAAAATTCATAACTGAATCTCCACGTCGAGCCACTGGAGAAAGCATAGTTGGGGACAGGCGGGGTTAGCTCCTGTGTTGGCTTCCGTTTCCTGCGGGGAGTTTCAATGATTTTGTCGGTTAAAAGACGCGATTTAGGCTGATTTCAGCAGGCTGAGACCGAGGTGTGAAGCAGCCAAGCCTGAAGGGGCGAATAGCACGACGAAGCTCCATTCCTGGAGACATTGTCATCGGGGGGAACACCGGCCAAGCAAATGAATCAGGGTGTTGCCCGACATTGACATCCATGCTCGTAGCTCTACTGCTAAGAAAGACAACAATCACACAGGCCCAATTGTTACATTGTCGTAAGAAGTATAAGTACAGTGGTATGCCGTATCAGACAGTTATAGCTGCCATGGGTATCTGTAAATACAGACGTCGGATGCATGAGACGCCTATTGAGGCACAAAAAGAACTCCACAGATGCAAGAAAAACCCTCAACCGTGTTATGGACAATGATCCCTGACACCGAAATGTGAGAACTCCGAGAGACCAGCGGGCTAATGCGCAAAGAATGACATAAAAATCTCATTACCAATCCTGACCCCTATCTCTCATGAGGATCTCGATAGCCTCATCCTCAGGAACAGGATTGTCATTCAAATCCTTCACGCATTGTGTTAACCCTTCGGCGGCTTCATCGACCTGTTCCGCCGTCCAGCCGGTACAGGCCATGACCATTCGACGGTAGTTCTGACCCAACACCACGTTCTTCGATTTCAAACAATCCACCTCAGCAAGTATCTCTTGATTGAAATCTTGATAGCATTTGATGCGTTGCTGCAGGATCTCAGGAGAAGTCAGAGACTTGAGATAGGCTACCTGCTTTTCGGAAAACCCTGATGTAGGATCGAACGTTTCGGGGAAGAGGGCCTCGAATTCCGTCATGTCGACGCCAGAATCTTGATCCGCATCTCCAACTATGGTCATTTTGGAAGGCTCGAAGTGTCCACCATGTATCTCTTTAAGCTTCACGAGAAGGTCTTCAGACGACCTTTCCAAATTTTTGATCCGTCTGCTTAATTCGACACGATCTGAAGACTTGCTCTTGAGGTCGTCCAGTTTCTTCTGTTCTATTTGACGGGCCTTGGCAGTCTCGCGTATTTTGGAATGCCAATGTTCAAACTTCGCTTGCTTCTTGGACAAGTCGGTGGCTAGTTCTTTGTCGATGCCGCCTAATGTCTCCTGTACTATTGTGCTAATCTGGGCCATTGTTGCTTCAAGTTGTTAGTATAGCTTGATCTTTAGATTCAAGGAGGGGGGTTCCGCACCATCAAAGATTTCTTTCTTCGTTTTGGTCAGATGATCAATGAAAGAGTCATTCTTGCTTCCAGCTTGTTGGGATTGAGCGTTGCCATCAACCATATCCACGCCGACGCCATAGTCGGCAGGACGGAGACCAGTGTGATTAGGTATATGAGGGTCCGCACCAACTTCTAGCAATTGAGGCACTAAGACAGAACGGGCTCGCCCGGCAAGGTTAAGTGCTGTGTCCCCTTGATCATCCCGAAGATTGACTATTTCCGAAATAAATCTGCCCAGAGTGATGACTTCGCCTGCTTGAGCTTTATTACCATTGGTGCCCTCAACCCCATTCGGAGGCTGCTGGCTGATGCACGTGCCTCCGTGGCGGACTATGAACTCCAGCAGAGCCTCCAAATAGTGCTTCGCGGACACATGACCACCACCGCCAGTTGCAGCCATCACTGCGATGTGGTGCAGAATCGTGCGTCCACTATAGTCAACCATGTCTATGGTGGGAGCCAGCACCTGTAATAAGCGCGGAAAGCTTCTGTAATCGAGGTTGTTTCTTGTCCCGACGGATTTTTGTAAAGCTGTCTCGCCCGCACCATTTAAACGATAGATGCTCACACCTTTCTCAACAAGCGCATAGACAAGGGGCATCCGAGCAAGCATTGCTGCCCAATGAAGAGCGTTGTTGCGGTATTCATCAAGTGGAATCTCTAGATCTTCACCAGTGAGTTGCAACAACGCCGGATGGTTGGAGAAATCCTTGGTCCTCTTGTCAAGAAACAAGGTCATGATAAGCTTCATTTTCTGAAATCTTTCTGGAGTTGTGGCAGGAGGCAGAGGGTCTGAGCCACGCCTGTTGTCATCCACCATAGAAGCGGGCCCGTCCATTTCCTGGTAGAAAGAGTCGTTCGGTTCTGTTGGGGTGGGTTCTTGCATGGACAAGGAAGAATGCTCCCGTTGAAGGCCAAAAGACGGCACATGGTTTGAAGACGACCTGATACGCTTACGAGGCGGCTCGGTCGGCTCTTCTGTCTCGAAGGCGGCGACATCAGGACCATTGAATCGGCCATTGCTCTGGGCGTTGCTGCCGAATCCACTGTCGGACGCCACACTGTACATGGTTTGCTGACTGCTAAACGTGGGGAGCTGAGACTCCTGGCTGCTCATCTGATGTGACGACTTTCGCATGATACTTGAGCGCCTACTATCGACATTTCTTGCGGCAGGTGAATCGAACCGAGCTTTGCTGATGGCATTGACAGCCGTTGCAGCGGTCCGGGAGATATTCTGGAAGAAAGTACCCTGCTGCGGTTGCGACATGGCGCGGTTATCCGCACCGCTATAAAGCCTCTTCCTCTGCGCTGCCATCGCTTGCTCCTTTGTAGGAGTGTCTAGAGTGTCATGGCCAGAATTCGCGGTGCCGTTGGGTCCCATATCGTATTCAAGGAGTGGTCTCAATAACTCCTCAACGTGATACTCACGGCAAAGCTCGACGCCTCTTTGATAATTCACCCATGTTCCTTGGTATTTTCCATAGCCTCCTTGGACTTTCTCATGTTCGCCTGCAGCAATTTCTTTCTCGAGAGTCTTCGTCCTTCGAGCTTTAACAACGCCAGCTACTTTGAGGATTTGAGTAGCATTCAACCAGGAATCGGACCGACGCTTCATAACGGCAACTCCGTTTACTTCCATTTCGTAGACAGAGACGTTGGAGTAGACAGCCTTCAACAAGAAGAATCGTCAACAAATAGAATCCAGAGGCCAAAAGATAAACCAACCTTGTAGATCTGCGGTCTATATTCCTCTTGATACTGCACCATTGCCCCATAGCCATTCATATCATCAAACCCTCCAAAGCTACCTCTCACGCCGCCAGGAAGACCATTTGGATAGCTAAAGGACATCGATTGCTGTGAGCTTTTCGGAGGGGGTGTCGCTCGAGGCGTCGACGCGACAGACTGGGAAGCATTGAAAGATCCCATTTGTGACTGAGAGAAAGCTATCCCATTAGCTGAACCTAAGCTGCTTTGAGAGTACGACATGGGCAAGCTGGGCCGCGGTGGATGGTGGTTGTTGGAAGTCATCACTTGGAGGTGCCGTGTCTCCCGAACTCTGACACCATGCACATGCGCGGTCTGAAGGCGATGTGTCAGTACAAGATGCGATTTCTCATACACTTATCATTATTTTCCATCTCATTTGGAGAATAAGCAAAAATGAAGGGAAAATTGGTCTCTGGACAAGGGTGAAATCGAGTGGGGAAACGCACCTATTCAAGAACTACCAAGCAGTTGAGTCGCGCGAGGAGGCAACGAAGGGCGCGTGGCTGGCGCCTCGATCACGAAAGGGATGGGGAAACAAGCCAATCTGAGCAGACGAAGAGATGTACAAGTAACAAGAACCAGAATAAATCGACCTGTAGCTATGAAATATGCATTCGCCAATTCTAGATTCAATCAGGCTGTAAATCGTGCATGGAAGTGAACGAAGATCGTGATGAGGAGTCGCGGGGCCTGACGGTCGCGTTCTCCGCTTGGCGTTTTCGCGTAACTGAGTCGGAACTCAAAAAACCATCTATTTCCTTTTTCGGCCGGGGATTGACTTGTTCTCCGCTGGATTCTCTGTCCCCGGGACCATCGGTTATCGCGACAACTAACAGCACTGCAAGATGCAGTATAGACAGATATTCCAAATTTCATGAACTGCGATCTATGAGACTTTCCAAGTGAACAATGTCCTCCTCACCGCTCATCCCTCCCGAACAATGGCGACATCTCTTTCGTGCCTTACTCCGCGAATGCACATATCTCCCTGACCCGATCGCCCGAGGTTACATGCATGACTATGTAGTCCGGAGATTTCGACGCTATTCCGACAGATCGCAATCTAAGCTACAAGATGATTTACGTCGGCAGCACCTCCTCCGCAAAACTGCAACCCAGAAATTGTCGTTACTGAAGCGTGCCAACGAAGGCTATTCTCGACCGCTCGAAAAGGTTCTCCGGCTCTCATATGGAAGAAATGGAAAGAAAAGAAGGGATTTGCTAGGTGTATTCATTGTCCCGGAAGTTCCTCCCGATGCCTTGGCCGTGGAAGGCATTCTGAAGGGGCCTTCGATGTTCGAAGATGATTGGAAACCTCCGACAATTGTGCTCGATCTCTTAAAGTCTCAATTGCGTAATGGAGTCATTTCACAGCTCACCGATCGTTCTGTTGTTAAGACTCTAGAGCCGCCTATACCCAAGGAAAACAGCTGGGGTAAGCCGGTTGCCAAAAGTCGCCAGCGAAACATCAGGAAAAAATGGTACTACGCCGTGCTTGACAGCCTTTTGCCGCCGCTGCCCGATGCAGAGCTTGATACATTGCGGGATCTGATCTCTGGGAGAATACCATGGACACCACCGAAGAGAAGGAAAGCCGTTGGCGTCCCCCTGGACTCTCCCCGGCAGACCGGTCTTGATGTAGCATTTCTGACAGAAGGACCAAAAAAGGGGCCAACTTTCAGGGACTTCGTAAACGGACGACCTCATCAAATCACACGGCGATTCATGCAACGACTCTGGAGGCGCATCTACTGCATGGTGCCGCGCTTGGAATGGGATGAGAAGAACCAAAAGCACTACTTCAAGTGGGAATCGGTAAAGCTCTTTCCCCAGATATCGACCGTCGTTGAACACGATCAAGTGCCAAGCCTGTTTCAGAAGGTTGATGTCAACGGGAGATTGATCCAACTTTTCTCTAGGGACCGGTAGATGTGGCTACGGAAGAGTAACCGCGTGCTACTCTTCGCCTTGCTCACAGCGGGCTCGCGGGTTCGCACAAGTGTAAGACCTCTCTCGCAGGCGGGTCCAGCCAGTCAGGCCATATATTAGCGCGTCCCTTCATGTGACTAGAACGGCATTCGCAAGATCCTCGATGACAGGCTTGCGGGTCCTCATTAGGTGCCTTCCCGGAACCTACTCGAAGAAGATATCGTCCTGAGACTGAAAGAACTGTGTACAGTTGTTGCACCTACTTGTTGTCTCTGACAATAATGCTCTGCCTCCGATGGCTTCTGGTTAAAACAGAGCAAATTCATACTAGACATGACGTCATATAAAGAAACAGGTAGATGAGCGAGCATTTCGAGAGAAATCAGCGATGAGCGGGATCAAGATATTTTCTAATAAAGGAATAATGAATTAACCAATGAAACTCTGGCGAGGTATTAGATTTCTCTGATCGTTGCAGGGTGACCCCTGAAGGTAATCGTGATAGCTCATATCGTGCGTCTGTCAGGTGGGTATTTAGTGTTTACTTCCCCTGAAGCACGCGTTTTGTCACTACCCACTCAACTTGTCTCTCCTTCTTCAGTCTATTAAAAGACCCCTTCAACGCTATACAGAACACCATGTCTCTTAAAAGGAAATCCACAGACCTGGACCCTTCAAATGCCGAGAACATCCCTCCTGAGATTGATAGTGACGATGAACGGCTAAGGTACATCGACTGGAACTGCGATTACTAAAGGAGAAAGGCCATATGTTGACAAATATGGCATGTTGAGAATTGACCGAGCTCGATAGGGAGATGGCTGATCACTCTGTTATAGTGAAATTTACTACCGCTAATAATATGCCAATGGTTTGACTCTTAAAGCTGCGTATTGACGAAGCCTCTGCTTTGATAAGGACTGCGATCTGTTTCTCACAGATCTTTTCGAATCAAATAAGATCATATCGCGCCGCTTGAAGCTGGTTCAAATCATTCTAGATGTCAGCAGTAAGCAGCCATGCAAGGTCTTCTCCGTTAAGAGGATTCTTCTTGCAATGCTTATTTAGGGTGGGCGGAGGTTCAACAGACAACATAGGACATTTTCCTTTATCAATTAATGGAGTTCTAGAGGAAAGGGATAGAGCCTTACTCACTAGGTAATGCAGGAAAGAGACTACACCATACTCATCAGCCTGGAAGAAACCATATTAATATAGATCAATTAAGGGTTAATCACCACGCCTGCATCTTTCTTGCCTAATCGACAGCATAGACAGGATCCAGAAGCACGACACAGCTACACTGTGTATAAGTAAGTCCATGATTAATCTCTCCCTCCACAGCATGAACTGCGCCGGTTCGGTCGGCAACATTGAGCGGCATATCTTTGAAGGAACCGAGAACATATCGGGCAGCGAGATATTCGAGGAAGGAATACGCTCAGCAACGCTGAGGTCTGTGTTCGAACAAGGATAAGAAAAGGACCCATCGAAGATAGGTTACAAACATCGCACGCGACGAAGTGCGAAAGGTTTGCTTCCTTCACAGCTTATTCAGCTTACGAACTGTCTCTGCCACATCCGCCTTCGCCTGGTGGAAGGCCTGATCCGCGGATCTCATCCTGTAGCTCTCGCTTTTCCTGAAGGCGCTGGTTCTTCACTGCCTTGCGCTCCTCGAGCTCGTGCAGCAACCCCTGCTGTCGGAGGGCTTGGCCAGCGGTCAGGGTATCCCCCTGGCCAGGGCCCCCGACTTCCTCGTCGTCTGGGACGACCCAGTGACCTTCGCGGAGCTAATAAAACCTTATAGTTAGTACTATCTTAAGATATATAGTGCATATAGTATAGAGTACATAGTACGTATCCAACATATATGTATGCATTGATACTTAAAAGGGAGCTTACCTCTTGTAAATGCTCCTTTCACCACTCTCCCTTCATCTTCTCCAGGCGAGGCCTCTATCAGTCAGTTAGTCATGTGTCTGTCAAGAGCTGGTATCAACATTACTTTGCAAGGACGTGCTGCAACTGCAGCACCAATTGGATAGCTGTTTTAGTATGGGCAACTTCAACCAGCCACTGCCATCTGTGGCCGCTGGAAAGCCCTTCCTCGTCATTTAAGTGACGAAATTGTAAACCAGTGCCTATAGTCTCTGTGCACGGGAGTCAGAAGACCGGCTATGCTGTTTGGTTTTGCATCTATGGTCCTCGGTTATCCTCCTCGGGCTGAAAAGGATGTCATCGCCCTTTCGATGGTGGAAGGTTGTGGGGTGCTGCTTATAATTAGCCATGCATACCCTGCAAGAAAGAAACGGGACGGGTGGCATACATTCTGGAAGTGGATGAGTGGAGGCAAGGGGCGATGTAGTACAGAGCATCACAAGGAGAAAGCGAAGCAGAAGCTGGGTGAGAAGCTGAGAGGGAAGTTGAAGAAGAACAGGGGCTTATCATCGGTGAATGGAGGATGTATATTGAATTCCTTGAGCGAGATCCGCAAGCGAATCCAGTGAATGGTATCCAACAGGAGTGGAGACCTCTCTGGAAGTTGGCTGGCTTAGTGAATACTACAGTCTAATGCCAAAGATGGTAGTTATAGAAGATATCCATTCAGAGGTGATATCATTTAAATTACATCACCACTTAGAAGGCTCAAGTTGACATTGGTAAGAAGCATTCAGGAATAAGGCGAAATAAGGCCCAGGGTTGCATGGGCTCCTTGCCTCTGCTGCATAGCCTGACGTTACTGACGGTGTGATAAACTCAGATGATGATGACAATCCTGCAGCTTGTAGTGTTGCTGCAAGTCTTCCAACAATGAAGCTAGGGCCGCTGTCATTGCCGTAAGTGGGAAAAGAGAGTCCCCCAGTTCGTTCTATCCCCAACCAGAAACTCGGCGCCAGCCTGCCACTGTGCCCATCAGATAGAGATTTAGGATATCAACCAAACCGAAGACAAGTATCACCTTGCAATATGTTTCTTTTCACGAAGATAGCACTTCTCTACCAGTTTTGTCTCGTAGGCGGCCAATCACTTCGACATGGAGATACCCACCTCAGTATATGATATCAATCAACCGTCGTATATGAGTCAGAGCTGTCACCCGAGCAATCGAGCAAAGGCTCACAGTGCTGACCACCCTGCTACAAGAGGCAAAGACTTTGGGAAAATAGCAGTCAGGCTCGCCAACAGCAATCAGCTGGTGACATCAACCTCCAAATAGGCAAGCAGTGCAAGGCGGTGGCGTTGCAGTCAATTGAGCGGGACAGGAAGAGACTCGGGCCACTGAAGATTGCCAAAGCGCCACTTTTGCAATTGTCAAGCCAGCCAGCGGCCAGCCAGTTTCTGGCGGCAATCACCGGGAAATACTTTTTGTTCCCTTTTGCCTTCTTAATGGCTTTCCCCTTGTTTGAAGACGTAGGATCAGTCTTTGCCAAACCTTCTATTGTCGAGCGCCTACGGCAGTCGAAGGTTATTGTATTCAGACTGGTCCCACTCCCGAGCAATAGGCTGGAAGGATGGCTGACAGCGAAAGCTGCTGAGCTGTCATGCTTTGTGAGGCCGAAATTGAGGGAATCAAGAAGTAATGGACTCTCCGGGACAAAGGAAGGCTGCTCTCATTAAGCTTGTATCAAGCACACATATATCCTTATCCATCTCCACTTCTGTACTTGATGAACAAGGCCCAAGGACGAGCACCTTGCTCCAACAGAGTTGTCTGACTTGCAACATCAGATCATCAAGAGTCGTGACAGACGAGACAGTCTCGCTTCACTGCTGCGGAAGAAATCCTCCTGTCTCTTGTGAGAAATGTCTCTACCTTCTTCTCCTTGATCCAGGCATTGAATCCAGTAACACGCATAGGTATCAGGTTCTGCATACTCCATATACTTCTTCCCGTACTGAGGCGGCATAAAGTCGTTTTCATGAGTCTGCAGACCCTTGCTAACGACCTTTCAGCAACAGAGAGATTGCCTGATGGGCAGAACCGGTCGATTTGTGCGAATCATAGGCAGGCGTATAACAGAATGCCTAGACTGTCAAATCTAGCAAGCCATTGTTCGAGTGGGTACAATGGCAATTTCGCCGAAGCCAAAATGCCTTTTGAGGTTGGCGCTTGGAAGCCCTTATGAAGACGATATCAAAGAAAACATCAACCTATAGCCTAAAGGTTAGGAGCCGGTATACATCACAAAAAAAAAAAAAAAAAAAAGAAAAAAGGAAAAAGAAAAGAAATTGGTATGAGAAAGTGATGAGCAAGATCCGCCAAAATAAACACCAGTACTCTCTTGACACAAGGATATGGTACGAAGGATTGCATAGACCTAGGAATGAAAGACTAGGAGGTCGTTGGACTCCCAACGAGCAAAGCGCCAACATGGACAAAAACATGATGGAGCATTTAAATCCACTCATCTAAAAACATACTTTTCTCACTGTTCTTGTCAATGTTCGTCAACCCTTTTTCTTTCTTCAAGGGAGTTTCGATCGACTGTTCACATGCAGGGTCGCAAAATGACACACAACTAGTTCGGCAATGATTTAGATCATTGCACCGAATTCATCACTTCGGACTCTTGATCTATGTGCGGGAAACAGGGGACAGAATGAGAGAACCCAGTCGTAACCACCCGTATTTTAATTTACGTTGGATGATCAATATTAAACTTTGAAATCAATAAAACACTCGTAAGCATAGATCGCTATTTTCTTTGTAATAAGTATGCAGCAATGACAGTATGTAGATAGCTGGTAAGGAAATCCCCCTGGGTTGTAAGCAAGTGCGGGTAGATGGGACTAAGACTAAAGCGGCCTAGTTCAGCGGCAGACCCAACCGCCTGTGTCTACGGCTATTTCACAAGTATCCTAAGTTTGTATAGCTTCAAAATCATGTCGAAAATTGTGCAATGAAATTCATACTATCATAACGTCTATAAGCATGACAAAACTTGCAACTCGCCAATATTAAGCCAGAACAATAGACCCTTTCCTTTTCTTTCAACGGAAAACCCTCTAAATATCATCCTCGTCAGAGAAAACCTCCTCTCCTCTTTTTCTCCTGGCGATCCTCTCCTTCTTCTTTTTACGAAGTTCAGCGCTGGTCAACTTCTTCTTCTTTTCGACAGTCGACTTGTTGCCAAAGGCATCGACAACCTCGGTGTCTCCCTCCTTGTCGGCCAGACGAGGACCGGAGCCTTGACCCTGAACCCAGTTGTGGCCCGAAGGAGTCATCTTGCCGTCCATGACAGCCCAGACTTCCTCGGTCAGGTTCTCGGTGAACTCACGGGAGTGGGTAATGATAACGACACCACCCTCGAAAGACTTGAGAGCCTTGGACAGGGCACCCAGAGAGTCACGGTCGAGGTAGTTGGTGGGCTCGTCGAGGACGATGACGTGAGGACGCTGCCACGAGCAGGCGGCGAGGACGACCTTGACACGCTGACCACCGGAGAGACCGCGCATACGTGAGTGGGAAACGAGTTCGGCATCGAGACCGAAGTTGGCGCAGTGGACCTCAATCTCCTTGCGGACCAGAGGACGGAACTGACCGCTGGCGAGGGCCTCCTTCTGGTCGACATCGGCAACCATCTTGGCGTGGGACTGGATAATCTCGCTACGAGGAATCCAGGCGTTGTCATTGCTCATCATAGGGGTCCACTTCTCGCTCTTCATGCCGATGTTCTCACCGAGAGCGAAAGAGCATTCGTACTCGTAGCTGTTCTTGAACTTACGACGAGCGTGGATACCGATGACACGGCGGAAGGTACCTTCGATCTTGTAAATCTTGTCCATGGCCTTCTCGTCATCCTCGGTGACGATCTTGTTGGCGCGGTCCATGGTCTCACGGTCCTCACCGGTCTGGAAACGCCACTGAATGTACTCAGAGGGAGTCTTGTCGAGGTGGTTATCGATGTGAGCGAAAGCATGCTGCTTGATGTAGGCGATACGGATGTTCTCGTGCTGGTAGACATCACCACCGGTGGGGATGAGCTCACCAGTCAGGACGTTGACGAGGGTGGATTTACCAGCACCGTTGGGACCGATAACGGCAATACGAGAGCCCAGAGAGACTTGGAAGGAGATGTCGGTGAGCTGGGGCCGGGGAGTTCCGGGGTACTGGAAGGACATGTTGCTGACACGGATGATGGCCTTGGCCTTGGTCTTGACACCCTCGAGGAAACCAGGCTCGGGGAACTTGAACTCCATGTCGGAGGCGCTGAGCTCATAGTAGGAACGAGCGCTGGGAACCTTCTTGACGAACTCGCTCAGGTTACCGCGGTAACGCTTGAGCTTGAAGCGCTCGTAGTGAACGACGTGCTGGATAACATTGTCCAAGAACTTGCTGTCGTGGGAGACGATGATGGAAGTGCAAGGAGAGGTGCAAAGGTAGTTCTCCAACCAGGCAACGTTCTTGACATCCAAGTGGTTGGTAGGCTCGTCAAGGAGCAGAATGTCGGGGTTCTCGAACACGGCACGGGCAAGAGCCAGCTTCATCTTCCAACCACCAGACAAAGAGGTGATGGGGCCTTCAAACTGCTCACGGAGGAAACCGAACTCCTCGAGCTTGGCCTCGACCTCGGACTGGGCGATGTCGATACCGACCTCACGGAGCTTCTTCATGGTCCAGCCAATGACGGTCTGCTCAGTGTCGGCGGCATCCAAGTCGTGCTCAACGTAGACAGTCTTGACCTCGTCCTTCTTGGGGAAACCTTCAAGCTGCTCGTTGTTGATGGCGCGCATCAGAGTAGTCTTACCGGTACCGTTAGGTCCGAGAAGACCGTAACGCTGACCACGCTTCAGGCGGAGAGAGGTCTGGTTCAGCAGGATCTTGGCACCATAGGCCAGAGAGAACGTGCAGTTGCAGAGATCTTCACCCTCCTCCTCGTCGGACAGAACGGCATCAGCCTCGGCAGCGCCAGGAGAAGCACGCTTGCGCAGAGTCTCGGCAATGGTCTTGGCTTCCTCCTCACCAACAATGGCGGTGATGTAGGGAAGAGCGTGATGGGTCCAGCTGGTGACCTCGGCGTCCTTCTCATCAACAAGCTGACCAGCGATGGCACCGACATAGTTGATGATGGCCTCAGACTTCTCGATCTGAGCCTTGTACTTGGGGGAGAGGATATCTTTCAGGATACCAGCAACGGTCTCAACATCACCGGCAGTCGAGATCTCGGGGATCTTGCCATCCTTGACATCACCGACACGGGTGAGGGTGTCCAAGGCCTGCTTGGTCTTCTCACGGGCCTCAGGATCGGCAAGAGTGTCGTGGTTCTTCTCGAGACGGGGCATCAACTTGGGCAAGAAAGGAGCGACAATCTGGGGGTCCTCCACGAGCTTACACATGTTGTCGACAATGACGGCGGCCTTACGCTTGATGGCAGTCTCGCGCTCAACGAGACCACGGTCAAGCAGAGGGACCATGATGGCAAGAGTAGGACCAGTGACATCGGAAACGAAAGTGGTAGCACCGAGCAAGTGAACAGTCTCGGGAACGTTCTCGGGCTTGGCGATACACTTGATGAGCTCGGGAATGAAGCGCTCAATATCCTTGTTGACGATCAGACCGCAAACCTTCTCCATTGTGGAGTAGGCAGCCTTCTTGATATCGGCCTTGGTGTCCCACATGGCCTCGGACACAGCGGGGATCAGTTCAGGCACACGGAAGGAGAGCTGAGCAGGGGCGGACTCGACGAGGCAGTTGAGGCAGTCAAGAGCGCACATCTTCTCCTGCCACTTCTGGGCATTCTGGAGGGAGTTCAGAATGATAGGCACAACGGCCTTGACAGCGTTGGCGTTGATACCCTGCACGATGGCGAGGGCGGCAGCCTGGGCAGCCTTCTGAACGGCAGCCATCTTGTCACCGGCAGCAGCGAGGACGGAGCCGAGGAGAGAGACGAGGTGGGGCTCAACACCGGGAGCGATGGTCTGGTGGGAGGCGATAGCGCGAATGGCCTCGCAAGCACGCTCACGGGCAGCAGCATCCTTCTTGTTGTTGAGCTGCTTCTGGAATGCATCGACAGCCCTGAGTGAAGAGAATGTTAGTACATGCACTGATTTTCGCAATCATGCGGTCAAACTTACTTGAGAGGCAGTGTCTGTTCAGGGATAGGACCGCTGAAGTAGGTGGCGAGGTTGCCAGTGGCAGCGTGAACCTCGTCAGCGCTTGTCGAGATGTTGAGGTTCTTGATCAAGTCCTCGAGAACTGCGACAGCCTGGGCAGTCTCCTTGCCAGAGACGGCAGGAACGGAAGAAACATCAACAGCAGGCATTTTGGACGAAATCGTGAAGACGAAAAAGGTCGGAAAGAATTAAGTGATGAGGAAATGAAGAAAGAACGGGCGAAAGGCGTTCTATTAGGGTATCTCAATCAAGAGGTGGCGGCCCACGAAAATTGCGTCTGTGTAAATAGACGACGCAAGAGACGCTCTAGATAAAATCTATGCTTTTGTCTATGCAGAAGACAAATAGGAAAATGAAAAGTAAAGAGAGGACTATACCTCTTTTCAGAAGAAGAAAGGATGAGGAGGGAGACAGAGTGAGAAGGAAGAGGGGAATAGGAGGATGGGGAGGGATGATATTTATCGGTTTGTGGCCTTCTTTTTTTTTTGCCGCCCAACCTTGCAGCGAGGAAAAAAATTGCAAAGATAAAAAATTTTTCATCGTTGTCCCGCGCTAAGACCGCATTCGCACTAGTCGCTATGGCTGTCGAAGCAACCAACCCGATAGGGTCCGTGTCTACTTCGGGCTAATCTGGCCGCTGCTGATTGGCCAGCAACCCTCCATGATGGCGACAGGGAGAGGAACCCAGTTGATGGAATGATTTTTGGTTGGAAACTTTTTCATTTTTTCCTTTCTGGCTCACTCATCAAATCTGGATCGGACAAACCGAATTCTGAAGTTCGGCTTTTTTAATTCGATGCGATGGAAAAACTTCGCTCCAAGTTCTATTATCATAGAAAAACTTTTTTTGTGATCTTTCAGGGTGTGATGATGGGAAATCGATAAGATTAGTGGACTGAAACTTGGCATTGGGAGGCAACTTCAATAATGAACAGATCGATAATTATGAGATATGGAGGTACTTCCAGCCAATCGTAGTTTGAAGATTGAGCAACAGCCTGTAGCCCCTTTCTTTTCTAATGAATGATTATTACAAGGCTGAAGCACTCCATGCACAACACTCGCACAACCCCCAGACAGAAATCAAATAAAGCACATTACCATTTTTTTAATCAAGAGTGAGCTGAGCAGGCTTACGGAGGCTTGAATATGAGGACGGACAGTAATGAGCATTACATACACAGAAAAAACCGGATGTTGCGCATCCCTTGATCAGCGTTTGCGCGGTTGGGCTAGAATTCTAGTCCCTGACAGGTGTGAATCCGGGGATGCAACAGTAAAGCATCTACTTGGATAGTCCTGTGTCCACTGCAGTTGACTAGTCTCCGTGAAAGTGTTGGGGCTGCAGATGCTGCTGGGGCTATTTCTGTCGCCACAAGATTCTCTACTGGAGCTCGACTTGGTGGCGCAGCCGATTCTTACTTAGCCTTTGGGCTCGGTCTTTGTACCAAAAACATGTGGAAGTCTGGGAGGAGTGACGACGACAAACAAAAATTATTTTTAGAGTTGGGAAAGCCTTCTCCATTCGATCGCTTTATCCGCTCTTGCCGGTCATTCCCGCAGAGTAAGGTGATGGCTAAGCCAGTACTCCGTACTCTGATGTACTCTGTAGATTCTCCGTACAATTTCTGACTACGGAGTACGGAGTAGATAACGATAAGCGAACGATTGCGCTAACAAGGCGGTGGAACTGGACATTCAAGGAACGCAAGCTTGAATTATCATTATTTTTCCTGAAAAATCTATCTGCTCGATCAACATTCTACGGTAGTATAATTCTTCGCATTACCTTCATTTAAGAGGATTTGAAGGAAATATATCAAATGGGGACCGACCCCCTTATCGACAAGAAGGCAGAAAGTCAAAATGCAACCGAGATTACAAGCCAAAGGGACCAGCACAAAAGAGACAAGAGTACTCCGTACGTATTCAGGAATACTCCGGGGGTTCAGCGTCGTTCATATGAAGCAGCTTACTACTCGTTCATTTCCCATAGTCTGAAACGATGGCTTACGGGAGGCATGGATGAGCATCACCGCCATTCTTCCCTGAATAGGAGAAGGACAAATCTCACCGCTCAATCTGTATATGGCATGTAGCATAGCATAGTAAAACCTATTGACCGATTTATCAGGCTGGCTGCTCCTAGGTCGAACTTTATGGTTTACGTGGTCTCCTTTTCCCCTTCCCAAAGAGCATGGTTGCATTGCAGATGACTTCTGAAAATTGATACATACTTCGGATATCAAAAATCAATCCTTATCCCTTATCGTTGCTTATCGAGCATCGGAATTGGATATTTTCGATCCTTTTGACGGCGCCTCGTTATCGCTATCAGAATCTCCGGATTGAGATCCCTTTGATCCTCCCTTATCCCCCGCGAAAAAAACCGGAGATGGTGGCAAGCCGGTGGGTCAAAAACTTTAACCTCACATTTATCGTTCTTTTCAATAATGGACATTTCGAACTTCGGTGATTTCAGTAGTCTATTCAAACTTTTTCTCAATATTTTTGTCTCATTTTTGCTGTCCCGTTTGTTATGATTTTTTGGGGAATTTTTCCATTTCCCCCGTTGCCAGTTCCATGAATTTTTCCGATCGGATCTCACCCTTGCTCGTCAAGCATAGAGACCCCAGAACTTTTTTTCCGAAGTGAACCATTGTCTCTCCTAAAATCACAATCAGCCTCGACATCGACGACGTCGCCAAATTCCTCGGTATTATGAACTTTTGTAACATGATTTATTCGGAAATCCCATGATAATAAAACTCGCCATATCCAATCACTTTATATCATGTCATCCGCCCATGTCACAGCCAGGGCATGAGTACCAGTCAGCTGTCCACTCGCCACCACTCCAACACATTATTACGTCTTGACTTAGTAATCCTGCGCCCAGAAATGAAAAGAAAAGCAATAATGAACGGTGGTAACCATTCCCTTGGTTGACACTCCTGGATTATCCGGTGATTACAACAATATAGCGTAGATGAACTTCCGGATTTGCCACCCGACATTTCTTCGGAGCTTCCAAGCTCACTTCTAGAACATTTCCTGATTCTACCGCCGACAGAAGCCATTGACGTCGCTCATTTTGGGCCCTTAAATGGGGCGCTTTTACTACCGTTCCACAGGAATGGGCTGTAGTTACCGAAGCGGGACCGATTCGGTCCAGGCGTTATGATGTGGCGACAATGAGAATGCTTGGTACGCTGAGCATTCTCGATGTTTATCATTCTGGGGGAAAGGGACTATGAAGGGCTGGCCAAGACCAACGGCTCCTCGCGCAGATATGAAGGTAGACCAAAGATAATAATGGAAATTATACATTTCTGATGAACGATAAGTTGTCAAGTCTCAAAACTATACGGATGTAAGAATATAGAAAACGCCAAGGAACATCATCTTCGACTGTTTTCTCTTCATATAGAGCACAACAGGGTATCATCGTAACTGTCGTAGCTAAACTTGCAGCGAACAGGGTTGGCAAAGATCAAAAATGAGCTTGCGCTTGGGTGACCAAATGAACTAGTCAGAGGAGCTCGAGCTGGAAGAACTAGAACTCGATCCACGCCTGCGGCCCTTATGTTTCTTCTCCTTCTTGTGCTTCTTCGACCTATTCGAAAATAGTCAGAGTCTATCGCAATCAATAAAAGTAAGTGCTGAGCCTTACATCTTACTGGCCATGTTCATTCCAGCAGCGCCTGCTAGTGCTCCTCCTGCAGCGCCTAGAAGTCCACCGCCGAGCTTTTTGCCTATAATCCCACCAGCAGCACTTCCAAGCAAGGTCGAGCCTAGGCCCCTTTCGCCCTCCTGTCCGACCGGAACAGGAGGATGCGCCCCCTGGTAGTGTTGTTCCGGAGGAGCGCCATAGTAGGATGCGCTTGCGCCTTGGGGATTGTGTTGTTGCTGCTGTGGGGGATACGGAGAGTGACCACGGTCGTGTGGCGGATAGTTCATGGGCGCGCCTTGCCCGTAGTTTTGATCACCTGGGTACCCGCCCTGCTGGTGAGGAGCGCCATGTTGAGGCGCGTAGCCTTGATGGCCGTATGAAGGGGGAGGTCCGGAATATTGAGGATGGTGCTGCTGCTGGTCGTAGGAAGGCTATCAAATCAGGAAAGTTAGCTCATGAAGGTGCCTTCAAGTAACGGCGCGACAAAACCAATCATTGACCGTGTAAAACGTTTCAGAAACAAGATTCGATCAAAAAAGAATACTTACCCCAGGTGGATAGTGCCCATGTTGCTGTGGAGGCTGCCCGTACTGGCCTTGTGGAGGAGGGTAGTTGTAGTTATGTTGGCCTCCGTAGTATCCGTCGCTGGGCTGGCCATGGCCTTGCTGCGGGGCACCGTATTGATTGTAGTGGTTGTTGTATGGATCAGACATTGTGATGAGAGTAAGCTAGTGAGTAATTTGTCTTTGATGGATGAGATCTTGCAAGTGCACAATAAGAAAAATGAAAGGGCGAGGCGCAGGCAAGGTGGTCTTATGTACGAAGGACTGGCGTTCGCAATCTCAGTCTCAATGGCGGGGCCGTCTGACAATGATGGAAGGAACCACGGCTCAGCGCGAAACGGTGTGAAATTCAGGGGCTCCGTCCCAGTCAGTACGTGGATTACGAGGCGGTGCAGCGGCTAAGCCGTCATTACCAATCATATTACCAACACTCGAAAGCTGACATGGGCGTTATCTAGGATGTAAGAGCCACAATAAGAGGGGAAATCAACTCTGAGATTGTGTTGTATTTCATGCACCGCCCCATGATCCTTCAAAGATGAGTATTTCCAGTAGGCTGTGGCTACTGTGGCTACTGTGGCTACTGTGGCTAAGCAGTTGACCTACATGACAGGCAGCTGGGAAACGGGACAGGAAAATCCACAAACACAGGGTTCACAATCCAAAGAGCCAATGCTTTATATTACTGCCACCTATTAATAAATCAAACCTCGACACTTTACACTGTTAGGCCATTATTAATTATGTGGTCTGTTTCTCAAGGTGGATGTCACCGCCACCATATATCTGTAACAAAAGCTCTGTGCTCCTTCATACAAACAGTTTTATCTGATAATCATACGAAAAGCAGGATACTATCAAATGATAGTCATAGATGTTGATTACATTCAGATCACAGTCGCTTCTTTCGGAATGATCCAACTGGCTGGATTGTTGTCAGATCAGGAAAGGAGGTGGCATATGACATACTCAGCACATGGTAAAGCGAAGGGGAAATCAACATAAGAAGGAAATATGTCACTGCCAACCGACTGCTGTGTCGATATCAAGCCCTGTCCAGTAAAGAAGAACTTGACCACCTCCTCCGTCGTGGCCTTATCCTTGTTAACAGCGGCCGCAGCCACAAGGGAATGAGAAATGCATCTCATCCATTTTCTCCGGATCTCTTTCAATTCCATCTCCTATCTTACTTTCTTGCTTCTATCGTGGTCTCTTCGGATATGAAACCAGCTACATGAGTTGAAAAGACCCCCTAAAAATGCATATACTAACTTCTTTTATAGGCAAGCGTGGAGAAGAAGTGTTCTCGGACGAGGACAACATCTAATCGAGTTGCTGGAAAAGAGAAGAGCTCTGGGTTTGCATTTGACGCTTTGCTGGCTATGTACCCAGCTACAGACCTTTTTACGCGTATAGACTTTATGATGATAATATGAATTTCGTCGTTCATGATTCATATGAATGGCTGGTACAATTATAGATGTTTAAAAGATGAATTAACGTAGCTTTCGTTCGGCTTCAATCGTTCGCTAGATCGAATCGAAGCTGTACAAAGTCCGGCCAGGGTTCCAAGTGTCGTCAACGGACATCTGCTCATCATGCTATATGCAATGAGAACAAAATGTCTATAGATTCGTGCCAGATTATCTCAATTTGTACATTCATCTATTTCGTTTGCGATTTGCAGAATGCTTTACTATAAGCATTGCTACAATTGGTGCACATAACTCAGCCACTTCTCTGATTCACAAGGAAGACCTTTGCCTTTGGCGCCGAGGGATCTTCGATAGTTCCGCAGTTACTGCAGACAATCGGTCTCCCAGCCTCGCGATCTGCTTTCAGCTGTTTCTTGGTCTTGAAACGCTGCACGGGGCCGCTGTCACGCGTCTTGCGACTGCGGGCGAGGCTGTCACAGAGGTAACAGAGGACCTTTCCAGTCTCTGAGTTTGCAATATGACCTCTTTTTGAGGGGTTCTCTACAGCGCCACAGTTGTCGCACCGAATCTCTCCACCTGCAGCTCTTGTAGCTTTCAGATCAGAAAGCTGCAAAAATTGCATAACCTCCTCTGGCGTACGTAGCCTTTTATTCTTATCAACAAAGACCCAGCAAGCCTCACACAAAAGCTTTTTGGGATGAGTGCATGCATACGCCACCTGCGAGTATAGATGACTCTCTCACACTTCCTCGATGTCATGGAGTGCTCATTCCCTTGGGACTCAAACCGTACGAGGCGTCACGCACGCAGGAGCAGACCCGGCCCTGGTGTAGGGCATCCATAAGGCACCGCTGACAGGGGAGAGCAGCGGGCAGGGGCTCGGCGCTGGCGGCAGCGGGGGACAAGGGAGGAAGGGCCCCGAGGGGCGGCAGCACGCCAAGGGAGCCGTCGGAACGCAGGGGGCCCGCCAGTGGCGAGCTGGCCGGGCCCGGGCTGGCCGCGAGAGGCGAACCGACAGGAGTCGGGCTGGCGGCGACGGGAGGACTGGCTTGGCCCGAACTGGCAGCGGGAGTCGGACTGGCGTGGCGCGACACATAGTGCTGAGCGGAAGGCTGTTCAGAGACCCCAACGCCGAGGCCTCCTCCTCCTCCGAGGAAGGCTCAGACTCTACAACACGAAGACGGCCGCGAGCTGCGAGCGTTCAAGGTGATCGGATCGTCAGAGGACTTACCTGGTTAGCACAGAAGACACGACGGCGACACGCCAGAGACAAGAAAGGAAGACTCACGGAGGCTGCGGGAGACACAGGAGGAGAAACAGCGGTTTTCTCAGGGTCAAAGTGTGCAAGGATGGGCATGTCCACGAATGCGTTCTTCAGTTCTTCGAAGGCCTCTTGTCTTTAGGAGGTCCGTCAACGGCGTCGTAATTCTGGAATACGCATGTATGAACTGTCGGCAGAATCCCGTGAACCCCAGGAATTACCACAACAATGACAGGCTGCATCCGGACCGGCCTCTGCTCTGGCCTCTAGACGTACCTGGAACTTTGCAAGAACATCTTTATCCGGAAGGACACCCCGGTGCCATAGCCTGTATCTGAAACAGATACCACAAGAGATACGGCCCCAGAGGATTTCCAGGATCTCCACACAGGCGGTTATACTTTGGCGCCCCCTCTGGACGCAAAGCTTCCGGGTATGTCATCCGATCACATGCTGGATTGCAACACGGTGATGCGGACCGTGCTCCGACATTGAAGAACCCCTGGCGCAAAGGCCAGGCTGCGTTCATTCCACGCCACGGGACAGATGGGATGTCGAGATGTTTTCCTATCTTTTCAGTCAAACTGTAGGAAGACCTCGTGGCAAATGCAGAGCAGTAGCCAGGGTGCTGGTACGTGTTGAAGAATCATATAGATTCCCTCGAGCAGTAGTAAGTATCCTGGCTCTATTGGATGATTAAAAGCTGCAAGCCTTCGAAAATCAGACCGAACGCCATCACGACAAATCTGTCTATAATGGAAGCTCTTCTTGTGTTCTTCTGGCAAGTTGGTCACTGAAAATTTTTCAGCTACTCCCAGATGCCACGCAACGCGCTGTTTTAGATGACGAGATGAGCCCACATAGACATCATATTCCTCATCCATACGTCGACGATCACCACTTGCAAAGTTGGCATAGATGCCCTGGCGCCCATCATCTTCGGCAAATGGGAGAGATAGAAAGTCCTCTTCGACAGCCTCTCTGGCAGCCTTGCGCTTCTTGTGCACCTCCTCCCGCTCCAGCTTCGCTGCGGCCCACTTTCCGTCCAACTCGACGACACGGAGCTTCTGCGCGGTGGTCAAATTCGACCGCAGCTTCGGCACCCCCAGCCCTCTCTCTGGAACCTCTCCAGCAATGATGCCACATCGTGGCCCATGTCCTCAATCTAGTAGATAATATCAATTAGTTACTGATATATACATGTGTGCATAGACAATATAGACTTACTAGGCGGGTGATTCTCTGGCGCTCTAGCCAGTCCCCGATAGTCGCTGGTATGGCAAATTCGACAGGACTCTGTTGTTCGTATAATCAACCAACTGATTAAACACGCCTAGCTGATGCAACAACCACCCAAGTATCATCCTCAGGTATCCTTGAGCTTGTGACTCTTGCGAAGCTGTTGCTGCCGTTGGTATTGGTGCGTTTCTAGTGTGTCATGCTGTTAGCAAGTCATCGACTCATCGACCTAACTTGCATGCCTTGAGTGTCTTCTCACGTACCTTGTCTGCGTCCTCAAACGTCATCTTCGCAGCGCCTAGTGCTCCCTTGGCCTCTTCCTTCAGGCGAACGGACTTGTCAAATTCTGGTGCATCGGCCAGGTATGTACATAGCCGGCGCGTCCTCTTTGAAGCGGGAATCAGGGGAGTATTGCGTGGTTTAGTCGCCCCCATGAGCTGTTCTTTGAAGAGAAGTTAGCCTCAGCCACCAAATACATCGCGACTCCGGCTGTTGGCATTACTGGATGATCACATAACATCAGGCGGCGTCAGGCCCGCCACTGCTCATCTAACAATGCTGGGTTATTTCCGATGTGTAGGAACAAAGTAATAGTAATAAGTATAAAGAAATCCATCCAGGTTGGCTCTTGGACTCGAGTCTCAGCCAATATGTTGCAACATTCACTAGTATCATGCATAGGTGGTGCTGCAGTTAATCCCAAATTTCTTTCAGATTGAGATAGTTAGGATTGAACACGCCTACTTCCTTAGTTATTTAGTCTAGATGACTGACTCTGGCTTGCTCGTCAGTATGTCTCACCTTGTGTCTCTCCCTATGTCTCAGATCTAATGAACTGTATTCACTAACTGGGCATGACATTCACTATCCTCAGCAATGCTCACTGTGGTCAATGACACGTAGCACCTGAAGATATTGAATTTCAACAATCTTCATTCACTGTAAGGATCTTGAACCAGTCATTCAATGGCATTTCGAACCGAGACAGCTGGAGACAAATATCATCGTCTCTCCCATGATTCTCCGCTCTCCATCTTCCTTTCTTCACATCCCTGGAGCCAGAGGGCCCTCACTCGATTAGAGTCGATTTGCAGGTTCATCTGCGAGACTCTCGCGATGACTTTTCCTTTCTTGACCGATTTGTATGGTCAAAATAGGTGAGCCTCCTGTTCACTCTCGCTACGATACCATGGATCTTCGGGTTTCAACACATATGCAACTTTGGTCGAAGACTTGCTAACAATTATGAGGCACTAGAAGCACCACCAACAGCGGCAGCCGCCCCCTGCCTTACCAAGAACATGGGCCTAATCTTGATGCCGAGCAAGAAAAGACCGAGAGAAGATGCCATCAGGCGCAAGGAACGCCAAGACCTCTTGCCTCAGGGTAAGTTTATAATCCATTAATAAAAATATCAGTGGCTAATATTATCTAGATGGACGAGAGAGGTGTCCTTGTGCCGGAGGACATCCAGGTATGACTGGAGATCCCCAATCTGCGGGCCGAACTCACACTGGCCCAGCGACTGCTGGAGTGAGTATCGGTTGGCTTTCTTCGAATTAATACTCCGCGGAGTTCCTTTACATGTCCAAGCACTACGCGCTGCGAAGATGACGTTTGAGGAAGAAGACAAGGTTTGTGAGAAGACACTCAAGGCATGCAAGTTAGATCGATGACTTGCTAACAGCATGACATGACACTCTAGAAACGCCCCCAATACCAGCAGCTGCGACGGCGGCGGCAGCAGCAGCAGCAGCAACAGCAACAGCATCATCATCATCATCATAATCAACATCATCATCAGCAGCATGGCGCGTAAGTTCCTCCGTTGAGATATATGAGATAAATCAGGCCTAGTAGCTAATAGAACCGTAGCTCCCAGAGCCCTCCCATTCCGCCCAAAGGTAAGCCTCTCCTTCCCTGAATACCACTCGAAACTTTTTCATTTGATCTTATGATGATCAACTCAATATATGAATCTCATGTTACTTCACTTTGACCTGTGATTTACATCATTTTCACATATAATGTCTTCAATTTGGTCTGGTCATCTTGCTTTACTGCGCATTGCTCTATTTGTCTTCAAGTTTCTATTACCAATCAGTCCATGTGTTTCGGTGCTGTGATACAGCATATGAGGTCACTTGTGAAGACACTCAAGGCATGCAATTTAAGTCGATGACTTGCTAACAGAATTACACACTAGAAGCACCACCACCACCACCAGCAACAACAGCGGCGGCGGCAGCAGCCGGGGCAACAGCAACGGCAACAGCAACGGCAACAGCAACGGCAACAGCAACGGCAACAGCAACGGCAACAGCAACGGCAACAGGGGCTACTGCCGCCGCCGCCGCCGCCTCCTCCCGTTCCTGCTGGCCCCCCAGCTCTCTCTGGTCCTGTGGGTATTCCGAATATACTATACAGGTCATGTGACTAATATTACTTTAGCAATTGAAGAAGAGGAAGCATGATGATAACATCAGGCGCGATGAGCGCGCCAGGATCACTCGCGTGGTAAGTCTGTATTATCTATGCACACATGTATATATCAGTAACTAATTGATATTATCTACTAGATCGAAGAAATGGGGCATGATGTCTCATTGTTACCAGAGAGGTTCCAGAGAGAGCTGGGGGTGCCCCAGCTACGGTCCAACTTGACTGAGGCCCAGAAACTCCGTGTCATTGAGTTGGACGGTGAGTGGGCCGTAGCAAAGCAGGAGCGGGAGGCGGCGCACCAGAAGCGCAAAGAGGCTAAAGCAGCCTGGGAGGAGGCAGAGAGGGCATGGGCTGAGGCAGACAAGCGGGTGAAGGCAGTGTCCGCGGAAAGGCGGCTCTTCTTTGAAGAGTAAGATTAGCCTGAGGTCCCCTTTTTTTTTTTTTTTTCCAACAAAAAAGTTGTTTTATTCTTTATTCTTTCATTTTATTATTTTTTTTTTTTTTTTAATAAAAATAAATTGAAGATGATGCCGAACCTCATCAAGTACATCTCGTGTACCATGATCTTTCTGCGAACGAGATCACAGGTGTCCCAGACGGGGACGCTTTGGTCCGACTCCCCGCCGAGATGAATACCAGACACATCGTACTTTTCGGCAACCTTTCTCTGCGATTCCTTGGTGGCCCTCTTCTTTCGCGGTGGCTTGATCTTGGGGCATTAAAAGACATAAAGGACCAACACCTCGAAAGAAAAAGAGAGCTTGAGCACGTCATCGCTGGCTACCAAGAGGAGTTGGCAACGGCGGACGCCGCGTTCAGAGAGGCCAAGGCCAACATTTCGGAAGTCGTTCGCAAGTTAAATAAGCTGCCTAGAGAGTGAGAAACAACGACTTGTCCCGTAAAGGAGGCAGAACTTCTATGTTTACTACAAGTAGATGACGAATGAATGAGCCAAGTACTGGAAGCCAGATTCCCATGTAATATTATTTAGCACAAGGGTGTAATGGATTTAGAATCCAACCAACGGCGATCACGCCTTGGACCCTTGTCCTTGTTGAAGCTTGGCTGGGTTGTACACGATGCATTTCGAGTGGTACAGACTACCACATCAGACTAAGTCAAGGGGCACGAGACCTGGTCTCAAGGGACTTACGATGATGATTTGTTGGATTAAGGTGTGTATGATAGTGACCATTTCCAAGCACGAGAGTCTGAAGTGGGTGTAACGAGTTGCGTTGCCGCGTCAGTTGCCTGAGTCTATGTATGTCCTCTATTTAACATTACCAGGGAAATAAAACAAGTAAGAGCAGTCTGGCCAAGAAAACAAACTGGAAGGAGAAGGAAAACAAACGTAGATGACAGCTACCTGTATGCCATGCAGAGAACCGCCCAACTAGAGGAATCAAAAGCAAAATGGCAAAGACCGAAGCTTTTGCCGCTGGACCTGACACCGAGTAAGGATGCAGTGCTGAAAGAACAGTTCATGAAAACAGCAGGATCGGGTCGTGAGTTTGCGGACGTTGTTAAGGAGAGAGCTGAGGAGTTTGATCGTGATTGTGTGCTTTCATGATATCGAGTAGGATCGGTCAGAAGAGCCTCGCGCAGGGTGAGTATCATAATTGCGAGCCAATCGGACAAGAAGCAACCATCCGCAAAGAATAGCCAACTGATAGACTGAGAGCTTTGAGAATTGTGGTCTTGGACGGGGAAGCAACCGAGTCTCGTGCAAGTTGGCTGCTTGAGGTGCCGCGACGGTGGTCTAAAGGATCCTATCAGCAAATTCCACAGACACTGGCTTGCTGGAATGAGAGCCTACCGGTGCAGTACGACGCCGTAGATATACCTAGTACCTAGGCTTTGGCGGTATGGCATGCGTTGCAGCGACAGTGACCACAGATCTTGCAACGCCAGATAGCCACGAACGGACCGGAGTTGCAATCTGAGCAGCGCCAGGTGAGGATATTGCCATTGGTAGCTTGCACAATGGCGAAGACATGTCCCGAGCACTGGTTGGCCATGTTGGCGACTGTCAGAAGTTAGTATGTGAGCAGAGGTATGGTAGTCGTGCTTGGCGCCGCCACGTACTTATTGAGTTTACCACGGAAGTATCAAACAAGAAAATCTTATCGGGTCGAACCAGATCTCTGGGTCTCGATAGACAAGGTTGTAAGGGCGATGGCTCCTTCTTTATCCGAATGGTTGGGAAACAATACCCGGGCTCTAGAGTCGAGATAAGGCAAGGGCGTATGCAACAATGCTCCAGGGTCCGGACAAGACGGTAGGGATGGAATCTGAAGGAACCAAGACAAAAGATGTGTCGGTGTGTAAGGATCAAGTAATGTTTTGGATTGGTAAAAGAGATGAAATGAGGATGTGAGTGTCGCGTGCAATGAAGAGTTCAGTTGAAGCTGTGGACGGCGACTCCATAGTATATATAGGCGACCTTTCAATCTCAACCAGATGATAGAAGCGTATGCCAGCGATGATCCGATGAACACATCACTCAAAAAGGCATATTGTCTGTCTTTCCTCAGGAGATTGGAAGAATACAATTGTACGACGTTCAAACTACAAGGTCCAGGCCTCACACCGGCAGATGGCTTGACTGTGGCTGTAGGGAAGCTGCTTTTCGAGGAAAATGATGATATTTCACACAATGCATGCAGCCGATAATTGCGGAACTGACAATTATGTCTGTGGAGAATAGAGCCTGGATTCTTTTAGGAAGAGGAATGGACAATGGTGGAATGAAGCCTCAGGATCCCAGACGAATAAAGGGAAGGGGGCAAAAAGTACAGCTCAAACTGCACGATGGGCCACACAACATGAGACAGAGATGAGATCTGAAGCAGAAGAAACAGAAGAGAAACAGGAAGGGCAGGGAAGATGCATGGAAAAGTGATGTATAGTCTCGAGTGGGCCATGGACCGTACCAGCAGTCCCGGGGAGATGGGAACCGCGTCAATAGTCGCAATCTTAACTTTAACAATAAGATGTTTAACAAATTATTGGATACGGAGTATCCAATTAATGGTTTGTTCTATTTTTCTCAGCATTATTGGAGACGAATTCAATAGACCAAGAGAGACGGGTCGCTCCACAGAGATATTAAGGTATCGAGGACTAATAGGAGTACTCGAACAGTGACTAGGAACTACTAGGTAATCGGGCATCATATAGACTTTTCTTCCTGATTTGATATGTTTTTATTCCGTGCAATGTACTAAACAGCCATCAAGATTGTCCCTGAGCCAATTGGGAGATCGCCGTGTTTTGATTGGAGGTTGAAAAAGCACAGCCCTTCCCACTTTCCCAGCCAAATGGGTGCTGGAGACTTGGCATGGACGATCTCAAGATCTAGCAATCAGACGTGCAGTTACTTTTTTCCACGCAGGAGAGAAGTACGGTCTGTAATAATACATCATCATTCTTCCATATTATCTATTATTTGGAGGAAATGTGCATCCGACATCCCTTTACTTTTTCTGCGGCTGTGCGGTCATCTAGACGTCAACCAGGATCGTGAGGATCAATCCCAGATCCAAGGGCCTGGAATTCTGGATGTTGACAAATTTCCAGCCCATAATTCTCCGACGGTAGATATATCATCAAATGGTATGCACAGGGTACTGTCAAAACATCACAAATGATTTCATTATTTTCATACCTCTCTAGTGTGGCGCAACATCGAATCGATGAACTGGATATCTTTTCAAAATAGAAATCTCAAATGGACTAAACAAACTTGATCATGAAGACTGTTGTGAAACCGAATCCCAGTCACGGTAGGACAATAACGAAGATCAAAACAAGAACAAGGACAAGGTTTATGGACACTGTTTCACCAATTCCATCATAATGCCTTGTGAGGCTATGTACTTGTTCTTTTTTTTGAAGCTTTACCAGGACCTAGCTAGGCCAGAGCTCGGTTTTTATTTTTATTTTTATTTTTTTACTTTTTGAAGTTTACGACTAGTAGTGAGTGCCTAATGATTAATCTCAACCAACGGACTACTCAAGTACCTTAGTAGCATACTGCCTTAGTTGGCATGGTACTGGCCGTACAGTAGTTATCCATCTGATCCACCCAAAGCAGGGAACTGAGAGAGGACCGGAAAACAAACACGCATACAGTTCATGCCACCCGCTAATGAATTTGGCGTCGTCCTACCTACATATGCTAGGTGCTACTGTACGTACTCTGCCAAATTAGCATAAATTATCATTCCAGAGAGTTCCCTACTTCGTACTTACATTGTACTACTAACTACTTGAGACCAATGACCGTGGAAGAAGTAATTCCTATACTCTGACAGATCTCGGCTGATCGTGGCGTGCTTGTGCAGGGAGATCCGCAGTCCCACCAACCGGGTTCACAGCTAGAGTGGCTGCTCTGCCATGATGCTTCAGCCCTCAGCTCCAGGCTGTCCATAGTTTATCAATGGTCAAGTTGATTTGCTATGATGTACACTGCGATAACCCAATCGATTCATGCTAGTTTGCTCTTTGGAAAGAATCCCAGACGGTCGCCCATATTTATGGCTTTCCAGTGTATGTAACACATAACGGGCACTGACTTTCCACCTAACTCAAGACTTACACCGAATAGGTAAGTGGTCAGTTCTGGACTGAAATCGGGCGGCTTCCGGGAACTGAAAACGAGCGAGGGGAACTCTTTTAAGAAAAAAAAGTTCGTGCCTTCTTAGTGGTTCTCGCCCGGACTCCTCACCAATTCGGGACGCCTGCAGTGGACCTAAACCCAATGCTCCATGGTGGAGGTTTACAAATTCGAATTGACAGCACGCGGACTACTCCGAATATTGGACTGTAAGGTGATGACTCGAGAGTCGAGACTGAGTCCGAAGGAGCGCTAAGGGAAGAGGACAGGTATCCTAGAGACATGGCGGATGCCAGTTCCCTGTCAATCGTCAATTCATAGCAGCTATTGGATTGTTGATTGTCGACTTAATGACACCAACCAGACTCAAGACAAGCATAGTACGTATTCACCTCTGGAATGTGCAAAAAGGTATGATGAAATACCTGATCAACTGATTGGTCCTCACAGGCGATAACAAACCGAGCAATCCATGTCATTGTCCACCGAGTCCTGAATACGAGCTGGAAAGCAAAAAGCCTGGATTCCCTGAAAAGTCCAAAAATCCACAGGAGAACTTTAGCCTTGAT
Source organism: Aspergillus udagawae (assembly GCF_001078395.1). Lineage (NCBI taxonomy): Eukaryota > Fungi > Ascomycota > Eurotiomycetes > Eurotiales > Aspergillaceae > Aspergillus > Aspergillus udagawae. The sequence continues at coordinate 1,632,737 of NW_025091271.1, forward strand.
CTACCGGATGTACTTCCCCGGTGTACTAAGTCTTAGCCAACTCGAACTAATCCGAGACTGCTCAGCCCTCACTTCTCAGTCTCACCCCTTGCTCATTTTGCCGGTTCCCACAGCCCTGGACTCGAAATTAAAAGTCCTTTCCGTCTCCGATGACGCACGGTACTTTGCGCGGTGTCTTGACAAGTCGACATATCACATTTCGTACAGAGGGTGGGTCTCGCCGCGGCCATGAGTCCATGACTCCATAGGGAAATCCGTACTTGGGACCCCATTGAAACACACTACGTACTAATTGGAAATGTACTTTTGTGACATTATCGTCTGCGCGTCCCGGCGCCTTGGAAAGATCGCATGCTCGACGAGCTGAGGCTGCAGCTGAATATCAATGCCCCGCTCCAACCGCAGCTCAGATTGAAGACCTAGATAGTCAATTCGTTCTTCCCTCGCGATAATGCATATGGCAGCAAGTGGTTGGATTTGAAATCAGTATCCTCATAGTAGTCCACCGCACCGACAAATATCCCCTGGACCCCTACGGCGAACCAAGGGATATGCTACGCTGTAAGTCCCGCCGACTATCTATTAGAAGTATGCAGGGCGAGGCCCGAGAGCAAGATCTGTCCTGGAATTCGGGTCAGGCTACAGAGTGCCTATTTAGTCACTACGCCGTGGGGTACTCAAATCGTATTACATATCCCATCTCATCACATCGATGTCATTGCCGACCGTGACGTGATGTAGTTCATGAATTATGAGGTAGATCGAACCTTCTCTTGAGAGGATTGTGTCGATAGAAGCGCCTCGCTGCAGCGAAGTGCCGAGTGAACGGGTATGCGCACACCGCCACAAATGTCACTTGATAGTACCCTTGTTTATAAACAAAACATCAGGTGGGATTCTATGTCAATATTTGCGAGACATCATCGGACTCGCTCTGCAACTGACTACTACGAGCTACGTATCAGCTAATTCTGCGGGTTTCCTTGCAATCAAACGAGGGTGACTTGGATGGAGACGGAGAATATACGGCGTAGTCGCAGTAGAGATATATGAAAAGACAATGGGCTACCTCTTTGCACTGTAGACCTTACAAGGATCCTCGGGAAGAACCATTTCAGGGGCAGCACGAGACAATCCTCGACTTACTAACAAGCAATTCACACATCATATTTTACTACTAGCTCATTGTGACACATAATATGAGAATGTTCGAGATGTTCTCTTGCATCAACTCCACCGGTCCAAAAGGACCAGAGCCCGCGTGAGACTCAGAAGTTGATGCCTTCGTTCCTCAGTATAGCCCTGCAGCCCATCCGTCCCTCCATGCCGAATGACACGAAGAAGACAGAGAACTAACAAGGCTAAATGTTTGCTCTTCCAACGCTCCGTTAAGAACAATCTTTGTAAAGACAAGATGCTCCTGCAGTACCCAAAGTGGACTGCACCGTTGGTGTGGTTGGACAGAGTCCGGTGAAGCTAGCTTCAGAATTCGTATTGTCACTGAAATCGAGGAATGCACCTGTCTTACCAATGCGACATTGGCGATGATATTGCACTATAGGTGAGCAAAAATGCTCAATCTTAGCCTATTCAGACGGCAAACCTGAGCGCCTTTGTTCTGACGCCAGTCAGTATCACTAGCACCCCTTGACATCGGGAGAGAAAAAGTCCAACATATGTATCACAATGCAGATACACTCAAATACCCCTGACCTCCTCGTGAGTATAAAAAAACAGTGTCATCAATACAAGAAGAAAGAAGAGAGTCGTAATGCTGTCGTTACTGTTGATGCATCATTCTTACCAACATTTCAGAATTGTTGTACGTTCATTCATTGATAGTGTGCGAAATAATCTCGAATACCACAAGGATAGACTTCGCCATGCTAATTAGTCATTGAGGTGGAAAAGTGCCGACACACTGAATTGGATATTAGCAAACTGACTCAGTCAAGAATGAGACCGCAGCACTACAAACCTTTCACCGTAATGGTGGCGTCGGATACTCTCCGCAACAAGACTCGAAATGTCGATAATAACCAATTTCTTCGACTTTCTCATCTTTTGGGGAGTTATTGGGAAAGTATTCGTGACGACAATATAGTCAATCGCGTCACACGCTTCCATCTGCTCGAGGGAATCGCCGCCAAAAAGTCCATGTGTAGCAATGCAGTAGACCTGCTTAGCCCCGCCCCGTTTGACCACCGTTTCTGCGGCAGCAATCCACGAGCCACTCTTGTCGATCATATCGTCGACAAGGAAAACAGTCCTGTCTCGAACATCGCCGACCAGGGTGATGGTCTTCTCTTGCTCGACACTTCGCCCGTTGCTCTCTTCCTCATCCGAAGATTCAGCGGCATCGAATGACCCGCCAAGAGCATGATCTCCCGGTAGAGAAGATGTGGTCGAGATGAACGAGTTGACCATCGCGTCTGGCACGGACTCGGGTTGATCCTGGCTGGAAGGCTGACCTGGGGTTGTAAGTCCAGAGGCAGGTACCGAGGTGGGACCACCCGACGGGAAATCATCATCCACAATATGGCCCTGTACAAGACGGCCAGTGATCACATCACGCACACGCACGTCTGTGTACTCGTGAGCTGCTTCCAACTCTGACGGGCGACGAGCAGCGGGTGGTGTCTCCGGACGCAGTAGTTCCTCGGGCTCGGCGTTGTTGTGTTCGCTTGATTCACCGCCGTGTGAATTCTTGCGCAGGTGTAGGACAAAAGGTTTCGGCTCTCTGGGAATGCTATCATTGATAGAGTCGAAAAAAACAGTACTATCCGTCATGGACATAGGGACTTTCGGACGGCGTCTGTCGGTTGTGACAATGCCAAAATTGAGCTTCAGGGTGTCCGCTAGCGATGTTACACGCTTGGTACCTCCAGCGTTTTTGCTAACAACGACTGCCTCCTTCCAGCCAGGGACGTTCATCCGAATCCAACGGGCGATGAAAGGCTCGGCAAAGAGGTTATCCACGGGCTTGCCGAAGAATCCTTGCATTTGTGACGCCTGTCATTCAGTCAGACGTCTATTCGTCCGTTCGACCAATAATCACTCACATGCAGGTCAAGAGTAATGACGTGATCTACTCCAGCGACCGAAAGCAAGTTCGCCAGCATCCGAGCGGTGATGGCTCCCCTATGGCTCTTCTTTTTCGACTGGCGGGAGTAAGGAAAGTACCTCGTCCATGTCAGCATAATGCGTAGATTCACGTTAGACGGGCAGCATACGGCAAGACCGCTAGTTCAGAATCATGTTAGTTATTGCGCAAGGCTATCAAGTCATTCGACGACAAGCTCACCTGTAATCGACTTTGCGGAACCACCCTTGCAAGCAGAGATCATGATCAAGAGCTCCATGACACTGTCATTGATCTTCTGACTGCCGCTCTGGACAATGTATACATCTTGGTTCCGCACGGAGACTCCTATATCCACTCTTGTCTCGCCATTTGCAAATTTTCCGAGCACTGCCCGAGCGGGGAGTGTGCCTAGGCGCTCGCAGATGGTCTCAGCAAGGACAGGGTGGGATGTCCCAGAGAAAATTTGTACTCCCCGCATTGCGACTATTATGTGCTGCGAATTGAAGGCATGGACAATGGGGAGAAGGGAGCGAAGAGTAAAAAGGAGGTAAGGGTTGTGGAGGGCATTTCAAATGGCCGAGGGAAGAGGAAAAAAAGTTGGCGAAGGGAAAAGGTAAAAATAGGCCAGGTCGTCTTGGGTGTCTCTAGCTCCCCGTACCAGGGCCCCCGCCAATCGATAGATATCGGCACTTTATATGACTCCCCGCTACAGATAACATCTCAGTAAGCTTCGACATATCGATCCTATACTAAAATGTCGCACAAGTACCCTCCAGTCCAGGGAGGGGGCTCCATGATAGTCGCTTGGCAAGTCAAAGATAAACATGTCCTAGTGGTCGGTGGTGGTGAGGTATAGTCTTATGCATGTCCCGCCGCAGAAAAACGGATATATGTATATATATAACAACAGCGCTAACGGGGTCATTCAACAGGTAGCTGCAGGCCGCATTCTCCACGCCCTGAACGCCGACGCCAAAGTAACAGTCGTCTGTCCTCGCTCAGGTCTTAATGACGAAGTCGCTTTCCGTGTATCCGAGGGCCAAGTCACGCATGTCGATCGCACATTTGAGCCGGAAGATCTAGAAGGAGCAGATATGGTCCTTTGCGCCATTGATGACCCTGACGCCTCGTCTCGCGTCTGGAAACTGTGTAAGGAGAAGCGAATACCTGCCAACATAGCCGATGTGCCCGCAGAGTGCGACTTCTACTTTGGCAGCATGTACCGTAATGGACCACTGCAAGTGATGGTGAGCACGAATGGGAATGGACCTAAACTTGCAAGTATCATTCGGAAAAAAATTGCAGCATCATTGCCCGACAACATGGGTGCAGCCATAGAAAACGTGGGCAAACTACGCAAGAAACTACGCGAGGTCGCTGCCAGGCCAGAGGAGGGGCCCAAGAGAATGAAGTGGTACTGTTGAACCTTACCTTTCGGATTAAGCTGCCTGCTGACTTATTAAAGGATGTCCGGGGTTTGCGAGTCATGGAGTCTCGAAGAGCTCGTCAAAATGAACGAACAGGATATGGATAGTCTTCTTACTTACTTCGAATCTGGCAAGATTCCGTCTTATAATGAAGTCCATTCCAGCTAGTTGATACTTGTGCAATTTGCTAGTTCAACCGGGGCAGCCTCGACTGTGCCGCCAATATCTGCTTGCCAAGAGTGATGCAATTGAGGTATCCGGCTTGATGCCGCTTTACTGCTGCATAGTATCAGACTGACAAGTCTGCTTCGCCGAGCTCAAGTTCGGTAATTTGGTATTGATAGAATAGGTAGACGGTCCGTATTCTTATAACTTATAAGTTTGAGAATGACAATGCAATATATTTGTTAAGTCTACATTCAACACTCCTCCAGAGTGGGCGATTCAAGTAAAAAGCCTCTTATAGAGTAGGCAAGGATATCCAAAAGAAACAAAAGAAAGCCCAACCAACCAACCACCGTTCCATCAGAACTCCGACCCCAGCCTAGTGATCCCGACTATACCTGCGGGAGTGGTGCTGCGAGATAGAGCTCCTGGGGCTGATGGGTGTCTGCACAGCAGCGATACCCAGTCTTGCCTCTCCGATTCTTCGAAGCAGAGCCTGAAGAGCGAGGCGAATTTCGGGGTTCAGGTCGCGGCCCAATAGATCCACCGCTAATGGGTAGAAAGTCTCGACATGTTTATCGAAACCTTCAGAGGGGAAGTTGGTGTAGCCCTCGATGACATCTACAACCACAGGGCGCCAGGCCACTATGTTTCGGTGCTGAGAATCTTCATCGAGTCGGACGAAGCTTCGGATAATATCGGCGCAGAGACTGGACAAGATTATTTGTTAGAAGTGGTTGGTAACGAGGAAGCCTGTTATACTTACGGAATAAGCGCAGCCTCAGTTTCCCCGCGGCTGCTCTTTCGTTCTTCTCGTTCATCGTGGTACATGCGGAAAAGGATGTGAACATATGTAGCAGCACTACCACTTTCCTGTTTAAGCAGGTTGGGCGGTTGCTTCATAAAGCCTTGGCGCCAGAGCTGCATTCGAAGCTCTTTGTCCTCGTTGAACTTTTTCGCGAACTGATAGCTTTTCTTGAGCAGCCCCATTAAACGGAGAAGTTCGTGGCTTGGGATCTCAGCATAGACCTTGTCGTTCGAAAACAGTTCGTGGACAGTCTCAATCATAAGTAGCTGAAGCACACAGTTTGTTATGATACGATTGAAGAATCGGCGCCGCGCAACGGTCACGGCAGCGGGTTGTTGTTGGGTTTCGGCCTGCGGGCGGTAATCTTCTAACTCGGGGGTCGACGCGGCAGGCATGTCGCCCTCCTCGTGCTCAGAAGTCACAGGCTGCGACCCATTCATCCTTGGGGCGTCCGATGGAGTTTCCCGGACAGGCGTTGACTCGGCAGTCTCTTGCTCCCGCTTGTGCAAGTCATCCTCGTTGGATGCCTCCCCGTTCCCGTTCTTGATCGAAGCTGGCTTCGAAGACATCGAGGCGGCGGCAGTGAATAGCTCGTAGGCCGTGGTCCTGCTGAAAAGCTCCACGAAAGCACCTACAACCTTGGTCCAGTGTTCCTGCTTGAACTTTGCAACATTTTGCAGAATCAGTTGTTGCAAGCAATTGCTACCGATCCGCGCAATTGTGTCGTTTTCTTGGCAGATGCATAGTGTAAGAAGCTCGAGTATACGACTCAACATATATTCCAGCGCATCGAAATAATGCGTGAAAAGTGTAATCATATTCCTCAATGCTTGTATCATTGTTGTTGACAGCCATACGGAGAGTTCTTCATGGTTTGGCACCTTGGACATCTCCGATTTGGAGTGAAGGACGACGAAAATCGGATAGAGAAGCTGTCTCCACAAGACATCCCAAAATTCTTGAGGGAAGTCGCCTCCATAGCGGATCAGTGTGTCGAAAAGATAAGTCAATGCTCTGGATTCCTGATCAGCAACGTTCCTGGGGCAAAAGTCAGAACTTGGAACTTACCTTGATCGAACCTCAAGGTCATCACCCGTCATTAATACATCCTGGAAGGCAATCAAGATAGGATACCAGAACTGCTCTTCTTGAGACTGCCGTGATAATTGTTTGGCCAGGTTTGTTCCGTCGTCCTGAACGCCTTCCGATGTAGCTCCACGGTGTGATAGAGGACACTCCGGTGTCCTGAGCATCTTCGTGACAGTTGACTTCAAGGTCTCGATCGCTTGCAAAGACTTCTTCTGGAATCTCATGTTCTTGGAAAACTCCGTGAGGCAAACGATTAGGTCAGGGAACGCTCCCTGTGTAATGACTACACCGAACCGCGTGTTGTAGATTTGTGTGACGTGTTCGAACGCCATGTTGACAATGCCCTCTTCTAGATATTAGCATCCCCATCAATTGAATTTTACGCGATAAGACACTCGCTTACCGTATGGCTCTCGGGCAGCGACTGTGAAGACGCCGAACATTGTTTTCCAGCCTGAGCGGATGTTATCTCCACGTGCTTGGATCATCTGTATCAGGCATCGAAGGATCATATCCTTCACAGTAACAGCATTACTATTGGCCATCACATGCTCGAACGGCTTGAGAAAGTCCTTTTGAAATTTGAAACCAGGAAGCTCTTCAATCTCCAGAAAGCGCATCGAAAGCTGCCGAAGGGAATCCAGTGCAAAGAACACCACTGTGGTGTTAGTGTGGCATCCAACCTGATTGAAGTGTTGTCCGAGGACTTCCCAGATCTTCGACCACTCTATCCTGACTCTGGTCATGTTGTAATAGCTGATTTCAACAAGCTTCTGCAAGCTGTATGTTCGAGGGGACTCTGTCTGACCTGAAGATTGAATCTCCTGCCAACTCACTTCGCTTAAAGCGCGAACAAAGTCAATGATAGCCTCATGAGTGAGATTTGCGGTATTTGTGAAGATGCGGTCAACTCCTCGTATCATTTCTGCGGATCGACTTTCCATAGCAACCTCAGAACGGAAAGCTGTAGGTCCGTTTACTGACCGCGGACGGGGAGGACGTCTTGATGCCTGCATAGATCTGCGGGATCCATCAGATGGAGTTTGTGGTACAATACGGGCGCGTGATGGATCGGGCAATGAACCTTCATCAACGCCATCGGTGAGAAGTTGAAGTCGGTCGAGCTGGCTGACACAGGTGAGGACTTCTCTCCAGGAACTCTTCAGGTTGTTCCCTTCGGTGAGTGCCACGTCGAGCAGCGCCTTCAAAGCCTCAACATTCTTTGGTACCATCTCCCTGACATTGCCCAGATTTGTGAATTTGGCAAGTCCCGTTACGAATGCGACCCGGGGAGTCTCCAGATCAAAAGCGCAACTGATACGTATCGCCAGTTTCATTCCTTCCATGCAGAGCTTAATGGTTTCAAGATTCTGTGTGTCTTGCATGGGAGCAGACAACCCAGAAAGGAACGACATCCAAGTCACGTTGAACATAGATCCAACATGCCGTACCGAAGTCGCGGGGATGTAGCGTGAGAGGGCCTCTCTAACGGCCGTCTTCCGCTGCGCCCTAATCAAACTTCGATAGAGCTGCTCCGTCTTATTGGCCATTTCTTCAGATGCTTGGGCATACTTTTCGCCTTGGATGTCCCTTCCTACGGTTGCGAAGACCTGCCCTGCCCGGGAAGCTAAGCCGCCTGTGGTGGTAGACGTGGGGATGCCCAGATTTGCAGCGTGCTCTCGTTCAGTGTCGAGCACAATCTCGTTGCTGGCGATCTCATCAAATATGGACCCCAGATACTCATCGGGCAAGTCTTGGTTATCGTTGATGCCCCGATTGTTCTTGATGAAGTCCTCTTTAGTCATGCGGCCCTTAATCTTAGCGCTATGTTGATCTGTATTGAGCATAATGACCGAGTAAGCCAACACGTACGCAGTGTCTGCATTGGCGAAAGCATTCGGGTTCTGAGTCACGTAGCGCTCGGCAAACTTGAGCATGAAACGATCTATTTTCTGGGCCTCCCCAGGCAATCGAAAGTGTTGCAGGAATTGACGGAGTGCATCCACAAAGCGTCGCTTAGAAAAGTCCATTTGGTCCACAAATGCATGCATAATGGCAATGTTCTCGGCATCACCTTCACCTAGATATTCCCCTATCATGGCCTTATCCAGTCGATCATTGCGAAACAGGAAACTTGCAATGTCCTCGGGCGAGTTCGAACGTATAAAGCCCTCTTGTATGAAAAGTTTGATCCCCCGCTTGGCCTTAAAGTTGAATTGCTGAATTGCATTCATCAGCGCAGTTTTCCTCTGCTTGACTTTCTCGATCTGGGTTGGATCGTCCTCTGCCACGGGTGTCGACCGACCAGTACTGCCATCGGTACCCTCGATCCTTGGAGACGATAAAAAGGTCGCAGCGTTGGTGTCTATCGACTCTCTGGAATTATCGATTGATTTCTGGGACAACAGATTTGTAACCCCATTGGCTGGGTCATCGATTCGCTGAGAGGCCCAGTTATCAAGTGACTGTAGGATCTCAACTAAACATTCCAGCGACTGGTTCTTCAGGATATACTCAGATGGCACGTTTTGGGAAGTTGGTTGCTGAAGACTGGCTATGTGCGCTGTCGTGAGTGTCGGAGGTAGAGTCCCGCTTTGATGCCAATCTGCGCCCACTGTTGATACCTTGACATGGTGTTCTTGAAAATGCTGCTGTTGGACTGCGGAAACTGCAACAGGTACGCTCGAGTATCGTGAAACTTGTTCAATGATGCTGCCAAAACAATCAATACTGCCCCAAAGAGAATGAAACATGAGGGGATACAAACGTACTTTTGAAAGATATTCTCCAGCGCAGTGCGATCACAGTCATAATTTAGATATAACTCCACCAATGCACGAGGATCATCGGCCAGTCGTTCCACAAGTTCCATAAAGTACTGCTTCTGAAAAGCAGGCGAGTTCCGTTTTTCGAGAATAGCCAGGTATATCTCTTTCAAGAAGACCTCAAGCTCTTTCTGTGAGAAGTTAGAACCAGTCAGACAAAGAGGATAAGCACATGAACAAACCTTCATCATCACTCTCATATGCTTCAACATGAGCCAGAAGATTTCGCAGCAAACCTCGAAGACCCTGGGCACTGAGCTCGACCCGTTTCGACTCAGACTGAGGCACAGATGGGGCCGAACAGCTTGAAGAAGCGTCATAGCATCGGAACTGTTTGAGCTATTCCTGATGGTTAGGAGCGGGGAGGTGAAGACCGCGACGTGGTTGTTGATGAGGTAATGAACGAGGTGCAAGGACAACAACTTGGATCTCATATTCTGAGATTTGATATCTTGTTGCTGTTCGTGGCTGAGGATTTTATGGCTCAATTTGCATAGAGCTCGAAATACCAGGAAAGCGTCTTTGATGTAGATCTCGTCCTCATCATCGTCGGTAGCTCCGTCGCCGTCTTCCCTGTCTTCCCCGGATGTGCTAGACAATGACTGCGTCCTTTTTTGGCCAAGCTTGGCGCGGGTGACCATTGTGGGCGCGTTATCCGCGACCGATGTGACATCTTTGCCTGACTCGAAACTTTGCAGAGTGAGCTTTTCTCCAGGCTCCTTCGCGACGGGTTGATCGGGTGCTACAACAGAGGCTGCATCGGATGCCTGATCCTGATCGGTTGACAGGGGCACCTCAACCGTTTCAGCTGTCGCAGCGTCAGGTGTATTCTCCAGTCCCTTTTCCCCTTGACGCAAACGTAATTCTTTCAGCTCAAGTCTCACACGAACCCTGTCGAACACTGTGCTGACCATCTGTGTCAATGACCCTTGGGCAATCTGTTGGTTTTGATTAGACTTGGAGTAGATGAAGATGTTGTATATCTGGCGGACAGCCTTTAGGAGACCAGCTCCGTGTACCACAATCTTATCGTTCAGAACTGCCGCAAGAAGTGACTTGATAATTTGTTGCTGTATCTCAAGGGGAGTGGCTTCGTTCTCGAAACAGTCACAGATGGCATCGATTGCCTGTTCGATGAGAGGAGTCTGTTCTGGCGTGGCCTCGGTTTCCGAGCCCTTGCGATCCTGAGATGATGGAAAGGCAAAGTAAGAGTAAGTTATGAGCTTCCCGATACAGTCGAGCGCTGTGACTTGCAAGGGGATGCTGAAGCTCTTTGTCGCAAGCTGAAGAGGGCGAAATATAAGCTCGGGATCGATCGGCTGACGGTCTGATTGCTTGACGTTCGCCAACGCGCTCTTTACAGCATCATCCAGTTCTTTGCTCTTCTTGGCTTCCTTGGACGCCCCAATTGTCTCGAGAGCGTTGACTATGAACACTGCAGAGCTGACAGTCACGGAGCGCTGAGTGGCATACGTAGCAGTCGTTGATCTTGAGTCCGAGCGCAGTCGGGTATCTGGTGTAAGCTCAAACTGGGGTATATGGCCGCCATCCTGCTTGTCGCCCGCAGAGTCTCCTGGAGGAGTCTCCGCCTGATCGTTTCCCAAACTAGCGACATCGTCTGCTTTTGATTCCGGCTGAGGGGAGCCGTGCTTCTCGGGACCTTCAGCGTCAGCGGCGTCGTTCGGAGAACTCGGTGGGTTGTCCGCGGTCTCTGTTACTTCAGTGGAATCTACTTTGATCTGCGGTGAACTGGAGTCTGTAACTTCCTCTATGTCAATTTTCTGCCTCTGTGATTCGAGAGGAAGAGAAGGCTTGGTGTTTCCCTCGACACCATCTTCAGTCTCAGCAGATGTTGAGGTATCGACAGTATTCTCTTTGTTGTCTCCCTGCGGTAGTACCACAGATGTCCGATTGGGCTCCTGCGAAGAGCCATTCTCAACATCCGCCATTTATGCGAAACTCCGAGCGGAGCATTCAATAACTGAAACCAAAAATACACATGGAACGTAGAATCGGATTAAGGAAAAAATGACGAAAGGAGATAGAAGCCGAGTGCCGGAGTATCGCGCTATTGGATGGGTCCTGGAGCTGATGCGGCTGCGTGTCTTTCTCCCGCAGACCGACAAATATACGGTGACCGCCGCGTGCCAGAGATGCGGCGCTGGGCTTACGTAACTCGGGGACGGCCGCTCTGGAGAAATCCGGCGAGAACTATTCCGATCGCTCACCGGAAGCTCAACAGAAAAGTTCCAGGAGCTGCATCCCCAACTCTCTGATACAGGCCCTACCACTTGCCAGACTCATCCTCCGGCACCATCTCCATCTTATCTTCTCTTCTTTTTTGTGCCGCGGCCTTTTAATTGTATCATAGCTACAGCATTTGGCACCATGGTTGCCTCCGCTGTCCGAATGCGCATTCCCAGCGCCATGTTGTCAAAAGGCGGCCTCTGCGTGAGGCGGCCTCAGGTTATTCACAGATTCAAGGACGCTGTCCAGTATGGTTCACCTTGAACATTTCATGGTCAATCTGTGTTGAGATTGATACTAATAAAATTTTCCTGATCCATAGACCTCAATTGCCTGCTTTATCCGCCCTCTCCCGTTTCTATGCCTCCAAGTGTACGTCGTCTCTTTTTTTCCCTCGTCTCCATCATGTTCGCGTATTGAAGACTTGATCCTAACCATGCGCCTCTACAGCCTTCCCCCCTCACACCATCATCAGCATGCCTGCCCTCTCGCCCACAATGTCCGCAGGAAACATTGGAGCTTGGCAGAAGAAGGCCGGTGACTCCTTGTCGCCGGGTGATGTCCTCGTGGAAATCGAGACCGATAAGGCACAGATGGACTTTGAATTCCAAGAGGAGGGTATCCTAGCCAAGGTTCTGAAGGAGACTGGTGAGAAGGATGTGGCTGTCGGCACTGTATGTATTGACTGAAAAATTTTCCGTGGTCTACTGAGCCGCATTGCTAATGCGCAAAACCAGCCTATCGCCGTTCTTGTGGAGGAGGGAACAGATGTCGCCCCCTTTGAGAGCTTTACTCTGGAAGACGCCGGTGGTGATAAGGGAGCTGCTCCCGCCAAGGAGAGCAAGGAGGAGCCCAAGGCTGAGGCTGCACCAGCCCCCTCGACACCCGAGCCTGCACCCGCCGCTCAGGAGCCTGAGACATCTACTGAGAAGCTCCAGCCTAGTCTTGACCGTGAGCCCAACATCAGCCCTGCCGCCAAGGCATTGGCCCTGGAGAAGGGTATTCCAATCAAGGCTCTCAAGGGCACTGGACGTGGTGGTCAGATCACCAAGGAGGATGTGGAGAAGTACAAGCCTAGCGTTTCCGCCGCCGCCGGCCCTACATATGAAGACATCCCTCTCACATCTATGCGCAAGACCATTGCTGCCCGCCTGCAGCAGTCGATGAGAGAGAACCCTCACTTCTTCGTTTCGACCACTCTGTCCGTTACGAAGCTCCTGAAGCTCCGCCAGGCTCTCAACGCATCTGCTGAGGGCAAATACAAGCTCTCCGTCAACGACTTCCTTGTCAAGGCTTGTGCCGCCGCTCTTCTGAAGGTTCCTGCCGTCAACTCGAGCTGGCGCGAGGAGAACGGCCAGGTTGTCATTCGGCAGCACAACACCGTTGATATTAGTGTTGCCGTTGCCACTCCTAATGGTCTTATTACTCCCGTTGTCAAGAACGTGCAGGGTCTTGGCCTTTCCAACATCTCTAACCAGATCAAGGACCTCGGTAAGCGCGCTCGGGAGAACAAGCTCAAGCCTGAGGAGTACCAAGGCGGCACTTTTACCATCAGCAACATGGGCATGAACCCTGCTATTGAGCGGTTCACTGCTGTCATCAACCCCCCTCAGGCTGGTATTTTGGCCGTCGGCACCACCCGCAAGGTTGCTGTTCCCGTTGAGACCGAGGAGGGCACCTCTGTTGAGTGGGATGACCAGATTATCGTGACTGGCAGCTTCGACCACAAGGTTGTCGATGGTGCTGTTGGTGCCGAATGGATCAAGGAACTGAAGAAGATTGTTGAGAATCCCCTTGAGCTTCTTCTGTGAATGAAGTTCGACCAATCGAAGTTCCGAAATACCAAATGTAACATTTGAGATCGGACTTCTTTTATGGTCTCATGTAATATGTACCCAAAAATACCTACTATAGCTTGATTCCGACCATTTCTGGTCACTTGAGTACGATTCCAGCATTTCAATATTGATTCCTTTTGTTACTTCAGAAACTTTCAACCCACATACTAGCTCACTCCTATCGTGTAGAACAACAATGACTAAGACAATTCAAACTCGCTAAGGTGTGGTTTTAGTTCAAATTGTTGATGCTGCGTTCTTGGGATGATCTGAGGATGGTTCAAGGTGCGTTTGACCTCTCGCAACCAGGGATAACCAGATTGACCAGGATTGCTGCAACCCTTCGCTGTCACGAGGGAGGGAAACTGCGCCAGGTCAGTCGACGCGACAACCGCAGAGTGACCCAGGCGCCCGCGAAGACAGATTTCCACTTTACTTCGAACTTTCCTGCAACTTGGTAAACATTATAGGACGAAGGGGGATTTGGACTGACAAAATTGGATTGGGGGTATCTAAACAGGTGATGGGCCGATGCATGATGCCTTGGCAGCGTTTATTATGGACCATGTGCACAGTGCCCACTCCCGCCGAGGGAGTGATGTCATACTTGTGAGCCGGTGCTAGGGGCCCTTGCATTCTGCATAAATAGAGGTAGACATCACCTGCCCAGGTTCTCTTTCAGTATCCCACACCATTACTATCTTCGATCGCCGAATCTCTCAATATCACCTTATTTCCTGTAAGTGATGTTGTACAATATTACGTGGGCAACCTTGGAGCAGCCGCTCCGCGATATCCCGCCCAGTGTTCACCATTACAGCCTTTAATACGGAGCACTGACTGGTAATAGGTCTTTTTTCCATCGCCTCCAGCTGTTTGTACCACAGGAATCCTGCAAACATGTCTTACGCAGAAGCCGCGGCCAAAGGCCCTAAGCAAACACCAGAGGAGGTATGTATCCTATCCACAGTTTGTCCTGCTTCCCATGAGGATGCTATATCTCGAAAGGCGACCTGACTGACCGGCTCTGATGTAGGCGTAAGTTGTTATTTTGCAATTGGCCAAGTTCCTGAGGGCTATTGACTGACTCTCCGCAACACAGTCGCGCCCCTAACCCACCACGAACCTATCTGAGTGAAACAGCGGAGAGCACGGCCTCCCTCGTTGACGTCGATTCCCCGCATGTGGTCTCAGTGGACCCGGATTTCCTCAACCAGGACGTGAAGACCACTACCCAGGCTGATCGCTTAGAAAGAGAGGCACAGGAGAAAGAGGAGCGGAAAGAGCAGGAAAGGGCGCAGAAGGCGAAAGCGAAGGCTAAACGCGCCGGCCATGTCGCCAAGCGCAACCCGGTCTTCCTCGGAAATGCCGTGCTGTACGCGCTGGTCGGTGCTGCGCTCGGATATGGCGCATACAGGAAGCATGCCGAAGGCAAGCTGTCGTGGAAGCTTGTCGGAACATGGACTGGGATCGTCGGAGCCTTCAGTACGGTCGATTACTTTGTCAGCAAGTGAGTTTCCAGCTTTCTTCTGAACTCCGGCATCCTGCGACGGGGAAAGCACAGAGGGCATTTTGGGCTAATGCAATTGAATTTAGGTGGCTGCTACAAAACAAGTACCCTCCTAACTAGGTTTGAACCACTCTGGATATGATATGAGCAGGGCCCTGTGCTTCTTGAGTTCATTTCCACTTTGGAGTTATGATTGGGTGAACCAAGCGGTTTTACATGAATTCCAGGGAAAATGGAGTTGGTGATTCTTTTCTTGTCATGTTGTAACTTATTCGAATATATTAAACCCACTCGTCTCTCAAGTTGAAGTCACACCTGATAGATATCTGTTAGCTGTTTCTAATGGGTTTGGCACATTCAGCAACAAGGTGGATAAAAGTGGTATAGTAATAAAGCCACTGTGAAAATCCCCATTGCATTGTAGGCGAGAAATGATTGACTGATAGTTGCAAGGTCTAGATGGTGACTAGTGATCAAGTGCCCACCTTTCAAGTAGTAACAGCTCATATGTCAGAGGCGGTCAACGACGTCAAATTCGCATCCGCCGCAAGAACATGTGGCCTCGGCCTTCCACGATTATTGGCAACGCTGGGCGGATACCTTGGGCTATAACTTCTTCCTCGACAACCGATTAACGGCTCCTGTTGACTTTAACTTCGAATATACGTCTGGAGAGCATTGCGTCTTTTGCCCGATCCTATGGAGCATACCCTGTTCTACCTGTAAACCATACAAAAACAAACAGCTCTCTTCGATAGCTCCTGCAAACGCAAATATGGTGTGTGAATCCCACCATGGCCATCGATCGAAGCGCATTGTTTGATGACTGACGTATGACTTCCCTACTTGATTACAGAACTCTCTTTTCAATTCAGCACTCAAGCAGTCTTCTGCTATCCGCCGCGATCTGGACACATTCTCTCAGTCGCCCGCAACAACATCTGCAGCTTTACAAGGTACGGCTCGAGGACACGCGCTGTTACGCCAGATCCGGTCACGGCTACAAGTTCACCGCTGATGGCTCTCTTTATTATTCTATGTGGCTTGCTAATGCGCGGATAATTAGGCCAGATTGCAGCCTCCTTGGCGTCGCTATCACGGACTATTGATGACTACTCCGCCTTGTCCAAGAAGGAACTGATACCTGAGAAGCAAGAAAAGGCGTTTGAACGAGTGAAGAACTTTCGCGCTGAGCTTGCGGATTACAGGACACACTTTGATCAGCTCCGAAAGGAGCGGGAAGAAGCTGTAAGCTCTTCCTAGTCAAGCCCCTCCCCTTGTATATGAGGCCTGGCAATCGCTAACTATGGTGCACTGGTGGATAGCAATCGGTGACAAATCGCAATGAGCTGCTTGGCCGACGACCACACCACGCGGCGACTCCCGAGAATCCGTACGCCCAACCTTCCCTCCCTCAATCTTCGCCTTTCGCAAACGCTTCATCGTCCCGCTCAGGTCTCAGCTTTGGAGCTTCACCGGCGGATTACAACAGGGAGACGCATGCGCTCCGAGAGCAATCCTTCTTTGCCAACACGAACTCGCAACTTGATGAATTTCTCGATCGAGGCCGCGCTGTTCTGGCAGACCTTGGGCAACAACGCGAGGTGCTGAAAGGCACGCAGCGCCGGCTATACAGTGTTGCGAATACCTTGGGTGTGAGTGGAGACACGATTCGAAAGGTCGAACGAAGAGCAAAGCAGGACAAGTGGATATTTTGGGGCGGTGTTCTCGTTTTCTTTCTCTTTTGCTGGTTGGTATTACACTTTTTGAGGTAGATCTTATGTGTCTATATACTCATTTCTTTGGGACTGTTCCTCCTGCGTCATGCATTTTTCTTGCTTCGGGTGGGTCTGAAAGCGCAGGCGTTCCGGTCTTCCTTGATCTTGTTTTTGTCTTCCGATTTATGTTTGTCGCGTTCTGCGCCATGGTTCTCAAGTGCTTGGAGTTTCATTTGGAGTCAAAGGAGATTTGCCTTTTCATCCATACGGAGGATGTGCACTAGAACTGCGGTGCACTAGACAGTAGTAGTAGGGTACGAAGGGATGGAAAGAGCGCAAGGGAGCATGTAGTTGAGTTCCTCCAGCTGCTGCTGATGGGCCAATCTCCAGTTCGCATTGCAACCTGTCTGGTCTCGGCTTTCTGACCTTAGACAGGTAATTTCTTGCTCCCGATGCTACTGGGTGAAAGACTGAGGAATCCAGTAAATCGCTTGAATGGATAATCAAACATGTTCGCCCGCAATTGATCACAGTACTTGCTCAAGGGAACCCGGTCCCAATAAATTTGGTCAGAAGCTTAGGCTCTCCAAAGAACAAATAAATAACCCACACGAGTGACCAAGTAATGGAGTGTCAATGACGGGGCAACAACAAGTTAGTAAAAAGTAATATCTGCCACACAGGTCCTTTCATCGTTTAGAGATAGATATCATGGAGAGCAAAGACATTTCCCCAGAAAAATCAAGGCACTTTAGTTAAATCCCCATGTGACGCACGAAGAAGTTCCGCAACACGCTGTGGAGATGATCGGAAACGGAGCGAATTAGCCGCCCCAAATCCTTCTCACCGGCAACCGGCACCTCTTCCTCCTTACTTTTCTTTCTTCCCTCTCTTCCCCATCCAGCTCATCTCCATTCTTCTCTCTACTCAATTCATTTTCTTTCGAGGATAGATCAATTCTTTGTCTTCGGACCATAGACAAAATGTTCGCCGCTCGTCAGTCCTTCAACCTCCTCCAGAAGCGGGCCTTCTCTGCCTCTGCCAGCCAGGTATGTATACACATTCTTCCATCTCTCGGCTCGGTACTTCGGAGCTTTGCCAATGTGCTAACCATGTCCATTTTCATCTTTAGGCCTCCAAGGTCGCTGTCCTCGGTGCCGCTGGTGGCATTGGCCAGCCTCTCTCTCTCCTGCTCAAGCTCAACCCCCGTGTTTCTGAGCTTGCTCTCTATGATATCCGCGGTGGCCCTGGTATGTCTCCGGACACCCGAAACTTGCATTACCAAACTGCCAATACTCCATTATGCTGACTTGACGAATCTTTTTGACAGGTGTTGCTGCTGATCTGAGCCACATCAACACTAACAGCACCGTCACTGGCTACGACCCTACCGCCTCTGGCCTCCGCGATGCTCTCAAGGGCTCTGAGATCGTCCTCATCCCTGCCGGTGTTCCTCGCAAGCCCGGCATGACCCGTGACGGTATGTTGATTTGCCTTTTCTATACAAGCACAAATGACTGACGCTGCTATTGGCAGACCTCTTCAACACCAACGCCTCTATTGTTCGTGACCTTGCCAAGGCTGCTGCTGAGGCTTCTCCCGAGGCCAACATCCTGGTCATCGCCAACCCCGTACGTATCCCGAGCAATCATATCTAGATCAGCAGCACTAATGTCACGGCAAGGTTAACTCCACCGTCCCCATTGTCGCTGAGGTGTTCAAGTCCAAGGGTGTCTACAACCCCAAGCGTCTCTTCGGTGTCACCACCCTCGATGTCGTCCGTGCCTCCCGCTTCATCTCCCAGGTCAAGAAGACCGACCCCGCCAACGAGGCCGTCCCTGTTGTTGGTGGCCACTCCGGTGTCACCATCGTTCCTCTGCTCTCCCAGTCTAACCACCCCACTATTGAGGGCGAGACCCGCGATGCGCTCGTCAACCGCATACAGTTCGGCGGTGATGAGGTCGTCAAGGCCAAGGACGGTGCTGGTTCCGCTACCCTCTCCATGGCCATGGCCGGTGCTCGCTTCGCCGAGTCCCTCCTGAAGGCCGCTCAGGGCGAGAAGGGTGTCATCGAGCCCACCTTCGTTGACAGCCCTCTCTACAAGGACCAGGGCGTTGACTTCTTCGCCTCCCGTGTCGAGCTCGGCCCCAACGGTGTTGAGAAGATCCTTGAGGTTGGCAAGGTCAATGCCTACGAAGAGAA
Organism: Aspergillus udagawae; assembly: GCF_001078395.1. Taxonomy (NCBI): domain Eukaryota; kingdom Fungi; phylum Ascomycota; class Eurotiomycetes; order Eurotiales; family Aspergillaceae; genus Aspergillus; species Aspergillus udagawae. Next base: position 1,651,651 of record NW_025091271.1, read on the forward strand.
GCTCATCGAGGCTGCTCTCGCTGATCTCAAGAAGAACATTCAGAAGGGTCGTGACTTCGTCGCTCAGAACCCTTAAATGTCTTTCCCAATTAAGTGTGAATTATTCTGCAGCTACGTTCTTCCCTGTATAACAGTCACTTGTGTACTTTGTCATTAGCCTATTATTCCCGCCTTTTCTATATGCTTCGCATCCCGCATCGACTTTGATACCGGATGAATGCGGCTGCAGAGTTTGAAGCATTTTCTCTTCCCTTGACGAAGATTTGATGACTGGCGAGAATTTCATGGGAAAAGCAGATGGCATGTATTTCCTATAAATGAAAGTTTCAATTTGTTCCTGAATTCGTTCTTCGCTCGTATTCATTTGACATATAGTGTCCCTGAGCAAGACAAATGCCCTCAGAAGGATTCGCCCTCAACATTCTCGCTAGCTTTTCTCAGTATCAGGCATATTTCCTCCCTTGGGCGAATGACTGTTACGTATCAATCGCCGATCTTGGCCGTATCATAAACTGCATCGCAGAAAAACAAACACAAGAGCGAGAATGATCAAACGGCGCTTGAGCTAGATAAAATCAAACCGAAATGATCAGCAACTGTCTCTGGAGCAAAAGCAAGGGTATTCCTAAACGACAGTAACGCGGAGAAGCAATAGAGAAGGAAAGTCATCAGCATAGTGAATTCGAAGCGAATTGCCGTGTTACGTATAGCTTCGCATGGCGTCCATGTAGCCTGTTCCGCCGCGAAGGTCATGGTCGAAAGTTTCAGCGACTTCAAGGACACGTCTGATGTGTCCCATAGACAAGGGAGTCTGTTCGTTAACTGCAAGCGCTTGCGCCGTGCGGACAGAGTTCTTAATCTAGAAAGAGTGTTAGTAACGGTCGATATGTGGTTGAAGAAGGTTACTTTACCTGGCGTCCATTCAGATTGTGGCGTGCCAGCGCATCAAAGTCCTTGTCCGTGAATTTTGCAGTCTGCACGCCCTCTTTCGCCTGTACCCTTTCCAGGAACATTTTCCAGACGCTCCTCTTTGCTTTGGTGGTAAGGTCTCCGTATCGCAGTGCGACATGGATACGAGATTGGAAGGCGTCGTCAAAGGTCTCCACGCGGTTGGTGGTCAAGAAGAGAATGCCTTGGAAGTATTCAAGGAGCCGGAGGAAGATGCTCACAAGTGCGTTGCGGTGGATATCCTGGATTGTGCGCTTCTCAAGGAAAATGTCGGCCTCATCCAGCAGAAGGACTGCGCCCCATGAGTGGGCGATGTCCAAAATCTTGTTGAGTTCCGCTTCCAGAGTCCTTGAATCGGTTCCAAGTTCTCCGGCACTGACCATGTACAGAGGCCGTTTTAGCAACTCGGCGATACCTTCGGCAGTCAGGGTCTTGCCTGTGCCGGGTGGTCCATGGAGCACCGCGACAAGTCCTTTGCCCTTACCCTGAATGACATCGTCGATGTTCTCCGCGGCGCGGAAAGTGTGCGACTCCACAAGGGCCTTGACAATCGACTTCTGGTTGTCCGGAAGGACAAGAGAGTCAAACGCGTCCTCGTTCCAGTCGATGTCGCTGATTCCAGAGATGCTGAATTCCAGCCACAACTTCTCACTGAAGGCAAACCCCAGAACGACAGGGCTTGCAATGAGCAATTCCTCTTCTGTGAACTCACGGTCAGAGGGGTCCTGCACTTCGTCCATCTTCTCTTTTTGGATCACATTCCCATTCTCATCGAGCTCCACTTCCACGACACGAGGTCTGCCGTCTTTGTCTTGTACGACCTTGTACACAATTTTGGGGTTATCAGAATCTCGACTGTCGTGTTGTTGCTGATCAACATCCGAATCAGACATCCCGCATTTGCATCCGTCGTCGCTCGCATCGTCATCTGATGCATCTAGAATATCAGGGTCCTTGGGACGAACAGTACTGATTGGATAGTTGGGGTTGATGCGGCGATGGATCGCGGGGTCGATCATGACTCGGCCATTGATGTTGACTTTGATGACTGTCCGCTTTTTCTTGTAGAAGGCCATTCCCTTGTGGAAGCGGTAATTCATACCCCCAAGCGCTACAAATTTCTTGCCGCGCTCGATCAGCTTGGTCTTGACCTCCTCAGCCTCCCTGTGGTACTTGAGAGGATAGCAACCGAGGCTCGTGATTTTGCGAACGCCCTTGAAGAATTCCACATCAGCGGCCATTGTTCCCATGCCGAACGACTTGCCGTCGTACTCCAAGTAGCGACCTTCAATGCTGTACCATTGACCTTTCATGAAAGAGGATTCCTTGGTGGCGTATTCAATTTTGAAGGCACGTGGCTCGTCCTGGTTGCCGTAAGTCGATGTATAGGCGATGGTGTTCGGCTTGTATAGTGCCCACAGCAGATCGAAGGTGATCATGTTCGCTTCCAGCAAAGGATACAGAGTCTTTTTCGTCTCTGCGTAGTCAGTGTCCAGATACTTGATGAGAACCTTGAGTTGGGCTGCTTTGAGATCCGCCAGCTTCCTGGCCTTTTTCTTCGTTTCTTTCTTGGCCTGCTGCTTCAGCTCCTTCATGTATGCGCGGGTCTCCTCGAGATACAGGAAAAGCATATTTGGATCGACAACGGCAGTTTCCTGTACCAAGCTCACACCCTTGACACCGTCCATGATCTTAGCCAGAGCGTCCCGCAGGTGTTTGCTCTTGATATCGACGACAGTTTCCATGTACTTGTTCTCCCAGTCAAACTTGCGCCGAACCGTGAAAATATACTGATCCCATTCGTTCGCACCGATATCATCAACAGTCTCGGTGAGCTTGTAATTATGAATCGTATTATCCCACACTATGAGGGAAGAAGATGTCAGCACATGTCGCCCCTCAAACACGGGGACACTCACATTGATCAACCCGCTTGAAGGCCATTTTGGAAGCAGCTTTCAATTTGTGCTTAGACTTCTGCGTGTTGCCCTTTTGACCATCTGTCAGTCCGTCGGCCGCGTGTCTCTTTCCGCGAGCTCTGCCCCAACGTCCATCGCCTAGTTTGCGTCCGTCGCCAAGCTTGAGACTCAGAGCCGCCATTTCTTTTGCCAGTAGCAAAGCCAATTCTTCCGAATTGGCTTCAACATCTTCTTCCTGTTGATCCTCGGAGGAATCTCCCTTGGATCGAAGCTTCTTTGCCGATCTCTTTGCCTGGAGCCTAGTCAAAAGCCTCCTCAGCGTTTTCTCATCTAGGGGGTCGTCATCTTCGTCATTATCATCGCTGGTAGAGTCGGTATCCGAAGCCACTTGCTGGCGGGACCGAGACTTCCTCTTCCGGTTACCCTTAAGGACCTTCTTGGCTTTGTTCTTTGACCGGTTTCTTCGGTTCTTTCGAGATGTCTCTGATTCACATGAACTGGACGTCTCGTCATCCTCCGAGCCAGAATCGCTGACACCGTGGCTGCCAGAGGACGAAGTTGACTCCGAGGTCGTATCCTCGTCGGGCGTTGAGATCGATTTATGGCTCTTTTTCTTGGAATCACGTTTTCGACCAGCGGCGTCCGACTCTTTTCCTGAATGTTTCTTGCATGCGATTTTGACGGTAGCATTTTCCGTTACAGACACAGATGGCTTTGCCTCTGTCTTGACTCCATTATTGTCGATGGAAGGCTCTACCTCATGCTTGGTATCCAATGCAGCATTACTGTTGGCATTGGGATCGGCCATTGTAGCGGACTGCTTAGCTTGGGCCTCTTTAATTTGGGGCGGGTTCCGCAGTGGAGCTTCGGACGGCGGCGTGGTCGAGTGGGTGAGCGGGCCGGAGCTTGGATCAGTCGGGGTGTCGGGCACTGAGATCAATGACGGGGAGCTTGTGGAGCTAGGGACAACACTGGGGTCAGTTGACATTATAGATCAAATCGTAAAGCAGTTGCTATCTGCCTATCAGCACGATCGAAGAAGAAAAGGGAAGAGCTTCAAACTGAAAGTAAAGAAGCAAGAAGGAAAGCGATCCAGAAGGGAATAGCGACCTACAAATACTTTAAAGAAAAGAACGTATCCGTGACGTTCGCCAGGAAATAAAGACGAATGCCCTTAGGACACGGAGCGCCTTGCGTCCTTGGGCTCTTAAAGATTGGCTGACAGGGACAGAAAGGAGCTTTCAGCTTTGTGGCGGTGAGAATGAGTGGTCCTTATGGCTTCAGGACGGGTTGATATAGGCTAGCTACGCGAAGCTGTCCTGAAGTGTGAGTTGGAAGTAACAAAGCAGCTTCAAGACAAGGCGGAACCGGACTTGGAGCTGGATGATGAGTGAAAGAAACTAAATAAGGAGAAGATACAGCCAATACAAAGAGCTCTAGAGACAATGTCCAGACAGCAGATGACCGGACGATCATCTGAAAAAGAAGCCAAAGAAAAGGCGAAGTGAAATGAATATCAGGTACCTCTCTAGGTATCTACTTTGTACCTGAACTGCTGGCGATGACTGGGAGTGGGTGCCTGTTGAGCCTAGGTAGGGGCCTGGGGCCTGCAGCCTTTTCCTCTAGGCTGATCCCGGCCCTGTCACTGACTCACTGCACTCACTGCGAGGCCTTCAGAAATGGACCAGTTGTCAACATCATCTTCCTTCAGCCCCACGGAATCATTGCAGAAGAAATGCACTTGATTTGTCCCGATTCCAAGGGAGAGTGAGAGCGAAATCTTATGGACTCATTCTTAGTGGATAGTCCTCCAACAAGCTAGTCTCGTGGACCCGTAATCGAGCAAACTATAGAAATCGAGCTCGCTGACCAAATGACTTCCTATCAAGAAACGAAGCGCTTGCTGCCTGTCTACCTGCCTAATCGCCTCTCCATCGCACCATATCAATGCGCCTCGAAGACATGCCTCATCAGTCATCACCGACTTTTTCTCATTGGCTCTAAGCGACCCAACGGTATCCATTATCCCGGTAGCGTGGGAGAGAACAGCATGGACAACGAGGCGAAAGAACTAGACCATCTGCAGCTGTCGATCCTTGGGTTACACAAGGGCTCGATTTCGTGGGTCTTGATTTTTGGGAGTTGAGTCTAGGAAAGACCATGCAAGCGGCTACGTAGTCCATATGAAACGAAGACTACAGGTGGATTCCACCCAGACTGTCATGCCATGTACAGTAAGTAGGCTGCACGAGTAGGCCGGAGCTGGTAGTGGGATTGGGTCCTCGTGATGGTACTTTTGCTCACTTAGGGTAGACCCATCCTCGCCCCGTCCATACTGCATTGCCGCAGATTTTTGTGCTCCAGTACCAAAGAGAATAGGTGGTATGTGATTTCGCACCCACCTTCTTATTTACCAGTGGACGAGTGGGGATAGATGATCAAAATATAAATGATGAGTTTGGGCCATCGCAATCATATTATGGGACCTTTCCCGAATGTCAAAAGCTGCAGCCTCACTTTGAACTGAGATGATCGTCACCGAATCGAAACAAGGAATCCTCGACGGGCAAACTGAAAATCGACCAGGATTATTCAACTGTACAGTCGCCAAGATTATTCGTAGACTACTTGACGCATTTCCGGCTTGCTGTAAGGTCACAGAATGTGATAGCTGTGTTTTGGCGGTTCCAGGATCAGCGCCATGGCAGTTTCAACGAACGAGATGAGAGAGAATTCGTGTTCTAAATAAATTGCAGGAAGCAAGTAATTAGAGTCAGATAGAAAGGCAAAACAGACCTTGGATCGCGAATCACTTAGGGTACATAGTCAACTGGTATGAGGTGCATTTTACCGAGAGTCAACATACACTGATACCCAACAATATGTTGACAAACTGGGAGTCTTGAAGATTGCTTCTTCAGGAGACGTTTCTTGGCTGCCGACCATCTGTTGGTCTAGAGCCTGGTAAGACCGCCAATGTACACAATGTGGAAAAGAAGCCTCAAAGTTGCCAAAATGGGAATGATCTTAATTTGACTAAGTAATTCTGTATATGGCATCTTCTGTGCTGTCTAGACAGTATGGCTTATTGAACCACAAGGCTCACTGAGAACAAATTCAGGAAACACATTGTGCACAGATGAGACCCTCAGCATTTAGGTTGATTGACGAACACAGAATTCTCTCACACTTGCCAGAGTTTCACATGGTCCAGTGAATGAAATCAACATAGACATAGAGAGACCAAGTGTTATACTCCCACTGCCCTGAAACTCACATAATTCCTAACCTCCACCCTGTTCTTCTCTTCACATCCATCCTCATTCTCACTTCTCAATCCACCCACCTACCCTCCACAGGCACAGGTCTCTGGTTGGGACTCCTCTATCAATAGGAAATCAGTCCTCCAAAGAATGAACCTCGACACATCCTTCCACGTCGACCCCACGGGACCGATCCTCAGAGTTTCTTCCTTCACCCCCATCAACACCGAAATGGACGTTGCCGAGATCGAGGTCGAGAACGACAAGTCAAACAACGTGCTTCCTGGAGCCGCAGAGGTAAGCAGCACAGCCCCCTTCTAAAGATGCAGCAGCCTAACACCACACAGGAACCACAGCCAACCTCGACCCCAGCAACCACGACACCTCGCAAGCGAGGGCGGAAGAAGGCCGTAGACGGCGCAGACGCAGACACAGACAGCACCGAGACCCCAACCAAGAAGGGAAAGACTTCGCCCAAGAAAACCTTGGGTCCTATTCCGGCCTCTTTGGAATCAGCCGGGTTGGCCGACAAGATGGTTCTGCGGATGAGAGACGAGGAAGGCCGTAGCTGGTCTGAGATCACCAATGCCTGGACGAGAATGACCGGTATCAAGGTTGAAGGGAGCACGCTGCGGAAGCGCTACACGGCCATGAAGGCGAACTTCGTCTCCATCAGCGCAGAAGATGTAAGTGACCTATCCAGCCTGAGCTTGATTTTGTGTCCTGTGGACAGGAGACTGAATGAGGATGTGCTTGTCTGCCTTTAGGAAGTCAGGATTGTCAAGGTGAAGAAAGAAGTAGAGGAGAAGTTCGAGCAGGAAAAATGGCATAAGATCGCCGAGGGTGTTGCTGCCGATGGAGGAAGCAATTACCCTGCGAATGCGATCCAGAGGAAGTTCAAAGAGCTGAACAAGAGGGCTCAAGCTGCAGCTGCAGTTGAGACTGAGGACTGAGAAATCGCTCTCGTGTATGGAAAGCAAGATTATCCAGGACTGCGAAGCGCGGCTTTTCTTTTCAGTTAATTCCGCCGAGGGAGGCCCAAAGGTGGTCATGGGCGTACAGATACGGAGAATGGAGTTGACCTTGGAATTTCGTGGATCTCGGTAGCCAGAGACAAGAATCAAAGAACAGGCAGATGAAATTCATCTTGGTAGTCCGAGGCCCAGCTCAATGTGACACCATATACACCAGATACCCCAGGCATTAATCATCCAACCAAGAAGTAACTATCTATTTTATGCTAGAGAAAGTCAAAAAGGATCAAGGTAGCCAGGCCAATCACAAGTAAGAAAATGAGCTGCAAAAAGTTTGATGCCCCTCCAGAGTCTTACAGGACGCTCACTTGCTGGCGCCCATCATGCATTTGCCAGCCTAGATCGCTATTCCTTGGATCATTCGTAGATTCATCACTGTTCGTGTGTGTCGTTATGCTGGGTCGAATCTTTGCTCCGACAAACCCGCGTCGGTCCCGCCCTGTCCGCCCACGTCCGAGCCAGTTGTGTTTCAGTGCTTTGCTCAGCGTTTCAATCTTCTCTTGCGCTTCATCACCTGTTTGCACACTAGCGAGCACACTGAGGCATTGTAGCATCCGCCCGACCGTCTCAGTAATGAGTTGGGAAGTATCTGCCGTATGTGAGGCCCTGTGAATGACGGTCGCGCGTTGATTTGGAGATGAGAAGGACTGGAAAATAAGTTGATCCGGATTGGACGAGGTGTTTGAAGCAGCACGGCTGCGATTGCTCATCGAGTCTGAGGAGTAACTGCCCGCCGCATTGAGGAGTGTAGATGATTGAGAATTGTAGCTGCCAAAGCCAGCATCGAGAGAGGCGGCAGTGGCAGGTCGGCCGCTATTGCTACTGCTCTTTGTTGTAACGCTGAGAGCCGACGAGCCCACATTGATGCTATCAAGGCTCAAGCGAGAAAATGTAGCTTTCAAGCCTTCATAGCGTTTTAGAATGACCATATCACGGAAAGCCACCATGACCAGATGTCGAACTTCGAGCTCATTTTCAAAGTCCTTGCCCGTCGGTACGGAGTTCCAGAAATCCTTTGCTTCCCGTAGATTCATCACTGAACCAGCGCCTCGAAACTCTAGATCGAGAGGCAAAAATACAGCCTGTATAAATGGAAGAATGGTGCCAAAAACCAGTAGCCAGATCTGTACCAAATGAGGGACCAGTTTCTCGTCAGGCACTCCGTTCAGCGTATGATTTAACGAGGCACATCCTGTCTCAAGTAACTCTCGTAAATCGTCGACAATGGCGGTTGGCGTGCGCTTCTGCACGCAGCGTTGAATGTGGATAAGGACCAACTTGTTTAGGTCCTCAATTGCTATGCGAACGTCCTCACCATCAAATATAACCAACAGCTTCGCCTTCAGGAAATCCCAGGCATCATCCGGAGTCATATTGTGGAGTCCGAACCCCGACAAAGTCTCCCGAAGGGCAGCCTCGGGCAAGATTCCTGTCGAGTTTCCAAGGGACGACGGTCCCGAAAAGACAGCTGGCGTAACGCCACTAACCACCAAGTCTTGCTCTATTTCCTCCCTCAGCTTCTCCTCCTTCTTCTTTTCTCGAAGCGCTCGACCACCGTGCAAGAGGTCCAACCCGCCAACAGTTTTGCTGAATGTAGTCGACACTGCGTTAGGAGACGCCGGCGTAAAGGAATAAAGAGACTGTGGTGCGTTGGGGTCAGAAGGTTTGGAATTGCTAGACGCCGAAGACAGAGGAAGGTTGTAATGATCGTCCCTGTCCTTCAGTTTGAGTTTCTGCCTCGACAGGAAATGATGCTTGTGGGCTTTGTCCTTGTCCTTGTCCTTGTCCTTATCCTTCTCGCTGGATATCTGCCTGTCCGCTGGTACTACCGTACTAACTGATGCATTCGATAAGCTATACATCGACGAGTTATTTGAGGGTAGCGTATCTGTCGAGCCGCTGACGATGCGTGATAACCCACTCGAACCCGGAAAGCCCATCTTGCTTGGTGATGGTATACCCTTATCTTTCCCGTAAGAATCCTTGTCGCGACTGATTCCAATATGCTTCGGCTTCGAAAACAGCTTCATCTTCGGCTTATCGCCCTTCTGCTTCTGCTCACGCTCTGGCTGCGCCTGATCACCAGGCATCCCAGGTTGAAGCGCAGGTCCCCGTGGAAACACCACGTTGGCAGCTGTTGTAGCCGCAAAGGCATTTCCGCCAACAACCCCATTCTGATATGATTGCCCCGAGGTAGCTCCGGAGCCAGGGGCTGCCAGCACTGGCTGTGGTGGTGGTGGAGGTGGCGAGATGCTTCCACCCCTTCGGGCCTTGGCTCCGTCATCGGGGCCATGAATGTTGGTTGGCAATCGTTTCGACGGGTGTTGCACAGCGGAGGACTGCTGCTGCATCGCAGTCTGCGCTGCGATTCTTGATGCGGAAAGTGTGACATCTGATAGGGACGCTGTCGGGAGGGATGGCTCGAAGAAGCCTTGCGAGTGGTGTCGTGGCCGATGCCTCGACAGATCGGGCGGGACGACGCGACCGGAAGTCTTCCTGCTCGTCATCTCATTCTGGGGTATCAAGGATGAGGCGGACGGGCGCCTGGAGTTGTCGTCTGTGGTGCCACTGCCGTTGGTGCACGAAGTCCGGGGTATCCGGGGAGAGGAAGTGCCTGGCGCAGCACCGAAGTCGTTGAGGGAACTCTGAATAGCAGACACAGTGGTCACATTGGAAGCAACTGAAGAGGCATCACTCCCAGAGGAGCCAGGTCGTTCTAGTTCGTCGTCAAAGGATGGGCGCGGTGGAGCTGGGGATCGGGAGGTGGTCCGCTCAGGTGGGATTGGAGAGCGTAACATCATAGAGGGCGTGTCCGGAATGAGACAAGACAAGTCGTGTTTAGTCAGTAAGCAATTTGGGCATCACAGATGTGCCCCCATGACCACTTTTGGATGTAGTTTTCATTCCCGATCTTTCTAGTCCTTGATATATGTAGGTACCAAGTCCAGATCAGCACCAAGAAACGAGGGACAATGCCTATCATCGTCGATCTCAACGTCGACTGGGCCTGAGCTGCACTTGAAACAACGCCGCCTTCTTATGCTGGCCCCGCCTGCCCAGCAACTCACCTTTTGAATTTCCACCATTTTGCAACCTCACAGTTCAAGGTTCTTGTTGAATTGAACTTTGTCTCCACCAACGTTCTTTTTTTGAAATACACATCAAGATAGACATCTCCAATTTGTTTGCATTATCATCATCATGGCGTCCACCAGTTCTTCTCAGCAAGTCCTCCGCGCTGTCTACGAATCTCCTCAGCCATTGACACGCACATTCGAATATCAGCTTTCCTCCCCCATCGCTTCTTCCAATGCCTCAGCCGAAAACACGAAAGTTAAGGTGGCTTATCTTTCCGAGCTCAGAAGTCTGGTACCGAAGTTGCAAGGGGAAGTCAATGTCTTTTTAACAGAGCGAATGGAAGAAGATAAGAAGGAAGCGGAAGCGCAAGGACGTCAGTTGTCTGCGAATGAAGCCAAGGAAGAGGAGAATTACGGTGAGGAGGTGGTCGAGGAGGATACTTAAAGCTTTTCTTGCATAAAACAGTACATTGGTTCGTGGCATCGGGAATGGATCTCATCGCCAGACCCAATCTTCCGTTCTGCTACACAACGAGACCGAACCACGACGCTGCCGATCAATTCAAATTCAATCGAATCCTTGGACATTCATGCTATCCTGGGGTATCACATTGCCTGAAGCTCCCGCCATATTATTCACATATCCACGCTTCGCATTGAACTGAGACACACCAGAAAGGAAGAACAAGAGAAAAAGGAGTTAGATGCGGGAAGACAACATCAACTCTCGAGTATACAGTAGAAAAGAATTAGGGAGAGAGGGAAGCTTTGCGATTGGCACAGCCAAGATGGACAACAGTATTGCTATGAAAGTCAGTGAGAGTCTGTGGAAGACGGATGGGAAGCCACCACAATGCTCGATGGACTGAGCGACTTACTCTGGGAAGACATTGATCACACTCCCACCAAGTCGCTTATGGCAGATCCCACAGATCCTTTCTTCTGTGATCGTGACATGCCTCGACCTGGACGCCTTCCCGTCGCCACCTTCGCCGACCAAGAGCTGCGCTTGCGTCTTGATACTTTGCGACTTTTGCAGGTTGGCCACAATTCTGGACTCATTGAGTATAGAAGTTGCCGCCCGCATACGACCTTTGAAATAGAATTCCAGCTCCTTGACTGGCAGTGTTTCCGGGATTAGTTCAAGGGCCGAGTTTGGAGGGAGGCGGGATCCATGTTTTGCGAGCACCTCTAGCGCGGGTCCATATCGTGGTTTGTATCCATGCGGCGGAGACAAGTAAAGAGATAAAAGTGTTAGGTATATGGAAGGCTTTTCTCCCTCAAAATCCGGAAGGGCTATATTTTGTATAGATGTGGTCTCTGTGCTCGTGGCGTCTTCAGTCTTGTGAAGGTGATTGCAGTACCTGCGGACGAGAACTTAGCAATGGCCTTGCTAGGCTCATATGTAGTAAGGACTGACTCTTCTGCTTTGGTATAGTCTTCCAGTTTGAACACATATATCTCTAGCGCTTGTCTGTGTTGTCCCATCTTACTGAAAACGATCGCTCTCGCCTCAAAAAACTCGGGATCTGTAAAGATAAGTCAGACCAACGTATGTACCCTGGCCAACAATTGGCAAGCCCTGGACTTACCATCTCGGTTCAGACGGTCAAGAATCTTCGCCGGCGAGTACTGAGAACTTGTCCTTAGCATATCCAGCAGCTTGTTCCGCCAATCAGTCCTGTCTTCTTCACTGGCGAACTCCCATTCTTTGTTCTTTTGTTCCTCCAAGCGATCCAGATAAAGGCTCAGAAGGCTCTGGTGGAGATCCGGGGTCATGTCATTCAATTCTCCAATGACATGCTCAAGATACCGAACAGCCAGGCGGACATCAATCGCTTTCAGGAAACCTAGTACTCGATGACGAGGCAATGTTTCCGCGTTCTCAGTATCCGCAAGGAAAATTTCCATGCCCAGATCAGGATCTGCACGCATCGGCCACTCAGCAAATTCTAGTATCAAATCAATATGTTCGGGAGACAAATTTTGCAGATAGGCAACAGTTCTTTTCGGACCCTGAAGTTGGGACGCAGTCTCTCCGTCCACTTCGGCCTGGCCAAACTTTTTCAAGAGCTCCAGGGCTTGACGATGCATCTTTTTCCCATAGAGGAAGTCAATGAGGTCGTTTTGGCGACCACTTTCCTCCAACTTTTCAATAACCACGTCAGGATCACAAAAATTGGCGATGCGAAACAGGGAACCAGCGAGAGACGGCGTCGCATACATATAAACCCGGAAGAGCGTTGTATCGACGAGTTTAGCTTTGGCTCGAAGCCTCTCACCAAAGTCATCTTCGCTTTGATCTTTGTCCAATTCAAGCAACTTCATGACGGATTCAGTAAATTCATCTTTCACTGCATCAGCTGTAGGGTCCATCTTGAGCGAGCCATCCGGGTTCAGGAATCGCTGGAATCGCCGGCGAACATCCGCCAGGTAAGCTTGGAGTTCACGAACAGCAAGCTTAAGGTCCTTTCCTTCAAGGCGTTTGTCGCCCCGAGAATCTTCCATGAGCTTGCTGCGGATGCTACCTGCATCGCTGGCATCATCCATCTTCGTTCGAAGGAGGGACCTCACTGAGGGTGTATTCGCGAACGTTCTGGCAAGCGCAGCATCATCCGACGTAGCAGGGACTGTGTCTTGCTTCTGCTCCTGTTCGGGCCTTGGCTGACTATCCGAGGTACCGGCTTCCGATCCTTCCTGCTCGTCCGGAACGGACGAGAGATCGCCCGCTATAAGTCGCGGGTAAAGTCGAATGACGGTCTCGGGAGGAGCTGAGATCTCTGTGAAGAGCTCCATAGACTCCAGGTATTTTCGAAGAGAGAATAACGTCTGCGCCTTTTCAAGTTTGATGGAGCGTAGACGACCATATTTGTCCGTGAGAAGTGCATCCTCAAGCATATTAGCGAGGCTGATCGCCTCATCCAAATATCCCTTTTCCACGAGAGTATCAATTTGAGTGTCGTAACTCAAAGCCTCCATTCTCCAGATGATTCGGTCACTAGCAACCAAGAACCCTTTGCCAGCGTGAGCTAAGCTGATTGAGGGTTGAGGGATGTGCAGAAGACTCGCCGATGGTAATGGTATTGATTGGAGCAAGCTCAGGGTTTCAGGATTTCGAACCTCCAGCACTCCCTTCGCAGAGTCATGCAGTGCCAGCAGAAAAGGATACGAGTACCCAATGTCGGAAGGGGCATGACTCCAGGGAATCTGCCTTCTTCCCAACGAATTGCCCTCGATGTCAATAAATTGGGTGTTGATATCCTTCGCCAGTAATACTTGCCCTTCGCTTAGGCGTGTAACCAGCGGCTTCGGAGCAGTTCCGCCAATCCCAATATAGCTCATGCTAGCGACGCCAACACCGGCCAGACGCCCTGTTTCTTGTCCGTGTAGCCCACCAATGCTGCCCGGTCCGACCAGATCTGTGACATTTGTGCTCTCAATATCCACCATGACGAAATTCGAGCTCAGCCCAGCGACGAGTTTTGTCCCAGAGACCCACGTAAGTGTTTTTATCCCACTAGCCAGGCTCATTTCTGCCGTATCGTTCTCCAACTCCATATCGCGCCATGTCCACAGCAACATCTTTCTCTTCACCGCCACGGCAAGGCGCGATACAATCGACGGGACGCCAGTCTCCGGATCGTGAACGATGTTCGAAGTCACAGCAAAGGTAGTCGCGCCTTTGGTCCTCGTAAGCTGCTCGTGGAACTCGTAGGTCTGTAAGTCGTGAATCGATACGTATCCGCCGGAAAGCGAGATGAGAAGCTTGGCCTCCTTGATCAACACCAACTGTTCAACTTTATGTCTAGAAAATTTTTCCAATTCCCGAAGTAGCTCGCTCTGTTTAGGCCTTGGGTTCGTGACGGAGCTCATGGTCGCAGGCCTGCTGCTGTCCCCGTTATTCATCGTACTTCCACCCTCTCCACCTTCGGCATGATGATCATCCTCCGCTTGCCTGCCATTGGAGACCTCGTTGACCCTGTATATCCGCAAGCTGCCGTTGTTCAGTCCTACCAGAAGGCGGTCCCCATAAGCAAGGACCGACTCAATTTTCGATTTGTCGCGTTGTTTGAGCTCGACGAGTGGCCGAGCCGTGAAAGCGGATAACATGGCTCGGCGGCGAGCTCCTCTGATCGGGCCTCTTCACCACTGAGAGCACAGTCCAAATTCATGTCTAATTAGAAGAAATGAAGGTTGAGCGCAGCTAAAATGCTGCTCTGGCCATGGCGTCTGTGTTTTGGAGCTACCTGAGTTCCCCGGGAACACCATGTACCCCGTAGCGACGCTTGTTTCCCGCCTTCTCATGTGACAGAGCTGGCCCTCACCGTCTTTTACCTCAGCCAATCATATCGCTATTGATGAGCGTTTCTGCCAGCACTTCATCTGAAGACGTCATAAGGTACATCGCATTGAATAGGAATTGGGGATCTACAGTCATAATCCTTGTGCATTCAGCGATATACAATTCTAAAGTAGATGAGACTTATATGTGACATGAAAGCACCTTGCGCTTCAAGTGCTTCTGGATATCTGAAGGTCTCCCCGGTTGTAGTCGGTGACCAATGGACTAGAACAGAAGTCACAGAACGACGGGCAGGGAGATATGCATTGAGGAGAGAACAACTGAAACAGGGTAAGGCGAGAGCACTCAATCATATCGCGCAGCCATTAGATAGTCGGACGTTGCAGCATCGGTACAACCTGTGTTATCCTCTGAGTCGACTGATCATTATGCTCGAAAATAGAAAGCACTGTCTAGTAAGGACAAGGCTATCATGAAAGGCGTCCATTATGAGATGGAGAAAAGATTGCCGATCTTGACGATCAGGCATGAGACTTTGAACATTGTGGGTAAAGAATGAGGCACAGCCTGCGAGAGAACTGAATAAGCCCAAAAAGCGGGAAAAGAATGTGTATATATATTTGCGCTTCAATGCTTTACTTCGGTGGGAAATTCCTGATGCTTCGCTGAGGTGCCCTTTGCACGCCAAGTGGAGACAGCGGGTATGTCAGCTTTGAAGCGCTGTTCTTCGGTACCGTACGCACGAGGCGTGAGCTTGATCAACGTATGAAGAGGAACCTCCATCCACGGGCTCTGCTCCTGAGGAATGTTGAGGAAGTACGAATAGATGCAACGCAAAACAGCCTGATGAGTGACAATAATGACATTTTCACTGCGCTCCAGTTCCATGATGATTGGTTCCAGACGAATGACAACATCACGGTAAGACTCGCCACCTCGGTAACGATAGTTGTACTTGTCTTCATCGCGCGCTGCA
This sequence comes from Aspergillus udagawae, assembly GCF_001078395.1. Lineage (NCBI taxonomy): Eukaryota > Fungi > Ascomycota > Eurotiomycetes > Eurotiales > Aspergillaceae > Aspergillus > Aspergillus udagawae. The sequence continues at coordinate 1,667,171 of NW_025091271.1, forward strand.
AAGTCATCAGGATATTTCTCTGCAATCTCCTCGTACGTGAGCCCGTCACAGACACCGGAGTCAAGTTCGTCGAGAGCTTTCCACTCTAACTTCTCGTAGCCAGTCTCGCCCGCCAGGTGTCGAGCAGTTTGTATCGTTCGTTTGAGAGTGGAAGTCCAGATGACGACTTTGGCATTAGGAGGAACTCCAGACTTTCGCAGAAGACCGGGAAGAGCCCGAGCATAAGCTTCGCCGCGTGCTGAAATGTTGGAGTCTCCGCCAATTTTTCCCGTGAGGTTATATTCCGACTCGCCATGCTGAACAACAGTTAGCACCACTTAGTCTTATAGATGCTTGGGTATCACTCACGCGAGAAAGCCAAATTGAGCGAGGCTTGATATGTAGGTTCTGAATGTAGTATACCAATCGACTAGAAAGATAGTCTTTTATTTGGTTGATGATGACAGTGGAGCCGACATTGATGAGTTTTACATATGTGAAATGTTTCTCATTATCATCAATGGTTTCGTAAACTTTCTCATAATTGCGGATGCGGTTTCGAAAATCCATGGCGGCTACCTCAGGATCCTGTCCTTTGTAATCTGGTGAGGTGGTTTTGACTTCGAGGATGTTATTCATTATGAGGTCCTCATCGTCGCATATTGACTCGACAAACAGAGTTTCAATATTAGCATTGCGACAGGTCTCGTAGATCCACCGACGTCGCGATTTTGTGGAGTTGGTCGCATCAAGAATAGCTACAACGCCTTTGCCCGCTTTGAACCAGTTGAGCATGTCTGACAATGCTGCCTCCGCAGCGGCTCTCCTCATTCTCTCCCCTTCAGTGTTATGAGGGTCAAAAAAAGTAGCCGTTGGCTGCGGAGTTCCCTGTCGACGATAGCTGCCCACATTGAACACTTTCGCTGGAATACCAACCCAAGCCAGATACCGCATCGCTAGATAGAATACCGTCAACCCCTAGCATTGGTAGTCAAAGGAATGAGGGTTTACCTACCCTTTCCAGCTATGAGACTCTTGCCTCTGGCTGGAAGACCAACCATGACCACACAAATTCTTGTTTCATCTGACTGTAAATGCGTGAGTTAAGTGATCGTATGGGAAATCATCCAATGTCTTTCTGGACGTCTGTTCCAATAGCACTCTCGCAGTAATTGACGCCAGGTAAAAAGAGGGGAAATAGAACCCTCATAGAGCAAGAGCAGTAAATATCAACCAACAAAAATGAAACTTTTCATAGTCCGGGGGGAACAGATGGATCAGGCTTGTTCTCTGCCTGCGGCGCCTCCTTTTTCTTTTCCGTTCAATTACTCTTGTCTTTTCGTGCCAATGCGCCTTGAAGATAGTTGAAGCCTTGTCAAGGAAGCAAAATAGCAATAGGACAGATACGTGCACAAGCTCTTATGTCTTAAGATCCCATACTCCAAGAAATAAACAAGCCGTGAACGAAACGCAGGACAAGGAAATAGCAGCACTTACACTGGCGAAGAAGCTCTTGTGACCAGAGCTTCTCCGATTAGAGCTCCCAGAAGTCATTTTAGCAATCGAACTGTCCTTCCGTTGGAAATTTCCTATAATATTATGACCCAGCACGCCGGGGAAATAGCTTCTAGCCTCGGCCAAGAGTCGCCCGACCGAACAGACAGCCGAATTAAAGGTCGTATGAATTTCTGGCGAAATAGGGCGCCAAAGTAGGGGCGAAATTTCTTCAGCTTATCGCCTGAGAAATCGATGGTATATTTTCCTCGAATAAGATGATGACAGATCCGGCTGTCTTACAGGGGATTCGTTGCAGAGACCTCAAGAATTGTAACTGGCTGGATCACATTAAGCCCAACAGTCGATGCGGTGAAGAAGCAAAGGAACAGCACAGACGTCATACCGCGGGGCAGTGAATGCCCACTCCGCTGTAGTAGATGAAGCAGAAGTAGGTAGATAATCTCTTGAAAGCCCCTTTTGACGAGTGTATATTCATACAATTGAGGGAATTTTCTGAAGCTGAAGAAAGGATGACTTCCACAAATGGTACCACGTGATGCTCTTGTTTTCGTCGGGTAAAGTCGCAGCCGTTGCTGGCCATCTGCCAGCTCTAACCAGACGGAGCAAACGGGCAGGTGACCAGCCTACTTTTTCTACCTAGGTTCGTGCGAGTCGAATTCTCGCCAAGCGAAGGATCAAAGTTAGGTTGTCTTTTTTTACTTGTAGTTTGAATTGTGCATTAGGAGTACGATGTACAGGCAAGAGACTCTGAGGTACTCAGGCATGTTGCAGGGATTATTGTCTATAGTATCTCTGTCGGAGCAATGGAATCTGGATCCTGGGGCGTGGGATGCGGTTAGTGCCTGAGATAACTGTTCTGCCGGTTGGCTCTTACCGCTTCTATCACCGCATTTGGTTGGTCCAGGTGGCCTGATTCAAGACATGACCGCCCTTGTCGCTAATCCCAATTCCATTCGCATCGCAGCAATAAGCGTTGATTCCGTGTACTGACACAGTGAGATGACTCTCATCAAATAAGGCTACTTGCAATAATACCAGGGGAGTTACAGTCTTTTTTAAGATATCTTAAGTGTACAAACGCTCTTTGCGCCAGTTGCAGGCGACGGTGGAGTAACACGGTATAGTATGTTGTTTCACTAACTACATCGTCTGGAGGTGGTCCTGTCCTGGGGGTTGAGGTTCCTCTTGATGCTGTGGATCATCCAAGAAAGCATGTTTCCCCCGTCCACCGCAATGCGGGGTGTTCAAGCATGGGACATGAGTATGGGTAGACGCAATAACGAAATTCTTTATCCCCATCTCCAGCATGACTCGAAACTGGGGTTGCTTTGTCGGCATCGGCGATGACATTTGATCGTCTGGCAATGCATGTCAAGGCAACTTTCGTCGATGAGATTTCCAATATGAGCAGATTCGCATGTGTGACGATCTATCTCGACCAACAATATTTGAGTGAGTCGATTATACACCGACAACAATATCGTTGGTGGCCGAAGCACCATTTGAATCAATGCGTGCAGACCACTTGTTTCTCCTTTCGTCAGAGTTACTAGTATCTCCACGGGCCTTCTGCACGCGAAGCTTCGCCCCCCAGGGACCTTCCTGGCCATTCAGGGTGTCCATGGCGTTCTGAGCCTCTTCCGTGCTGCTAAATTCAACGAACAAGTAGTAATGGTCACCAGGCTCGAATCTCTTCGCGGGATGAGGTGTGAACTGTTTGCTGACATTTTCACTTTTTTGGGGGGGAAAAAATTAGTCTCGAAAAGGCAATTCCATAGAGGGGAATTGCGGACATACATCTTGTATCCCTTGAAGAAGTTGGTAATATTTGTGGTGATAGCCTCAGGGTCGGTTAACTTAGGAAGACCGCCGACATAAAGGCGACGGCTGGAGTCGCTGTTGACCTTAGCGAAGGCGGGCGCATCGTTGCGTCTCCAGCGATCAAGAGCAAACGGGCTGCCATTGTCGCTGCGAAGCGAGCTCTCAGTTCGTTGCTGCTGCTGCTGCTGCTGTTGTTGTTGTTGTTGTTGCTGCTGCTGCGAACGCTCGCTTGCCGTTTTGGCAACTCCAGGTTTGATCTTGACAGGCCGGCCAAGCATATCACGGCCGTCCAATTCGGCCATTGCCTGATCCGCCAATTCCTTGGTCTCCAAATCGACAAAACAGTAAGAGGGATTGCGGCCGGTGAAAGGGTCTATCGCGATATCGATCCGCTCGCTGCAAAGCACTCAGTTTCGGCCATCTCCATACAAGAATTTCTATCTCCGTACATTGGGAAGTTTGCGGCGGTGAACAATGCTTGCACATCCTCCGACTTGGCCGTGTACGGCATGTTGCCAACGTATAGACGGCGGCCTTCAGAAATAGCCTGAGGCACGTGAGAGCTTGGTCTGCCGGATGTGAGCCTCGAGATATTTGCCTTTGGCCCGGGCGAGCCAGAGCTCTGAGCGCTCGGGCCTTCCTCGCCCTTCAAGCGCCAGTTTGGCGAATTGAAAGCGCGACCTGATGTTCTAACACCATTTTGAAAAGGCGATTTTCCGGGAGCTATGGACTCATCAGTCATTCCGAAACAATGGCACGAAGCGAATTCTTTTGGAATGCAGCCCCAAATGAGCAGCCCAAAGATATTTTCCTACACACTTTGTTGCTGCGGTACGGGACTCTCAGGACCATCGGCCATTGTGATTTTCTTTTTGGCAATTATTGACGAGAATATGGTTCGTCTCTGCAAGAACTGGGAAGATTTAGCAGCTGTGTTTACAGTGGTTGACCTTGATAAGATTAGATTTTCGCACCTAGAGGAATAAAATTCTTTTTATTTGTATCTGTTCGTGTAGACCAGCGAATGGAATGGTGTTCACTGCTAGATTGCCATGCAATTCAACAAGAGAAACAGGAAATTAAGTCGTCCAAAAGCCTGCTGTGCTGGCACAAATACTCATCAACAATTCCAGTCTGCCTATTGGCACCGAAACTTTTTTTGGTACCTCTCGACACAAAATATGCCAAACAGAGCAAAAGTCACAAACAGGACAAACATGGGCCAGCTTCTAATTGGCTCGTTAGCGAACCAAGCGTATTTATTCCAGCAGCAGTTCAACAATCACGATTTCATCATGTTCCATGTCGCCTTCTGCTGTGCGTCCTTAAAGCATGCCACTTCTGCTACTAACAAGATGGACTTCTCATGCCATCAGGCTGGTTATCATCTGAGCTGATTCACGCCAGGATGAAGCTGTATTTGATACGTCACGCAGAGTGTGGACATAACGTGGGACAGGCAGCGTACGCGTCTTCTGTTGACCTCAGTAGAATGGCAGCTGACAGTCCTTTCATATCGTCGGAACCCGCAGAGGCGACGAAAATGGCCACCACCTGACCGAGAACGGCAGGACGCAAGTCCTTTTGCTCGCTCGAAGCCTCAGGGATCGCATGATTCGCTTCACTCATGTTTTCTCCTCGGATCTTGATCGGGCTTCGGAAACGGCGCAAGGTATCTGCCAACAACAGCTGGCAAGTGGCGCGTTGTTGGCCCCGATACAGGTCCCGACTCTTCGGGAGCAACAGTACGGCTCTCTTGAAGGTACACGATGGCATTCCGGTGCTCCTGCTTCCAGCATCAGTTCCCCGGATGCTTTGCGTGGAGGTGAGCCCACGTACACCGACGAGGAGTCTGTCGTCTCCATGCGGACTCGTATGAATGCATTTTTGCAAGATCACATTATTCCTTTCCTGGTTAACGCAGACGTCGCAAACGAGGAGGTCATTGCTGTTGTTGCTCACGGCGTCATCCTCCAGGTTCTCTGGGTTTGTCTCGCGGATTTATTCAATCAAAGAGATGTCCACCTTGGCCCTGGTATCGGACAAGCTGACTTTGGGGACTACGTGCGCCCTGTATGGTCAAATACCGGCGTCATGGAACTGGACATCCGGCCCGCATCGATCGTACCACCGTACGTCCGTGATGCGGCGCGTCCACCTCCGTTCCTGCTCGGTTCCATGCAGCGACCCGAGTCATTCGAGGCCCCGCTGTCTGGATGGTCGATGACCGTTATGGCCGTCGACGATACAACTCATCTTGAGACCACGGCGCAGCAGGTTGAGCGCACGGGAGGGACTGTTCGCAATAGTCTCCAACCGTCTAGGCAGGAGACAGCCAATCAGTTTTATCGGCTAACTGGGACAGCATGATTAACATCTTAGGTCTTATGGACGCAGATTTATGCTTCAACAGGTAGGATACTACCCAATACTATCCCCGCATATCACGTTTCTCGTTTCCTTGCCTTCCCCTCCTTCCGTCCTTAGGGTCACTTCCTATGATGAAGAAAGATTTCACACAGACCTGTTCTGAGTATTCTATGCGGATCAACAATCGTTCCAACTGCTGTCTGAGAAAGTGACCCTTCCTTTTCTTGTTCCCCTCGATAGCGCGTCGTCATGGTTTTTACATTAATCATTTACTTGGGACAAAAATATTGACTTTTTACAGTGAAAAACAGACGGACTGTTCCGCGCAGGCCGCCGTGATGCCCTGCCACTTATTTCGTTGATGTTAATACACCGTAGACTCGGTTACTAGACCAATTATATGTGAAACCAAATTGCAATGTCATTTTCATTGAGCGCCGTGTCATCATCTACATGCGTTATGGTCGTATAGCGATGCAAAATTAGTATGTACATGTATTTACACCGACATCGCACAGCCGAAGCGGCTCAGTTGCAGCCTGATCTTTTCAATGTCCCCGCACGTATCTTGTCCTGCTCCAATCCGCAGTATTGAAAACAAAATCACTCGAATAACCCACCGGGTCTTCCCTCTCATACAGTATCTCTGGCTTCACCTGCCGACGCAAGATATACCTCTTAAAGAAGTACGGGATCTGGCGCAGTCCATACGCCGCGTGAAACCGCGTCGGCACCGAAAACACCTGGTCCAGCTCCTCCAGCGTCTTCCCCTTTGTCTCTGGCATGAACAGAAGCACCAGCACGAATCCGATCAGATTCCACGCAGCATACCAGCAGAACGCGCCCTGGTCTTTGAACGAATCGTGCAGTGAGGGCCACGTTATCGCAAGGAGGAAGTTGAAGAGCCAGGTTGTTGCTGTCGCCAGGGCCATGCCGTACGAACGGACGTAGAGTGGGTAGGCTTCTGCTGAGTAGGTGAATGGCACTGGACCCTCGCCGACGGAGTAGACCACGCCGAAGAGATAAAGGCCTAGCGCGACGCAGGCGAGCTGCGCATTGCTGTGTTCCGAGGTAGGGATGTAGAAGCTGAAACCGGTGAAGAACCATGCGAGGGCCATGAGAGGGAATGTAGTGAGAAGGAGATTGCGACGGCCGAACGTGTCGATAGTGTAGACCGCGGGGATGGCGAAGAGCCAGTTCACCACGCCCCAGCCGAAGGATGTGGCTAGGGCGTTTCGGGCTGATGTCACCTTGATGAAGATTTCGGACGAATAATACGCGATAATGTTCACACCACATAGCTAGATATTTGAGTTAGATAGCGGAAAATTTGCTATAGCTGGAGGGTTAATTACCTGTTGCAGGAACATAACGATCTCGGATGCGATTAGTGCTAGTTATATAGATCAAATACAGTCAAGTGAATACATCATCGCCAACCCTGCGAAAAGAAATCTAGCCCTGTGTCTTCTCAAGGTGCCGCTTGCTTTTGTTATGCCGATCAATATTAGAAGTCCGACGGAAAATATAAATATCACATGGTCCACAATAGTAGCGGTCGTCTGGACTTTCTAACCCATTGGTCAGCTTCTTATGGCTCATGGTGGTATTATGGACTCGGAGATGGGAAGCAGTCGTGAATGATATATGACATGTCGAGCAGTGATGTATTTTAGAGGCGATAACACGTTGGAGTCTTGCTCTGGTTCTCGGCCGCTGTCGCTCCAAACGTTCCCTTTTCAACTCTGGATCTGCTCGAACTTCTGCATTATGAACACGCAACTGCTCAAACCATTTCTGCTGTTGTTTCTCCTCTTTCTCCTTTCGTACTCGGTCCATTTCGATGAGCTGATCCTCACTCAACTGATCATTGACTTCAATACCTTCAATCAGGGGATTATGGGAAGATAACCCCCTGTATTGAAAGGACGCCGGCGACCACCAAGACTCATTGATTGGGAAGGAGTACATTACATCTTTCGACCAAATGGACCAGAAGACATAATGGAAGCAAGCTTCAAGTATGCGAATAAGCGCCCGGGACTTTGTTCGTTCAGGTGGTGTCGGTATTCCCATATAAGCCAGTATGGTAAGGTGGACAATCTTATAACCCTCATCCTTGACTTGTTTAACACGAGATGGGTCCCTAGCTCCTCGCAGATGTTGACCAAGTCGGGCCCAAATGCCTTGGGTGACATCAACTGAGCTGCCAACGTAGATGCAAGGCTCATGGCCATCTTTTTCCAGAACCATGAGATATACCCCCCATGAACTCTTTGGGATATGAGGATCGAGCTGCAGAAACCATCCGATGGGAGGAGGAGTTGGGGCTGAAAGTACTTCTTTTAAACCGGCACAAAAGGTAAGCTGAGAAAGAAGGTTGGTAAGCATTTCTGCAGTAGATATAAGTGCATGGTATCCTGGATTAATCCAAGAACTTGGTTGGTGGATAAGAGTCCAGCATATGGATGATACCAATGCCAGGGCATTGGTAGCCGACTCCAGGGCATCGGTGGCCGACTCAGGTGGATTGGTGGACATATTGTTACCATGGTGCCAGAAGAACCAGAAGAAGAGAACGAGAACTCAGCGCGACAGCCTCTATATGTGACAGTGACAGGGTGTGGGTGTTTCTGGCATGGAAAGTGCAACAATGGACCATTTGGGAAGGCGCCCCTCCCCCTCCGGCTACGACCAGCCCGAATGGGACATCTTGTAATAGCGGTTTTGGGACATGTACCAACGCGGTGACTCCGGACAGGAAAATACAAAAAAGCAAACCACGATAGCTGGGAACATGGCAGAGGCCATCATGAGGCGCCAATTGAGCCCGACAATGTTTGGAGGATCTAGGACCTCAAAGAAAGCAAGGTCCGCTGCATAGCCCAACATGATGCTAAACGCAGTCCACATCTGCCACTGCATCACCAACACACCACAAATGGCTGGAGGAGCAGTCTTGGCCGCATAGATGGGAACAGTTGCAGATTTGGTTTCCCTCCCCACCATGGCCTCCTCTCCGACCGACAGCCATGCTACCAAATCTCCCTCCTTAAATGACCAAGTGTTGACGAACCCTTGCCACAGGCAAGCGATGGCGGAGATACAGCATGTAATGAAGATGGTCCCGCGGCGACCAAACCAAGCGTTGAAAGGGACTGCCAGCCAGCAACCAAGGACGGCGCAGCACAGATATGGTGCGGCGTTCACCAGCCCGAGCAGCCAGCGAGACCGTGAGGTTTCATCGTCAATGCCGAATTGCGTCTTGTAGAAGATCTGAGCCCCATTGACAACCGTTTCATCTGTCGACAGCGGACTTAGCTTCAGCACTAAGTACACAAGCGTGGTTGATTCTGTCACTTACCCATTCCTTGCACCGCTGCTGAGAGAGAGCACAAGGCGATAACCAAATACATTGACCAGGGTTGCGACCAACGATGAGTGAACTCGAGATGTAAAATCTCGAATTCTTCTTCCGTTAGCAAGTTTCTGAAGGAATCGAACTTTTCAGGCTCCTGGGCCAAAAGGGCGCCTAACTCAAAAGCGCGAATGTCGGTTTCGTCGCCCATATGGTGTTCTATAGCGAATTTGATTCCTTGACTGCGCAGCTCCTCGTGACTATAACCTGCCAGTGGATTGGCGAGTTTAGCATTCAAGTTGCGTCGTGCTCGCTCTGCGGCCGTTAGATATCTGCGCTGAGGCAGGAAGGTGTTCGTCCTTTCTGGCGCATGTTCGATATCTTCAACTCGTTGTTCGTGGGCATCGTCCCCGAAAATATCAGAATCACCGGGTCCTGTCATCTTCTAATGAACGATGAAGCGAATCAGATGTATGCTTCTGATGTCTGCAGATGGCAGCGCTGTTGTTCAACAGGTCGGAAAGAATCAGCACAGTTCACTGAATTGTATCTTCGCATCAGTGCACGCTAATATCGCCAGGAGGAGATCGACGCAAGTTGATGGATTTGAAATCTCACACGATTTGCCGGGCTGAGTAGGTTTGCGGTAGAGTTGGATACCATCAAAGAGAAATTCTCTGACAAAGATTTGAAACGACAGGGCTGAAACTGACCATCGGCACTGAATACAAGCATGAATCTTAGTAACAAAGACAGGCAGAGAAGGTGAAATATTTCTTTGGGAGCCCTCGAGGACAAAGAAGCAAGGTGCTGGCTGCGCAGGAGAAGTACTTCCATGAGCACGATGCCCTTGAGCAGAGCCCCAGGCACGAAGACTCGAGGCTTTTCAGTGACGACAGAGATCCACTGATATTCTCTGTGATCATACTTTGCTTTTTCTACTCTTCTCTCTTTTCCTGCCCCTTCCTACGAAGGGTGTCAGCAAACAATGGTCATTGGGGGCGGCTGAGCAATGAGATCGAGGAAAATGCCAAGGATGCAGACAATGAAAGCAATGAGTCTCGTATTCCGCCCAGTTGCCGCGCAGCCACGTCGATTCGCTCTGTTGGTCTATTGTCCGGGGTTGACTGCTGTCCGAATTGCGGATCTCTGGGCCCTTTTCCGGTGCTCACTGATGCTGATCACCTTAAAGTGGAATCATCCATTCATCAATGGCAAATGATTAATCAGGCCATAAACTTGAGGCGCTAGATCACATTCGGAGGATAAAAATACAAGGATCAAAGGAATGGGACGCCCGAGAGTGGCTGGTTGTGATGAGTACAAGCTGACGGAGACGGGAAAGAGGGGAGTGATGCATAAGGGACCTCATGACAAGCGACAGTGACAAGGCTGTCACGCATTCTGTTTGACAATTTTCCCTCATTGAATCCAAGTTTCTGAGGCATATTTTCTCTTTGGGGACATTGAGCTGGTAATTCACGCAATTTGGCGCTGTACAGACTGACCGCCGCGATTCTCAAAGAAGTGTCCCTTGCCCATGTCTTTGCAATATATGTCACGGTGTTACTTCCCATGAAGGCCAGTCACTCCACCACAGAATACAGTCATTAATGCTAAGGCATATTTCGAACTCGGCGAGGCTTACTCTATCATGTGCAATTACTCGTCTCAAGAAGCCCAATAATGCATACCTTTTCATGTTTGAAGTATTCGTATCAACATGGAAGCCGTCCTCACAGCAAACCTGACAAGCTTGACAGTTGCATGATACATAGTTTCATATCCTAATAATAATTGCAATAATCTCTTGCTAAGCTGTACCGCTCTCAATTGGACAATGATCGATACAAAAAGGTGATGCTATAATGCCTTCGTTATATCAGTGGCCTATAGCCTTGTCCAATCCGTCATTTTGCGGGGTTGAGAGCCCCATCGGATCGCTGACGGCACGTCGGATGATATCAGGAGTAACTTATTAATCTTTCTTGCTATTTCTTGCTAGAAATAATAAGACTACAAGGGGATTGACCCCTTTCCGATGGACAATGATTGTCCCGTTCTGCTGGATTGATAGGTATTATTTCAAAGGGCTTGGTCGTTGCTCTGTCTATGGATTGAAAGAACCCCGCATTTCGGAGGACACTTGCCAGTCAGCCTCATAACTAACTCTACTGACATTGACATAATAAGGTATTAGTCCTTCCTGTAGTTCCTGTAGAGGCCAGAGCCAGAAGGGGAATGTTATTCTCACTATGATCTTGAGCCACGTGCTATATGTGGTGGAATGCTAGGCTGATGAGGTCCCCTCAGCCCCCATATTACTTGCATCGTCAGCCACCAGAAAAGGACATGATCCGATTTCCGGTTCTCTCCAAATGTCTAGATAATTTCTATGGATTAATCATCCGAACTAGGACGGTTTCTGGAGTGGAAACGCTTCTCGTCGGCTGTGCGGTGCGGGTGCGGCTTCGGTCCGCACCCCATACATAGGTATGATGATGTATGCATACTACATCCTAGCAGTAGGTAGGTTTAAAGCGCGGAGGTGTTCAACAACAACCGGTGCTTGCAACAGTTCATCCAAATAATCATTTAAACGGAGATCTGATCATCCACTATATATACTCACTCAATTCCCGTTATTCTGTCCATCGAATCCGGCCAGCGCCTGTCAGGTGAAGCAACATTTCATACAAAATGCTCGGAAAGATCGCCCTCGAGGAAGCCTTTGCGCTTCCCCGCTTCGAAGAAAAGACTCGCTGGTGGGCCAGTCTGTTCTCTACCGACCCCGAAACCCACGTCAAGGAAATCACCGACATCACCAAGATCCGTATCGAACACGCCGACAAGCATGGCGTCGGCTACCAGATCCTCTCCTACACAGCGCCTGGTGTCCAAGATATCTGGGACGCAAAGGAGGCACAGGCGTTAGCAGTTGAGATCAACGATTATATTGCGGAGAAGATCAAAGCGAACCCAGATCGGTTTGGAGCTTTTGCGTACGCCCACTCCCGCTTTCTGTAGTTCATCCCGAACTCAAGCCTGATATGATTTTCTAGGACTCTATCCATGCACGACCCCAAAGAAGCAGCCGACGAGCTCCGCCGCTGCGTAGAAAAGCACGGCTTCCTCGGCGCCCTGGTAAACGACACGCAGCGAGCCGGGCCCGACGGCGACGACATGATCTTCTACGACCAGCCCGAATGGGACATCTTCTGGCAGACCTGCACCGACCTCGACGTCCCCCTCTACCTGCACCCACGCAACCCCACCGGAACAATCTACGACAAGCTTTGGGCCGACCGCAAGTGGCTCGTGGGCCCGCCGCTGAGCTTCGCGCACGGCGTCAGCCTGCACGTCCTAGGCATGGTGACTAACGGCGTGTTCGACCGGCACCCCAAGCTCCAGATCATCCTGGGCCATCTGGGCGAGCACATCCCCTTCGACATGTGGCGGATCAACCACTGGTTTGAGGATCGGAAGAAGCAGCTGGGTCTGGCGGAGACGTGCAAGAAGACGATCCGGGAGTACTTTGCGCAGAATCTGTGGATCACGACATCGGGGCATTTCTCGACGACGACGTTGAATTTCTGCATGGCGGAGGTTGGGGCGGATCGGATTCTCTTCTCCATCGATTACCCCTTTGAGACGTTCGCGGATGCATGTGATTGGTTTGATCATGCGGAGCTGAACCTGACGGATCGGTTGAAGATTGGGAGGGAAAATGCGAAGAGGCTGTTTAAGCTTGGTTCGTATCATGATAGCTCTGCTTGATTTGGATAAACTGCCTGTCTATCTCCGTTTTTGTGTTTTATGGAGTGCCTAGGTCCCACAAAATGAGAATCATGAGCTCATGATATGTTTTATCGTTCTGGCCGTTAGTCGTTAATCATTTTTTTCCCTTTTCCTTATCCATATATCCACTTCTCCGTGCATTTCCTCCCATGATTTCTCCTGCTGGTGGCATGCATCAGCAGCCTAAGTCTGGCGACGCTCCCTAGCCGCGAGTTCCTGCCGGTCCTGCTCCTGCTGCGCCAGCTCTCTCTCCAGTGCACGCTGGTTTGCGTTCCAACGGTCGATCCAGAGCTCTTTGGACTGAGTCATCTCTTCGTACACAGGACTAACAATGTTGCGCTTCATGTGAACCATACAGTTGATGATCTTCTGGTAGTTCTCGATAACGTGGTTATGGATGTCCCAGAGAGAACCCAGCAGCTGGGACAGTTCCGCGCGTTGTTGGTTGAGAATCTCCTCGAGGATAAGCTTGCCATTGAAGCGCATCGTGAGAAAGCGAGTGTAGATGACGGTGTCATACAGGTCGAGGAAGACGGTGAGAAGGCGTAGCTCGTGGTCGCTTGGTTTCTTGACGTTTCTGATTGAAAGTGAGGTCAGTTCAGTCTGAGACGAGAGATGGTGTCGTAAATTGGAGGCAACTTACTTGTTAAACACCTCAGCCATGCGTGTATAGCGCTCGTACACCGAGGCTTGAGGACTTCCCGCGATCTGGGCCATGACGAACGCCACTTCATTGGCTTTGTCTACCTGCTTCTCCAGGTTGTTGTTCAAATGAGTGAGATACTGAATCATTTCATTTGTCATGACGCGGATCTTCTCTGTTTCCTGGGCGGACAACAAGTTTTCGGGCTGGGAGGCAGCGTGCTCCCGACGGAAGAGAATCATCTCCATCTGGAGGATCACGTTGGTCATCGCGACGAAACGGCGCATGAGTTCAGCTGGGATGTTGCCGCTAGGAATGAACGCCTTCATCTCTGCAAGCAGCTTCGTTTTTCTTTCTGCGATCTTGGCCTCAGTGAGGGGTGGGCGGATTGGGGGCATGAGTACGGTGGAGGACTTATTGGAATTGTGAGTGTTCCCAGGAGCGTTCTTTGCGCTTGGGGTAGCAGATTTGCCCTTCACAACAGGATCAGTAGCTGCGTTGAGCACAGGAGGATTGATGATGTTGGCGTCAATCTTCTTGAAACGAGTTGCTTCTTCGACAACCTTGGATATAGCGTAGTTGTAGGCTGCTTCGTGCAATTTGTCAACGATGGGAGGATTATTCTCGCAAGACTCGTAGTAGTCGGGGAATGCCTCACAGGTCGTTGCAGCACTGGCAGCCGAGACAGCGGGACTAACAAGACCTTGATTCACAGCCTGACCCTCACTGTTGCCACTGCTCGGAGTGTGAATATGAGTGTGGCTGTCGGTCAAGGCGGGAGCCGAGAGCGTTTTAGTAGGTGTAATGGGGGCAGAAGTCTCAGAGGCACTCGGCTGGCCCTGCATGGCGTCAGAAGGACCAGCTTGGACAGTCTGAGAAGAGGCGTCTGAGCTCTGAGACGTGCCCACAGCACCGAGGTGTCTCTTGATGAGCTTTATTTGCGCTTTCAGCTGCTGCTCAAGGTCACGACAGGCCTCAGTGTAGCTGACTAGTTCATGAGATTGAGTATCCTCAGAAGGAAGAGCATGAGTGTTGTTCTGGCAACCCTGACTGTCAGGGATGTGTTCATCTCGGCGTGCGATGCGTTCGTCTCGGCGGTGGTCTCCCATGCTGAGATCACAGTATCAGTTCGCAGTTTTTGGATAGAGAGTGTGTAGAGTGTGTAGACGTAGATAGTCAAAGAAACAGAGTGATAATCTACATGAGAAAGGTGTAAAGGAACACTGCAAGGAACATTTTCTGAAGAGAAGGTTGAGGAAGTAGTGCTTCTGGATAAGCGAGACCATATGGCAGTGAATACTCGCGAGTTTGTTGATCCTAGAGGTCACCTCAGACTATTCACTGAAAAATGGTATAGGACAGGAGGACTCCAGCTCAGTGATGTGAGTTACCGATGTATAGAGGAATATCACTGTATGTTTCCACCAAAAAGAGTTTTAAAGAAAGAATCACTGAAAAGGGACATATTAGCAGTACATGACGAACTCATGTTGCTTCACATCTTGTTAAATCTAGGAAAGTATCTCGTGTTTCAAGTCTTCGACCAGTAGCTCAGTGCAACTGAATCTTTAAAACAACATCAGGCCACCGAATCGCTCTTCACACAAGTGCCGTCTTTTCAGATGGTCGTAGAGGAACCTTGACCATCTGCATACGAAGTTGACTGTTCTTTCGGCAGTTGGGGCATATAAAGATTGAGGAAAGGAAGCCACGCAAGGGCACATTTCTCCATATTTCCACGCCATGATTTCCCAGTGAGTTCGCTGTAATCAGGCAGCGATTGGTCTTATATCTCTGACCATGTAGCGGATGTCCATCACACTAGCTGACAATTCATGGAGAAGTGGCATCAATGAGCGAGAGTAACGCGTGTACTGTGCAAGCATGCATAGACGGCGCGGGGACATTGTCAAATACCAAGATTGTTCCAAGTCACCTTCAGATTATACGTCCTGGGCAGCAGTCAAAGCATTGAGGGATTCGAGACTCGCGTATGATGTATGGCAGTCGAGGCTACTGACAATTATGGCAGCGACGACAAGCTTCTGTGGACTGCAAGGGATGCGAATCGATATCAGCAAATATTACGTATTCAAGCACTGGATTGATATCACGAGAAGAGAATAGATTGACAACTACACTATATGACAGTATGATGTACTGCACCTCAATCTAGAAAACGCTCACTGCTGGAGCGGCCCAAACCGATGGAGTCAGAATGCAGTTCGATCCTCCCTCTGGGACCGTCTGTTTCACGAAACAGAGCAAAGAAGGAAAGGACAAAACGCCCTGTTCCAGATGCTCTGCTTCACAAACGAGACCCAGAAGTTAACGAGGATCAGTATCGTTCTCCGCACATTGACTGATTGGCACCTCATTGACAGGAGCGTGACAACTCAAAGTAGTGCGTGGAGGATTACAGAAGGCGTTGGACTTCTCCGATGAATGCTAGGATCAAGCGCATTCAGTCATCCTTTTTCGATGACTGACGTCCTTCAGCGGAAGTAAATGGCTCGTCTTCGTCATCGTCGTCAGGCAATGGAACATCCATGACGCGTTCGCCGGCTTTCTCCAGTGTCTTGCGACTCCAAGTCCTGACACCTTTCCAAACAGCCTGTATAGTGCGATTAGTGATTGATGAAGTGCGATGCTCTCGCCGCGTTGACCTACCCATAGGAAGGTACCAACACCAATGAGGATAACTATCCAACTGATGGAAGCTGCTCGACTCCTGCCGGTGGTCCTCCCACTGCTGACGACACCTGAACTGCGCAAATTCCACCACTGCCATGGGCTCAATGCAAGTATGGCCTTGATGAATGACAAAAGACCTAGTGAAGCCAATCCTTTCACGAAATGCTCTGCCCAAGATGGTCTTGACTCGTTCGGCAAGGCGCCCGACACAGTGCTAGGCTCCCAGTATTCCTTGTAGACTATCGTTTCCACCGGGTCCACATAAAGATTGATGATGGGGTCAGCAATAAAACCAAGCAAAAATACTGTAAACAATAAAATGCTCAAAGTTAATACAATCTGGGTAGCTGCACTACTGATCCAGTGCGCCCACTTCAGACGTTCTAGCCTGTACTGAAACCCGCAGGTCGGGCACTGCCAATAGTGTCTCTTTCCATAATCAGGATCTGCATGGCGCCAGGACTGAAGGCATCCCTCGTGAACGTAACGCGAAGAACCTTTGCATTTGCAGGGGCGAAGAAGCCGGCCAAGCTCTGGGTCAGAAGACTCATAGACGACTCGCGGCTTGGGCTGGAGGAATCCTGGCAGGTTTTCCGAAGGGGGATGGAAGGTAGGAGGGACTGATTCCAAGCAGATGCGACAAGTACGATTGGGATAGTGTTTCTTGGGAGGCTCGGGGCATTCAGAAGCCGCGTTTTCGTCACTGGACTGGTAAGTGTTTTGAGGTGTCTGGCTTGACTCCGAGTTCATTGAAGTATTAGAAGGGACGCTGGAAGGCCACTGCCAGAGTGGCTCACTATGCACATTCATACTGCAATGGAATGCTCAGAAGCCTAAGTCACAGCATATTAACCAAATCTACCAGAGATCTGGTGCGAGAGCATCCAGCGAGAGCTCAGGTGGTATAAATACAAGGGTGTTGGTGTGTATTATTTGTGGGAGAGTGAGAAAGGAAGAGAAATGGGAAGGAAAAAAGCCCTCAACCAGCTTAAAAGAAGCGATGTGGAGCTTCGGGACAGGAGGAGCCTCAGGCAAAGAGAGCACTAGCTGCTCGCGTAAGCCAGTTCTGGCATTTGTATCGTCACCGCCCCAGGCGCGGCTTGGCACTGGGCGGATGGACCTAAGCTGCTGCTGCGTCAACACCTTGTCGCCTGTTGCTCGGAGGAGGAAAGCTTCACTCGAACTTCAGCAATTTCATTTTATCTTCATATTACCCTGTCCATCTTTTTGAGAGCTCTACCACCTTCTTCAGAGCTTCTAAAATTGAAAAGACGTCTCCATGGCTGATCGCTACTCGTTCTCTTTGACCACCTTCTCCCCCAGGTAAGAGGAGCTTGTTGCAGGTGACACTTTAGATCGTCGGATGCTAACAAGAGCTTGCAGTGGGAAGCTGGTACAAATTGGTACTGCGCTTGGTCTTATTCTGTTGAATTTTCAATGCTGATTGAATCTAGAATATGCCCTGAACGCTGTCAACCAAGGCGTAACTGCCCTCGGAATCAAAGGTAAGCTTCATTCAAATAGGCTGACTGCGCTGGCTACCCAGAATAGCTTCTAACCATAGTCCTTCTTCTTAGCGACAAATGGAATTGTTCTCGCTACCGAAAAGAAGTCGTCCTCCCCTCTCATTGACCCTCCCTCCCTCTCCAAGATTTCCCTCATCACACCGGATATCGGTATGGTCTATGCTGGAATGGGTCCGGACTACCGTGTGCTAGTCGACAAGGCTCGCAAGGTCTCTCACACTGGCTACAAGCGCATCTATAACGAGTACCCTCCAACTCGGATACTGGTGCAAGACGTTGCACGTGTCGTGCAGGAAGCAACACAATCTGGTGGTGTCCGACCATACGGCGTTAGTTTGCTGATCGCTGGCTGGGATGAGGGTATCGAGCCCGAAACAGGTGAAGCTCAACGCGGTGACGAGGAGGGTGACCTCAAGAAGGCTACAGTAGCTACTGGTAAAACTGGTGGTATCCTGAAGGGTGGTCCCAGCTTGTACCAGGTCGACCCCAGCGGCAGTTACTATCCCTGGAAGGCCACGGCCATTGGAAAGCATGCAACCAGCGCCAAGACCTTCCTGGAGAAGCGCTACACAGAGGGGCTGGAGCTTGAAGACGCCATCCACATCGCCCTCCTTACTCTGAAAGAGACTATCGAGGGCGAGATGAACGGAGACACAATAGAAATCGGTGGGTTCTACTTATCTAGATCAAAGTATCGCAATATGAAACACAGAGCTGACATATGCAGGCATTGTTGGCCCTCCTGCGGATCATCTTCTGGGATATGAAGGCGTTGAAGGCGCCCAAGGCCCCCGCTTCAGGAAGTTGACCAAAGAGGAGATTGAAGATTATCTCACCAATCTATGATCGATTTTTGTTGGCACTGTTTTCAACTCTGGCAAGCCTTGTAGCATAATAGACGATTCTTGAATTCTACAAGGTCCCTGCGACCTAATGATCAAATCCATACGAGCATTGCCCCTTGAACTTAAGTGGACACTCCAGGGATACTTGCGACCACTGATAGGGCACTCAATTGAACTGTGAGTGGAAATCAAGGCATTCTTGAGGTACGCTATGACTTGCGCAGTCTCATAGATAATCCATGAGAATGAAGTGCAGCTGGAGCAAATGAGGGCATTCCTTATAGTGTACTGTTTAATTCTCGGGAGAGCATCGCAAGCATGTGTTCACCCTCTCAGACATAGGATCAGATATCGATCAGTGCCCTCGTGCTGTTGTTGCCTCATCTGCACACAACTGCCAAATGGTACTTCAAATGCACGATGCACTTGAAGGCCCGTTCAATAACCATAAGGCAAATTCAGAGAAGGATCATGCCAGCACCAACAACTCTTCTCACAACTCATGTAACCTCTTATGGGGACTCGACGCGGCGACAAACGGGCCCATGCATGTTCTGTCCTACAACGCAGCCTAAATCACGATATGCCTCACCCATGTACCTCCCCATCAATGGTACCTATCGTAGCTAAACCAAGTTCCCTTCCCCCACAACGACCATCAAATCAAGCATAATCAAGGCTCGGGACATTTTATCTCTCAGCTCACCGATGGTTGGGTGAGAGACGTCATCGCAATGCTACCCGCAGAAGGATT
This sequence comes from Aspergillus udagawae, assembly GCF_001078395.1. Taxonomy (NCBI): domain Eukaryota; kingdom Fungi; phylum Ascomycota; class Eurotiomycetes; order Eurotiales; family Aspergillaceae; genus Aspergillus; species Aspergillus udagawae. The sequence goes on from NW_025091271.1 coordinate 1,686,477, forward strand.
GGCCATACTTCGTAGGTAAACTTTTGGCCCCCCGGACTATCTAGGCCTAGACGCAAAAGTCACGAAGGAATGCCGGAAGGCAGGGAAGGCCCAGGACCCTTTCCCACATCAATCACACGCATGCAGTTGCATTCGATCATTGTTTGCTCTGGGGGAAAGACGAAAGCAGGAATCGAGGGTACACAGCAATAAGGGGAGGATTTATCTCCGACGGGAGAGTGAACAACTTGTACTACCCCAGGGTTGAGGAGCGCTGTGCGTGGTATGCCCCGGGTGGATGTACAATTTTTCGTCTGTTTCTTGGTCCACCTAGGGTACATTACATGTTGTCTGTTCGCTACTTGAGGGTCAATTTAGTCATGAATATTTGGTCGCTGGGTTTGTTCGGATAGAACCAGGCATCTACGCTTGGATTTAATACGTTGGTGATTTCTGAGCGAGGAACGCCCACTGAAAAGATACGGGAGACTGGCTGCAGAGCAGGAGAGGACACTACTGCTGCTACAATTTCGAATGATTGAGTTTCGTGTTTGATTCTCTGTAAGTCGTGATCCTTGTACTGCGACCTGGCCTATGTTCATGTCCTAACCCACACACAGCAAGACAATCCATGCCAAATCAACATAAAGCGTGAGATGTCGAGCATTCAAGATCCGTTGGACGGTATCTCGGGTGAGCTTGCGAACCACAAGGACGGTCTCAAGGCGACTCTCTTCATCTTTAGCGCCATCTCCTTCTACAACGTCGTTGAGCTCGTCGTGCTCGTGCTATCGACGTTCCGGCGTTGGAGAGGCCTCTATTTCTGGAGCTTGCTTCTCTCCGGATGTCTCGGGGTTGTCCCATACTCGCTAGGATTCCTGCTCAAATTCTTTACCGCGGCAAATTCCACTTTGTCGGTCACGATGCTCAGCGTGGGCTGGTGGACAATGGTGACCGGGCAGGCATTTGTGCTCTACTCGCGCCTGCACCTTGTTCTTCGCGATGAGTGTATCCTGCGACGGGTGCTGGTGATGATCATCGCCAACATCTTCTTTCTGCATATCCCTACCACGGTCCTGACGTACGGATCCAACGTTGTCGATCGATCGCCTGTATTCGTGCAAGGGTACAATATCATGGAGAAGCTCCAGATGACCGGCTTCACGATACAGGAGGTGATCATCTCGGGTCTCTATGTATGGGAGACGGTCAAGCTGCTCCGGCTGGGATCGGACAAGGATAAGCAGAGGATCATGCACCAGCTCGTGGGCATCAATATATTGATTGTCCTGATGGATTTGGCCCTGTTGGGCCTCGAGTACGCCAGCTACTACGCTATCCAGATTACACTGAAAGGCGCGATATATAGCTTAAAGCTGAAGTTGGAGTTTGCCGTCCTTGGAAGGCTCGTTGATGTGATACACGGACATAGACGACCCATGATAGGCAGAGATGCCGTCCACCTCTGTTCGCTGGAATTCAATACCGGCCCGAACAATGGGACTGTTCAGCCAGGTGTGAACGGGGATGTCAATGTATGTGAGATTTCGGCGATCAACAACGTCGAGGCCGAAAAGATGAAGAGGACAACCACTAGGAGTCTCAATGGGCAAATCCCAGATGGCAAGATCCTGGCAATGACTGAATTTTCGACATGGGTTGAGCAGCGGTCCCATGAAGATGGTAACCGAAGGATGGCTTGAGCCATTGGTCCTAATCCCCTCCGTAACGATTGAGTTTGTCATGTCGATACGTTAATGACTCTTTTTGAGATAATTGTAGCATATTATAGCTTATAATGGTGAGGCCGTTGTATGTCGTTCCAACGATCGCTTGTATGACTTCAGAAAATTTGAGCTCGGACCATGGAAATGATCAAGCGCAACAGGCAGCGAGGTTCCTGCCTGGACCTTCAGGATGAGTACTGTGAGTTCATCAGTCGTCAGCAGGCCCTCCAACCAAGCCAGCATCGTCACCATCAACCCATCCAAAGTCATCGTCGGAATCGTCCTCATCCTGACTGTCCGCAATCTCGTCCACTTTCCGCTTCCGCCCACCCGCACGGAAAGACTGATCAACCGGCTGCTGTGGAACAGCGCGGGACGGCTGAGTCGTGTCCGTCCGACGTAGAGAGCCCTGTTTCCGTCATGTCAGTCGGATGTTGACACAATCCCATTTGTCTATAGGGTGATCATTACCGAGTCGATCGTGAATGGCACGATATTCTCATCTGACCTCACTGGCAATGCCTTGCCATCCCTCTTCAAGACTTCTGCATAGCGGACGCTCCTTGAAGCCATCTCTGACTCTTCATCTTCAACGGCCGGGAGATCGCGATACAGGACGATGCGGGTGTACACGCTATTCTCCCACGCGCCACCTGCAAGCAGCGGACTAAGGGTAGCACGTGGCAGTCCTTTGATCTTTGTGTGAGTTTGGTTGATGAGAAGCACGGCCAGTCGTCTTGAAGCCGCCAGCTTCATCAGCTGGTTTGCAAGTTCGCTCGTGACGTTCCATTTCCGGTTCATGAGCCAATGGACCTGGGACTTGTCCGTGATCTTCGCCTGTGAGAGGCGGGATTTCATCTCCGAGGGACTCAGAAAGTACGAAGGGAACGGCCCTGACACAGAGTCGACCACCAGAAGCTTGGTGTTTTCGGGAGGGAATCGTTGTGGTGGGTGGAGCAGAAGCGCTAGCATATGTGGCAGGGACTGAGCGCGGAAGTAGACTAGATTGTCCATGAGTTGTTCTGGTGTATCAGACGATTTGGCTGTGTCGAGACTCTGCATCAGCATGCTCTTTAGACGGAGCTTTGGAAGTGGCGAGGTAGTATCTAAACTGTCAGCGATAATCTCGGACAATTGAGGATGTCGTACCAATCCAAACCACTTTACCACCATCACATAGAGCGTTTGCGGTTATGCTCATTCTGAGATATACAGTCAAGATTAGGCTTGATTGGTTCACCATAGGGTCAGTTCATCTGCGGTGAAACTCACGCCAGCGCCGTTTTGCCTGCACCAGGTGGCCCGAACACCTCGGTGACATGACCACAAGGAATTCCCCCCAGCGTCGCATCACTCGACGACTGTAAAGGATCATCCGAAGGAGCCGGTCTGATTGCCTGGTCAAGCCGTGGGAGTCCTGTTGAAATTTCACCAGGGACTGGCGACGCGGTAGACGCGTGCAGATACTGCGATGCAGGGAATGAAATGACGCGACCTACGATAGAAATCAGCAATATGGCACGGAAAAATTACGGATCTAATAACCTACCAGGATCTTGACTGGACAGACCGAGGATATCCTGCGCGCTCATCGTGGCACTTGACAGGCGGGGGTGAGACTCAAGGTGGCAGGTTCAGGAAGGAGGGAAAATTGACGATCTAGGACATTACTGCACTCCAGATCTTGCATTGTTCTAGTCTGCCAGCTTGACCTTGTCTGACCTTTGCTGAACCATATATCCGGCTGCTGTCCACCGAAATGAATGGTTGATCACCAGAGTATCAACAGATGTGCCAACTCCACCGCGGAGACTTTCTGATTGTGGATGCTACTTCGTATACGAAGGATCCCGAATTCCGCCCTGATGAAGTGACTCATCTCCACAATTATTTCGTCACCTCGGCCGCTTATACTCCCAAATTCAATATAAAAGAGCAAGTTCACCCTTAGGAAAAGGTTTGAGTGATTTACAACTGCTGCTGGGTTTGCATTTCGCTGGCGACTCCTCAGGTCTTCTGTAAAGCACGTCTCATCAATGCTGAGTGAACCTACATTCAGCTTCACCAACTTTCAACAAGATGCTGTGAAAGCTTTACTGTCGACTACAGCCATTTTGCTGCTTTCCATTTTACCCATAGTTATCTTCATTGTTCGCCAATATGGCTCCGCCCATCCAGCGCAGCCGAGAGGATGCCGCAGGCTAGGTCTACCACCAGGCCACACAAATCTCCACGACGAATTCGACCCCAAGTATGGCCGGGGAACCTCATGCGATGTCGATGACAAAGGCAAGCCTTCATGGCGTATCAAAGCTCTCTTCACTCACCCCATTAAAAGCTGCGCTGCGGTGGAATTAGACGTCGCCGATGTCGTGTCGACCGGATTCGCGTTCGACCGACAGTTCTGCTTCGCGGAACACTTCACGCCTGACCAAGCGAGCGCCAACAATGGGAAGGCACAGCCGTACTGGGATGCGCGGACTCTCCGAAATGGCCATTACAGCCGGCTGACGTTCATCCGGCCTGAGATCTGGGTCCCTGACCCCGCTGCCCCCGACTACGCTCCTGATCTGGACGAGGTCCGGTCTCAGGGTGTGATGGTCATGTACTACCCACGACCAGCTGGTCGAGGTCTTTTGTCATGCCTGGTCAAGTTGGGGGTAGCCCTGCGTCTGGTGCCCCGGGAGCTGTCATTCAGTGTTCCGCTCGTGCCGCCACCAGACCGTTCCAGCGCTTACCCTTCCGTGCCTGTGAAGATCTGGAAAGATACCCCGGTGGCCTACGACTACGGCGGGGATCTTCCGAGGTCCCTGCTGGAGTTTCTAGCTCCCCCAGACGCCAACGCCGGGGTCTCTCGTCCTCTCACCCTCTTCCGTGTCGACCCCACGCACCTCCGGCAGGTCTTCCGCAACGCGCCCCGCAAAGAGGAGCTGGGATTCCAGCCTGTGACAGGGTTCGCGGACGCGTTTCCCCTGAATATCCTCAACATCGCGAGTGTCCATGACGTTGCGGCGCGATGTGCACGGGATATCCCGCAGCTCTCGGTGCGGCGGTTCAGGACGAATATCGTCGTCCAAGGGCCTGAGGCGTTCGCGGAGGATCACTGGAAACGCATCCTGATTCGGCCAACAGGGCTGAAGAGTGACGATGACGCCGGGGTCGAGGTACATGTTGCCTGTCGGACGATGCGCTGTCGGCTGCCGAATGTTGACCCCGCCACGGGCATCCGGCATGCGTCTGAGCCGGATAGAACGCTGAAGAGCTATAGGCGGATTGACCCTGGGGATCCGACGAATGCGAGTTTGGGAATGCAGTGTGTTCCTGCTGTACAGGGTTGGTACCGGCTCCGGTGACGAAAGATCGATTTACTAACCGTCGATAGAGTTCGTCATTCGTGTAGGCGATACTATCTCACTGCTAGAGACGGGCGAGCATTATTATATCAAGTTGCTGAAACCGGGCGAGATTGTGGAAGGAGTGTAGGTCTAGCTGGTAAAAGCCATTACCCGGAACCGGCGAACTATTGTCATTCTACGAATTCAGGAGCGAAATATAGTAATAGAGGAACGCTTGAAGATCATGGTTTGAATTATATATCCTCGGTAACAGTACCAAAGAAGGGTATCCAGAAAGAACATCAAAACAACATGACGCACGGGCAATGCCTCCGCAGCCATTCAGCGTAACATAAACTAATCATACAGCCAGAGAGCCAGATGGTTGCCCTTCTTTGAACGAAGAAGGATCCGAACCTTTCAGCTCCTCCGACGGCGCATCGCTTGCGGTAGCCTCCATGATGGCCGCCTCGTCTTCGGGATCTTCCGGAAGCACGAGGTTGAGGATCAACCCGATAACAGCGGTTATTGCAAATCCATTTTCCATGACAAGTTCCACAGCGTTCAGAAGACCCTGCAGGGCATGATTATCGCCTCTATAGGTGAAGAAGTACGCAAACCAGTCGGGCACCAGCGTGGCAGCCATACCGACCGCGAAAGAGGCCGTCAGGATAAACCGGTTGCGCCGGGTGAATGGGATCGTGGAGATGATACGGATGCCGGAAATTGCGACTGAAGAGAACAGGAACGTGGTCATGCCGCCGAGGACAGGCTTGGGAATGGCCACGATGGCGGCAGCGAACTTGGCAAAGACGCCCATAACAACGAGGAAAAAGCAGCAGCAGTAACCGGCCTTGCGGTTGGCGCATTTTGTCAGAGCAATGACACCGTTGTTCTGAGCGAAGACCGACATGGGTGTGATAGTGAAGAGCCCAGCCAACAGGCAGGTCAATCCATTGCCCAGGACACCACCCTGGACGCGCGAATCAAACTCGGCGCCTTCGACTTCGAGCTGGGAGACGTCGCATGTCGCAGTGATATCACCGATCGATTCCATCATGATAACGATGTAGAGTGCGAGGAAGGGAAGGATCAGAGGCGCGTATATAGTCAATGGGAACGTTTTCACCCAGATGAACGAGACAACAGGCGCAGAGTCGATGCCCGATCGGTCGAAGTAGCCGCACGCAGCTGCCACGATACACCCTACCAGAAGACCGACCACGACGGCGCACGATTTCATAATAGGGGAGCCAAACCGCTCGCAAAGGATGATCGTCACGAACACCAGAAATCCGAGGCCGATGAACTCCGCACTTCCCCAGGGGAGGGCATGTGGCGCACCAGCACTGGGACACAAAGCACGGGCAGATGGGTCCGATCCACAGCCAGAGCCACCAGCCCAGTCCTTCATGCCGCTTTCGATGAGGCTTGCCCCGATCAACAGGACCGTAGGACCAGTCACCATAGGGGGGAAAACGCGTTTTAAGATCCTTGGGCTCATGAAGGACAGGCCAATCGTAAGTAGGGAGCACAAGCAAGCAGTGCCCAGAATAGCTCCGTAACCTCTAGGGCACGGCAGCTTGTTGCCGTTGGTATCAGTGGGGCAGTATCCAGATGCATACATCTGAGAGAAAGTTCCCGTTGCGACGGTAATGGTGGAGAAAGAGGTGCCGACGACCGATATCAAGCCAGTACCAATGAAGTATCGAGTCTTCCAGATGCGTAGGCGGGCCATCTGAATAGCGGATAGCAGACCGGAGGTGATCAATGACGTGGAAACGAGGTACTGGTATTCGGCATCTCCGAAGTTGGCGCCGCTAGAACCGCCCAAGATGATGGGAGGAGATATGACTTGTAACCATTAATTAGTGGCAGATGGATGGACAATATTCCTGAGCTCACCTCCAGCCAACATCGCCAGAGCATGTTGAAGACCCAGAATGAAGGCAAGTAGCACAGGTAACCTGTCATGCAGTCCAAAGAAAGGGGCCGTCCTTCTGATGTTTTTGGTAAAGGGGATTCGTGGTGTGAAGAGGTAGGCGTAGTTGTAGTCTCCAACCAATCCTTCTCTGTTGTTAATCATGAATGGATTAGCATACAAAGATGATAGGAGATAGGCACGAGGGCTCCTATCCGACTTACTTGGTGGTCCATGTCTTCACAATCCGTCGAGCTTTATCGCGGAAAGTCCGCCTGGGACTGTGATCAGGACCGATTCGATCGGGACCGTCCATGGTGGATGAGGTAACGAAAGGTTTGTGCCGATGGCCCTCCGTACGGACGATGTTGCGAGTTTAGTATTATTCGCAATGACTGTGAAATGTGGAGTGTAAGAGAATGGCTGGTTCTAAGCTTTGTTCTGCTGCTGTGGCACACACAATGTGCGGGGAAGAAAAATCCCGAAATCGGTCAATGATGAAATCAGTCAATGACTCAATCTTGGCCGAACAAAATGGAGCTGTTCAGGAACGAGTCTGGGGATTCTGCTCCCGCAGTTTGAACGGAACCGGAGCGTCCTATATAAGATGAGCATTTTGCGAAAATGGCGAGATTAGATGAGGATGCTAAAAGTGTTACAGCGATATGGCTCTATCAAAGCTGATAGAATCAGGATGCGTGAATCAATCGAATAATTCTGGCGATTGGTTATCTCTCGTGTCGCGTGGAATGATTCTTTTAGCCGATAGATAGCTAGCGACGATTTCCACTCTCCGGCAATACAAGAGGACTTGTACTGGCGGACCGGCCACTAATCACAGTTAGTGTCGTTCCATGTGGAACTGCCACGATTGACTCGTGTAAAGGTGATAAGAATCGCCCTAGCTGACAGGTGCTGTTTGTGTAAAATCCACCCGTCTTATCAGCAAGGCGGGGGGCGCCGAACTTGCACAGGCTCTGATAGCTATATGCCGAACGACATCTGAGTTTATCCTCTAGTTCCTGTCCCTCTAAGTTATGATGAGATCAAGGTCGACCTTGACAGACAGGAATGTGCCTGGTTTGGCATATCTCTGGATAGAGAACTGTTAGAATTACTGCCGTTAAGATCAGAAACTAACAATCTAGTCGATTGAGCGATCCATAGATGGATGGGCCCAAGGATTGCTCAGCAATAATAGCTGGCCTATGGTCACGATTGTAGTTACTAATAGATTGAGCTGGCATGCCTGATTTGGAATTAGTACTTCGGTAGTTGGATGTATTATGGGGTATCTACTCATGCTCCATACTTAAAACTCAACATATCCACCTGCGAACCCCAGGAAGACCCCTGACAACCTAGTGACAACTCGAAAAGGATGATCATTCTCCCGACATGGCATCTGCCACGCCTCCTATTCTGATGGACAGGGTTGAGATTCAACCGAGTCGTTGGCTGAATTGGTGCGGCCTCAATTTCTGTCGTCCGTCAGAGGAACTGACAGTGCCCGATTTGAAGGGATGTCTCAGGGTCATGATTCTCCTGCCGCACGAAAACCTCTTCGCTTGCTTCGAGGCGAGATCACATACGAAGCTGCAAAGGAAGAAGATGCCCATATCCTCCACCGGCTGGGCTATTGGGATTAAGGGACTCAATTTTTGCCCACTTGTACTGGAGTCGCGGACTGATCGGACAATTGCGGCCCACCATCTCGGTCTCGCTTCTGCAGACATCTACCATGTTGATGATGTGGAGGACTGGACACATGCGGAGGCTTCACTGTTTGTATTCGAATTGATGTTGGTGACCAAGGACAAGATGCTTGGAGACAGTTGATGATCCGATTTCCCTTGACTTACCGAATTGGCGAGAACTGCCGCCCAAGTAATACGGACGAGACAGGTTCGTTGTGAAGCAGGAACCTACGCATGGCCCCAAGAAAAATGTCCGTCTGTTCCTATTCCACGTCTTTATGGGTCTGGGCTATCCACTGGTCAAACAGTGTACCAATTTTACGTATATTTGAAGAAGAACGATTGCTTACATCCCCTAGTTCACGCTTCTCGACAACCTGCCTTTATAGCCTGGACTGTTCAAGGCTTGCGCCGTCGACTGTTAGATTGGCTAGGCTATCCCACACCATCTCAATACCTTAAACATCAAACCAAAGATAAGGTCGCGCTGGACACACCGTATCATTTGATTGAAAATATCACACCATCGAGGCCAAAGTGCGTCCTGGAACATGGAAGGCCACTCAAGCTGCGCAAGAGCCTTTTCCATAGCATCCCCCGCATCATGATAGCTTTGGCACTTACTCCTCTGCCAAAGATTGGTTCCTTCGTTTCGACGAGAATAGGTTCCTGATTTTGAGTAACAGGCCCTGAAATCCAACAATTCGAAAATGAACATATTCCAATGGACATACCCGAAAATATTACCCACACAGCTGTCTACTCTTATGTCAATGATATCCTCGCATTTCAAGAAAGTCGACTTCGTCACCAGCCTAATATCTGGCCTTGCTTTGTTTTTGCCGAGATGTCCTTCGAGGCTCATTCTTTCTTAACCTCACTGATCTCAACTAGTCCAACATCTTTGTCGACGATGGTTAGAACATCCAGTGCCTTATCGATCCGGAGTGGACATGCTCTCATCTGGTGGAAATGATTCAACCACCATACCGATTGACGAACCAGGCTATTGATTTGATCAGCATGGATGACTACCAAATTCTTCACGGAGAGTCCATGGAGCTCTCTCAGAGGAGAAAATGAAGATCAAGCTGCCATTCCGCCTCCACCCCACCTTGCATGAGGGATGGGGGAGAGGGACGGTTTGGTTCTGTCTAGCCCTGAGTAGTCCCACGGCATTTTTCAGGGTATTTGACGACCATATTCAACCGAGGTTCTCTAAAGCTCACGAGGGACCAGCTTTCTGGCAAATCACTATGCCTTACTGGACATTCAATGCCTTTCAGTTTATTAAACACAGAGTCAAGGATAAGGAGCAATACGATGCCTCAATGCATGAAGCATTCGAATCTAGGAGTTCACATGGCTAGCCAGACAGAATCCGATCATCTCCGCCAACCTTGTGGTATAAGGGAAAGCGACGGAGCAAATCGGTGGGTCTCAGGTTTAAGTATTGGATACATTCTATAAGCGCTCATTACTCACAGACTTACCACGTACCCTGCAAACTTCGGCTGATTCGAGAGCCGCACTCGCTCTATAGGATACGAGAACGTAGAAGTGACGATATGAGTGATGAGTCGTGCGTCTTGCTGACCGTTCCAGGTGGCTAATTTCTCATGCGGTCGTAGAAGTCTATGGCCAGGCACCCTAGAGATGAGGCAAATTCGCCTAAAGAAGCTCATACACACCCATCCTCCCGTCAGACTTCGCAACTACTTCTTTGTGTGGCTGTTGGTACCTCGGTCGACAAATGGCCCTTTGCAGTTAAGGGGTGGACAAATGCACGCACATCACATATAGCAACTAAAGATCCATTGAGCCATGACTCAGATAAAGCGCTGCAGGACCATTGGCGCAGCCATTATTCTAGCAGTCTATAAATATAACAAGCATTAAAGTACAGAGTAGTATTTTATCATTTCTGCGTATTTATGATCTCATGAAAGTTAATTGCTCGGGAGCCACTTCCTGCCTGAGGCACAAAGGTCTTGGCAATGTATTCCCGAACAACTATAAATGCCTCCCAGCAGTGATGTGAAATTCCTAGGATTTTTACTCTTGGTACTTTTCTGGCCTTAGAAAGAGTTGAATAAAAGTGCAGCATGAAGTCCTGACCATCTTTCAGATGTATCGCGGAGAATGAGCCGTGAGATAGGTGGGATACGGAAATCGACTCACTATCTTCTCTATTTGATCGGAATAAGCAGCCGCCACAGACAGCGAGTGGCCAAAAAGGGATCTTCAGCCACATTTGTTGTAAGAAATGTTTATGTAGGTAGCCTGCAAGGGCACTCGGTACGGGTACCTTGGACCTTAGAAAAAGTGTTGGGGATTCAACAGAAGGCGAATCTACTCTTATTGGCGGATTTGATAGCCCCTAGTCCGAAAGCGGAAGATTCTAGCCGTCGATTCGCCATCAGATCGCCCGCCCAACAAGCTTATGGCCCAGATAGCGGTCATCGTTCTATATCCAGGCTTTGTATGGTCGGTTGCAGATTTGACAGTTGGAGGCATCCAAATTGACAGAAGCTGTAGTTTGATAATGAGGTTGTCCTCCGTTTGACCTCGGAACCTCATGATCACAGGCATCTGATGATTATCAGTCCACCTGTTATCCTTCTCCGTCCATCCCCATCCCGTCTTCTTTCATCATAGCAGCATCTCTCCGCCCTGCATTGTCCGAGTCTAATCCGTTCGTTGCCCCAACCATCATCAGCTTGTGGACCCTGGGGTGAATGTAGTTGAACGGTCAAGTTCTCCTTTGCCAGTCTTTTCCGACTGCTCACTACTTTTTTTCGCCTTCACGCTTCTTTTCTTCCCCACCTTCAGTCTTCTTTGCCTTTTTAATTCCTTCGTTCCCGCGTCTTCTTTTTAAGAGCCTTGCTCCCCCATCAACCTGCCATAGCCCCTTCGGTTTGGCAACCATTAAGTGCGGACGTTCTTTCCTCGCACATACACATCCGACCCGAAATTAGAGGACTTGAAGAGAAGCGCAAAAAGGTCGGCAACATGTCTGCGAAGCCTGCAGACGCTTCTCGCCCGCGGGCTGGTGACCCCAAGAAGGTCCATATTGCCGACACGGCCATCACTCGTCAGAACTGGTACAAGCATGTCAACTGGTTGAACGTCGTCCTCATCATTGGTATCCCCGTGTACGGGTGCATCCAGGCTTTCTGGGTGCCTCTGCAGCTCAAGACTGCCGTCTGGGCCGTTATCTACTACTTCTTCACTGGTCTCGGTATCACAGCAGGTTAGTTGCCACAGACTCTTATGTCCTGGGAATCCCTAGCAATACTAATGCCTGATGTGCAGGATACCATCGTCTTTGGGCTCACTGTTCCTACTCTGCTCGTCTGCCTCTCCGTATCTGGCTCGCAGCCGTTGGTGGTGGTGCAGTAGAAGGCTCCATTCGCTGGTGGGCTCGGGACCACCGCGCTCACCACCGTTATACCGACACCGACAAGGACCCCTACTCTGTCCGCAAGGGTCTCCTTTACTCGCACCTCGGCTGGATGGTTATGAAGCAGAACCCCAAGCGTATCGGCCGTACCGACATCACAGATTTGAACGAAGACCCCGTCGTCGTGTGGCAACACCGCAACTACCTGAAGGTGGTCCTGGCGATGGGGCTTGTCGTGCCCATGCTCGTGGCCGGTCTCGGCTGGGGTGACTGGTGGGGCGGTTTCATCTATGCCGGTATTCTGCGTATCTTCTTCGTTCAGCAAGCCACTTTCTGCGTCAACTCTCTGGCCCACTGGCTCGGCGATCAGCCCTTCGACGACCGCAACTCCCCTAGGGATCACGTTATCACCGCTCTGGTCACCCTTGGCGAGGGTTACCACAACTTCCACCACGAATTCCCCTCGGACTACCGCAACGCCATTGAGTGGCACCAGTATGATCCTACCAAGTGGAGCATCTGGATTTGGAAGCAGCTTGGTCTGGCCTATGATCTGAAGCAGTTCCGTGCCAACGAAATTGAAAAGGGTCGTATTCAGCAGCTCCAGAAGAAGATCGACCAGAAGCGTGCCAAGTTGGATTGGGGTGTCCCTCTTGACCAGCTTCCCGTCATGGAGTGGGATGACTATGTTGAGCAGGCCAAGAACGGCCGCGGACTGATCGCTATCGCTGGTGTTGTCCACGATGTGACCGATTTCATCAAGGACCACCCTGGTGGCAAGGCTATGATCAACTCCGGTATTGGCAAGGATGCTACTGCCATGTTCAACGGTGGCGTCTACTACCACTCGAATGCCGCCCACAACCTGCTGTCTACCATGCGTGTCGGCGTTATCCGCGGCGGCTGTGAAGTGGAGATCTGGAAGCGTGCTCAGAAAGAGAGCAGCGAATATGTCCGCGACGAGTCTGGTCAGCGCATTATCCGCGCTGGTCAGCAGGTCACCAAGATCCCCGAGCCCATTCCCACCGCTGACGCGGCATGAACATTTCCTTACCACTATATCTCATTTTCCTCCTGTATTTATTTTATGACTGCCGCTGAGTTTCGAGCGTATTCTCCCCTGTTCTCTCATCTCACATCGTGATGTTCAAAGTCTAGCACATTGTGGGCGTTCTGAAAAATTTTCCTTCCTGTACGTTTGGAGTTGCTGGAGTTGGGTTGCTCGTCACATGCTTCGGCACATTCATGGATCCGTCGAACGATTAGCTGTTCGTCTGAAGTCATTATAAAATGCGAGATACACAGACCTGTTTGAAACGACTGTTAAAAGACATGATACAAATACGTTTCTTCCCATTAAAAAAGAGTAAACCATGGACCAGATCAGTTCAGAGCTGTAGAGTAAACCTACCACGAAAGCTTCTATTTTGATTGAACATCAAAATGGCTAGCATCGGGATTCAATGATCGGTAGGAGATTTACGACAAAATCAATAAACCAAGGAACAATTCTGGGACGAAGCTCCGTGAAACACTGAAATGAGGGGATGCACTATCTCATCTTGGTTAGTCTGCTGCAGCCGAGCTAAGCAACAGCATACTACTTTAGCTGCTACAGCAGCACACCATAGCGTCTGAATATCGTCCATATCCTCGTCTTTTTCGTAGTTGCACGGATATGGGGACTTCCGCGGTAGTCAGAGGGCCCGAAAGTTTAAGGAGTCTATCCACGTTGTGTCAGACATTGTCTGTCATCTTGACATTTTTGCTAGCGGACCTCACTCGAGGCCTGCAGCCTGAGCGGTCAGTTTTTTAACCCTTGTATCTCAGCCAATGTCCGCCTCATACAAGCTAAATCCTCCTTATGTCCCTTCACCAGGCTCCAGTAATCCGATGTTATTATCAATAGCTGAAAGTCGTTGAGCCAAGTTTTCGCTTTCCCAGACAACTTGAATGTGACCACAGCCAAAGGCTTCTGATGCCGTCTCGACACATTCACCAACCGCTCTATTGCGTCCAATATCTTTGGATCTTCAGGGTCGCCCACCTGGCGCGGAGGACAGCGCATGGCAACCCGAAGATCGCCAGCTCCTAGCATTAGGGCGTTGACACCAGGGACTGCAGCTATGGCGTCCGCATTATCAAGGGCAAGCTGAGACGTCCTGTCGTCAGCTCATCGCAAGTCTAGTAAATCTGAAAAGTGAACTTACCGGGCTCTCGATCTGAATGATCACTGCGATGTTATCGTCCGCTACACGCTCATGGGAGGACCCTGGTGGCGCCCCATCTGTAACTCCAGGGACTAACACTGCTGGAGCCAGGGACCGGTCACCGTTTGAGTAAGCATACCGACACTTGCTGACGGCTTCAGCGGCTTGCTCGGGTGTATCAATGTGTGGGAAGATTATGCCGCCAGCTCCTGTTCAAACACCAGGTACGTGAGCGGTTAAGGTCTAAAACTGATAGTTCGAAACCAGACTTACCCGCGTCAAGGGCATAAGTCAGGAGATGCGATTGTGCAGACGGCACCCGACAGATCGGGACGGTCCTTCCCTTACTAGAGAGGCTGACGGTTTGGATCAGCCGAACGAGGTTCTCGGCGTCGATCGGTCTGCACCACCGATACAGTCCATAGCAGTTAGACCCTGAACCAACATGCGGTCCATTCAGTACGAGTGGGGGACTAACGTATGCTGTGCGTCGATCATAACACAGTCGTACCCTAGGACTGCCAGCGTGCGAGCTGAGATGGTGTGCGGAATAGAGACAAAGGTGCCCATTAAATGGGTAGGTCTCCCGGACGACGGGTCCATAGTGTCCGCCAGGGCCTTGGCCAGATTGGAAGGTTGGAAGAGCGAAGCCGCGCGGTAGTCCTCCATATTACTTAGACTGCGGGGCTATGCGAGATAATGTGGAAATATTCGCCTGTGATCTTGACAGACGACTTTATTTCTGCTTCACGGGGCGGATGGGAAAAAGGGTTATATGCGTCATTAGATGATTAAACATGTTTAGCCAGTCAAGGCTGGACATCCCCAATAAGCACCGTCTCTAGACTTGGCCTCTAATCATATCTACCCCTTGGTACACAAGACGTGATATCCTGTGCTATACCTTAGCTCCGCAGTGGTATGTAACTTTAACGACAGTGTCCCACTGTCTGGAAGCGGAAGCTATGTTGTCTGATGTAACAAGCGATGACTGCTATATGTCCGGATTAAGCAAATGAATCTGTCAACCTAATTTAACCTTGAACCACAAAATGCCTGAGATAACATAGTATTAGGTCCTTCCTAGGTTATGTCAGACTCTGGGTTATAAAGACCCTATACCCAGCTCGTCATCCTACACTGAAGTACTCGGAAGAGAAAAGGAATGAGTGCAAGGGTTTACTTTGCATGTAAGACGTGCCAAGAAACACCTTGTTACCATAATTCCTTGCCAAGACATAGCAAGTCGTGCCTTTCATTGGCTGCCTGTTCTGTCCACGGTCCCACAATCTCATTCGATTGCTGTTCTCATGAGAAGGTTATTTTCTGTAACCTAGGCTATGTAAATATAGTAATACCTCTCTGTTATCTTGGTAACCAAAACGTACTTTCGTTACGGGCTAGGCAAGGCATCTGTAGAAGTGATCAAAGATGTGGTGGGTTACTCCCTATTAGGTCACATGACATACACAACAGAGAGTATACGCTCGCCGCATAGACTAGACCCGGGGTGCGCCCAAGAAAGGGGAGAGAGGTAGAGCTACAGAGTACTCCATAGTGGACTATTATCATGAGAGGTTTATATATGGTGGCTACCTAAGCTTGATTGATCACATGATTTGACAAACCACAGTGGTCTGTTGCCCAAGTGGAGAATTGCAGCCCAGCACTCTACCCGTAACAAAGTAAAGCAGAGTATGAGGTAGATTGGCTAATAGTAGAAATACCTTACCGGTTAATAATTAAGCAGCTGGGAAAGAGTAGAAGATGATATTTTAAGGTAGTACTAGGTCATTGTAGAGTCTGCTATGGCGTAAAGGAGATTATATGGAGTATACAGCATGATGATACTACACCTAAATAGGAATACTAAACCCAATCAAGTAAGAAACTGTCAGCTAGGAGTACGGAGTTAGAGACCACTCCATCGGAAAGAAAGCTTTAATTATCGTCTCTTGAAATCGTGTATATCGTTACGCCATTTGACTAATAATAATCTACTACTCAAATTAGAGGTCTACCCCGCCTTGTCCTAGCGATTTGCCCCTCTCTACCGTCACCATTAGTCCACTCTTCTCTCGCGCTCTATATCTGCACGTCCTCCTCGTCACCGTGGCTCCCCCTCTCCGCCTCACCTCCCCCACTTTCAGACTCTCATCGGTCTTGAGCCAGCTTCGCGGCTCTCGATTACCTACCACTACCACCGTTTACAATTCCGCATTGACCGATCTTCGCAAGTCTCTCACCACCGCCAGCATGGCTCCCGAACATCTGCGTCGGCCTCCGCAGGCACCGCCCGTCTTTACCGCGACTGCTCAGTCCATCGTCGACGACGCCAAGCGCCTCATTGAGACATCCCGCAAAGTGCAGGATGATGTCGTTGCGAATGTCAAACCCGAATCGGCAACTTTCAACTCCGTGCTGAAGCCGCTGGCCCAAGATGAGAATACCATGGCGCTGGAATCCCACATTTTGAGCTTCTACCAGGCCGTGTCGACGGAGCAGGAGCTCCGGGATGCGTCATCCAAGGCAGAGGAATTGATGGACGAGTTCTTCATCGAGACTGTGATGCGTGAAGATGTATTCAAGCTCGTCGATGCTGTGCTGAAGAAGAATGAGAGCCTCGACCCCGAGTCCCGGAGATTGCTGGAGAAGGAACACAAGGATTACATCCGCAACGGGCTGGGTCTTCCAGCCGGACCGAAGCGGGATCGCTTCAAGGAGATCAAGAAGCGTCTGAGCCAGATTAGCATTGAATTCCAGAAGCACTTGAACGAGGAGAACGGCGGAATCTGGTTCACACGCGAGGAGCTCGACGGCGTGCCGGAAGACGTTCTATCAGGTTTGAAGAAGGGCGAGGGCGAGCATGAAGGCAAGCTCTGGCTGACCTTCAAGTATCCCGATCTGTTCCCGACCATGAAGTATGCGAAGAATGTGGAGACTCGCAAACGGCTGATGATCGAGAACGAGAACAAGTGCAACCAGAACGTGCCTCTGTTCCGGGAGGCCATCATTCTGCGGGACGAGGCTGCTCGTTTGCTGGGATACCCCAACCACGCGGCATTCCGCATTGAGGACAAGATGGCCAAGACTCCCAAGACCGTTGACGATTTCCTGGGAGACTTGCGCTCACGTCTGACTGCAGGAGGACACAAGGAGATCAAGGCTTTGTTGGATCTCAAGAAAGCGGATCTCGAGTCTCGCGGCGAGTCCTTTGATGGCCGCTACTATCTGTGGGACCACCGGTTCTACGACCGCCTCATGCTTGAGAAGGATTACTCGCTGGATCAGCAACTGATCGCCGAGTACTTTCCCCTGCAAACGACCATCGAGGGCATGCTGAAGATCTTTGAAGAGCTGTTTGGCCTTGTCTTCGTTGAGATTACCGGCGAGGATCGTGAAAAAGTTGCACCCTCCGGCAAGGGAAGCGATATCGTCTGGCATGAAGATGTCCAGGTCTTCAGCGTCTGGGATGACGAGGGCGAGGGAAGTGGGTTCGTGGGCTACCTCTACTTGGACCTGTTCCCCCGTCCTGGCAAGTACGGCCACGCGGCCAACTTCAATCTCCAGCCGGTATGTGAATGACATAAGGTTATTATCCCTTGACTAACAATTGCAGGGCTTCATCGACGCTGACGGCAAGCGGCGCTACCCCGCCACTGCATTGGTGTGCAACTTCACCAAGCCCACGGCCAAAAAACCTAGTCTCCTCAAGCACGACGAGGTCGTGACCCTGTTCCATGAGCTCGGACACGGGATCCACGACCTCGTCTCCAAGACGATCTATTCGCGCTTCCACGGAACCAGCACCGTCCGGGACTTTGTGGAAGCCCCCAGTCAGATGCTGGAGAACTGGTGCTGGACACCGTCCCAGCTAAAGTCCCTGAGCAAGCACTACTCGACCCTGTCGCCTGAATATCTTGCCGCATGGCAAGAACAGGCCAACGGCAAGTCCCAGCCGCCCGAGCGCATTCCCGACGAAGTCATCGAGAACCTGATCCGGACCAAGCATGTGAACGACGCGCTGTTCAACCTCCGCCAGCTGCACTTTGGCATCTTCGACATGATGGTGCACGAAGCCGAGAGCCACGAGCAGATCCAGAAGCTGCCCATCTCCGCCACATACAACCAGCTGCGTAAGCAGATCGCGCTACAGGACGGCCCGGAGGTCCTAGGTATGGGAGACGAATGGGGCCACGGCGAAGCAACCTTTGGTCACTTGATTGGGGGTTATGATGCCGGATACTACGGATATCTCAGGTAACCTTCCTTCCTCTTTTGAGTACTACTCGCAATCATCTAATCGCCTGCAGCTCCCAAGTCTACTCGACCGACATGTTCTACGCCATCTTCAAGGACGACCCGATGAACCCAGCCGCCGGTCGCAGATACCGCTACGGCGTCCTCGAGAAGGGCGGCAGCCAGGACGAGATGAAGACGTTGACCGACTTCCTTGGCCGCGAGCCCAAGACGGACGCCTTTTACAAGGAATTGGGCCTGGCTTAGTTCATCTACTACAGTAGATTAGAAGCTTAACAGAATCAAAGAATTCGCTAGGCTTCATACCTGTATTTACCATTTGTAACTCGGTCCCGGCGTAGAGTGATGCGTAGCTAGCTATCTCTCTTATCGATAAGACACCACCACCCCAACTCGCTCCATCACCACTTCACTTAAATTCTCCCCAGTACTTCAATTCTCTCAACTCCAAGATAGCCACCCACAAGACTCACACCTACACTCACACCTGCCAAAGAAAATAAAAATGTCCACTACAAACCCCTCCGCGTCCCCATCCCGCTCCACCTCGCCTCCACAACAAGACGGCCAACACAAACAACAGGAACAGGAACAACAGCAGGAGCAGCAGCAGCAGCAGCGCCTAAAAGTCCACACCCACCACTGCCGCTTCTGCAACCACCTCCTCCTAGCCACAACGCGCACAATCGCGACGCTTCCCCGCCGAAAAGCCCCCGCGCAGGATAACGCGCTGATTCTCCCTCTTCCGCGCGCTGACGACGACGACGACGACGAGCTAGACGCAGATACAGACGCAGACGCAGACGCAACCACATCCCCCGAAACCGAAACCCAGCGAGCCGAAAAATCAGAAGGCGAAGGCGAAAGCGAAGGCGAAGGACAGGAGGAGAGGACAAGGCGCAAGCAGAAACAGAAGCAGAAACACTACACCATCCTCCTAGCCACAACTCTACCAGATCGCAAGGCAACGCTGGTCCGTCGAGAAGACGGGTTCGAGAAGAGGCGGTTTCTGCGGTGTGGGCGGTGTCGGGTCGTGGTGGGGTATTTCCTCGATGCGGTGCATTTTCCTGTTGCAAATGGGAAGGGCGAGGATGTAGTTGAAGGGGAGGGGCCGGATCAGGAGCCGCGGGTTGTATATCTACTGCCAGGGGCGTTGATGGAGACGGAGATCATGGGCGATGAGGAGAAGCTGCGGGCGATGGATCGGGAGTGGAGCGAGTGGATTGCTCAATAGGGATCCTACGGGGCGTCCATCTTTGTCTACAGAACGAAAGATACAGTACAAAATTCATATTATCTGAATATAAACTAATTGCTAAAAACCGAGCCGACAAGTCAAGTCACCGACTGCGTGGACGGACGCGCAGCGCACATCGTAAAACCATCGTGGAAGCGTCAAGGGGGGTATCGTAATCGTTCAGTTGGCCAGGATCGTGCGGACGAGTTCTACAATATCAAGTTAGCGTCCGCCATTAGCATAGGGCAACAGACCAGGAAATATACCGGTGTAGTTGATCTCGCCAGAGCTGGTATCAACGGCCTTCAGCAGCTCATCGACCTCCTCGTCCGACATCTTCTCGCCCAGATTCGTGAGAACTGCATCGGTCAGCACCACTATCCCACAGCCAGACCTGAACGTGCAACGCAGAGCAACATACTGTAACGCAACTGCCCCACACCAATAAACCCAGTCATATCCTTATCAAACACCTGGAATCCCCGACAGTATTCCTCGGGCTCGCCGGGCTCCCGGAATCCACCTGGACGGTTCAGTACCTTCAGGAACGATTCGAAATCAACTAGCGGTATTTGTCAGCTTGCCAGACCACAAAGCCAGAAACAGGGTCACAAAGAGCTTGAGCTTACAGTCGCCGCCGATACTCTTCTCCAGATCCGCAATCTCCGCGAGGGTAGGGTTCTGGCCGCATGCGCGCAGCAGGTCACCAAGCGACTCGAGCGATACCTTTCCCGTGCCGCGCTTGTCGAAAAGCGAGAACGCTTCCTTGTAGTTGGTTGAAGCCTGGTCGTTGTGAGAATCAGGTGAGCGAGGCATTTTAAACCAGTATTTTTTCCAGTAGATAGACAGCGATGATGGGTGAGGAGTTGGGGATGAAGAAGGAAATGATGGAGGGAAATTCAGTTGTTCGGAACCAGAACGGGAACCAGAACCACTGACTGGTTGGTACAGGCGTGAAGATGAGGGGAGACGGCGGCGATCCGAGAATGGCAACAACGCAACGGGAAAACATTCAACAGAAGACGACGCGACGCAAGGGAGAAAGCAGCAACAGGAGATTTGCATGCAGTTTCAGTCTCACTTCCGATCTCCTCGTGAGGCTATCCACATGCAACATTCCTCCGTATGTTCGTTCTGTGCTGATGTGGAGGAGGATTCCAGACGTACCATGGTTGACGTTGTCGGTTCAGGGGTTGATTCGGTATGCTGCAACAAAGAAAAGTAGAGTCAATGGCTGCAATCAAATGTATTGTCAAGATGGTAAACAATGATAGACCCTTACGAACACGTAGAAGATGACCGTAGATAATGGATGGAGAAGATTATCATAAGAGGAGGAGTGAAGGTTCGAAGTTGGCCTGGTGTGGGTTTGGCGGTGTTTATGCGGGTCGTTGTTGTGGTAACCAGCAAGGGTGGATGATTGACCCCAGCGATCCAGATGAGATGGCATAGCTTATTTCTGGCACTAAATGCATGCAGGCCTGGAATCGGAATGTACTGGTTAAGAGTTACGTCGAATACATGTAGAGAAAAGTTCATATGTACTCCGTACTAGATATCCCTATCAACCGTATACAAAAACAATCGCCAACCCGTGGTATCACATCATGCAAACAATAAATCAAATCATAACATGGCAGACCGTCCTCCAAAACATAAGTTGATAAGAACAATGCCTCAAGGTCAAAGGTCTTCAACTCGACCGCCGCGTCTCGTTCCGCAACTTATTGATGCAGCTTTGCAACAGATTGGACGCTTCCGAGAGCAGCTCCCACCGGGTGTTCGCAAAGCCATCCTGCAAAATCATCAACAAGCCGAGACACTGGTTGCGACCTTTCATTGTCGCCAACTCGTTGGGCTCACGCACCCCGCCCACCCGGCGGAGAAAGGCTTCCATATCGTGTCGCTGTTCGGCTACCGTTTCCAGCGCCGGAGGCGATGCGATCGGCCCGTCGAGCGCATATCCATAGCACCAGACAACCAGCACTGCAACATAGATGACCCAGGGCCGGTTGAGCAGGTAGTCATCGCGTCCGGAGTAGGTTCCGCTTTCTTCGGATACACTCCGGTTATTCAAAAGACATTCGGAGAGAAACTTGAGGGCGTAAAACGTCGCGTCTCGCGCTGAGGCCTTGGTGGCCCATCGCTCGGTCATCTTCTCACGGGCAGCGCTATAGTCCCGTGGAGTGATCGATCGCCCCATAAGTCGGCCCGCTCCGGCGAATATCTGACAATCCACAATGTCGACGTGCGAGGCCATGTGAGCCAGTCCATGCAGGACGTCTCGGGACTCGGAAACGCCCTCGTCTTCGAGAGAATGCCGCCGGAATTGAGACGGGAACGGAGGAGGTCCAGCCTGAGCCAGTGCCTCGTCGAAATCACGTCGCCAATTATCAAATGCTCGCAAAAGGGCCGATCGCCATTTGTCTCGGCCACCGAGGGCCTGTGGGACGCCCAGCGAGCTGACTTGGAGGTCGCGCTGATTCATATGCCAGCTGACACTAAGCAGGCCAGCCATCAGGATAGTGCGCCCGAACGCATTCGTGGTAACGCGCTGTCCGTTGAGCGTCTTTTTGAGCCCGTCGAGAAACATGGTGGGCTTCACACCGTTTGCATGCAGGCTGGATTGAACGCGTGCAACTTCGGCGGCACTGGTGGCGGACCACAAGGCTTCGTCGCAGGGCAGCGGGAGCCGGAGCTCATGGGCCACCATCTTCGCCGAATGCCCGAACATAGTGGCGTGAGTTGAGTCCAGGACAAAGGCCGCAAATGCAACCCGTCTGGTGGCCTCCGCCTTGATCCAGTGTGTCCAGGAATCGTCAGCAGCGAATTCTGAATTCGAAGCAGAGCCTGTTGTGGACCGCGTCTGCCGGTCATCCCTGAAGCTTGCGGGTGAGTCGAGGGCGGAGCGGCCGATCAACGAGCTGCCACGACGCATCAGCGTCAGGGTAGTGTCGTGATGAATATGCGCGCGCTCGTGCAATGCGCGAGTCGAATACATCTTTTCAAAGACCTCCAGCAGGAGTAAAGCCTGGAAGACCCAGAGCTTGGCGGGCGGTCGGAAATCAGCGTCCATGAAAATCTCCCATCGCAGATGCCACCCTATGAAGTTGGCCAATTCCGCAGCTGTCTCAGTCACCTCTTGTCCATGGATGTTATCTAGGGTGGCTGCTCCAATCGCCATGACAGCCAAGAGAAGTAGATTTGGCGCCTTATCCGCGACAAAAGTAGGTTGGTGCAGAATGGGGAGCTGCGAGTGAAAGTGGTACCAGTAGGAACCGATGTATGTCTGCATCATGCGCAAGCTCAGAACATGGCTGTCATCGTCAACGTCTCCATCCATCAGAGCATCCTTGCGTTTTGCCACCGCTGAATAGGCGGCTTCGTTGAATCGAGTGGCCATGAGATGGAGCAACTCCTGTCGCTTCTCCTCCGACATGATCGCCTGGGGTGAACCTGGATCTAAGATACTGGTAACGCTCATTGGATGTTGCGGAAGAACGCTGTTCAGGAAACTGCCGAACGCTGGCTCGCTGATGAGGAACTGATTCTGCAGCTGTGTTGGATCCAGATAGTTCGGCATCATCGAAGACGTAGGAGGATAGGCCAGGGACGACGATCCCGGAACAGGTTCATTGAATAGCCACGCGGTGAAGTCATCAGCCATCGCAAAGGGGGACCGGTTGTTGTATGTTTCGCCGCCAAAAATCGGATAGACGCAAGAGGCCATCGGGTCGAATGCGGGATCTGCCGAAGCAATCATCCCCGATAGGGCATCTAGTCCAGTAATGCTGCTTGTTCTATCTACCGACGCCTGGGTGGAGGGCGGCACGGTATTCATCGAAATGTCGGCAAATCCACCGACAGGCATTTGCAGGCCTGTAGGAGAACCATACGGCAACGACTGAACTACTGAAGAGCCGTTGACGTCGGTTGACATGGAGTATGCTGCAGCGTCTTGAGGTCTTGTCCTAGAAACGGGATGCAGTCCGGTTAGTTGACATGTCCGATCACTAGGGCTGCCCGAAAGATGTATGGAGTGGCGGCCGGTGAGCGGCACATACGCTGACTTTTGCACGTCTGAAGGGCTGAAGGGAGCATTTGCTTGGCCAGGAGGAGAATTAATGCTATGGTTGCTCAAGCTGTTAGACCTTGATGCAGTCGAGTCTGGTGTCCCCACACCATGCTGAGCGGCCAACGGTTGGTAGTTGAGGGATCTGCCGAGCGACATCGACGCCGACGATGAGACTGACATATGCTTGCTGGAGCCATTGACCGACTGAGGTGTCAGAGTCTCCACTCCGCCTTCAGGGAAGGTGGTTGCGGAGCGTGCCGACGTCAAATCAACGGTAGTCGCAGGCAAGATTGGCGGCTGCTGGGTGTTGCCCATCTGCGGAACACTATTACCGGCCACATTGTCAGGAAACTGGCCTTGTTGCTTATTCTGCGAAGCCGCTTGCGCGAAATGGTCCCGTTTCTGAAGCTGAGAGCCTTGTGTCGTGTGCCGTTCACGGTGCCGAACGCAGAGATCTTGTCGTACAAAGGTCCGGTAGCAGTCCGGAAAGTCGCATCGATAAATTTGCTTGGGAGTGTCTAGAGCAAGTCATAGATCAGTCATCCGCATCCACCGAAACGGGCTTGCGGTTGGAAGAACGTCCAACATACGATTCAGTTGGTGGCGGTAGAGATGCTCGGCACGCGAATAGCTCTTGCCGCAGCCCTCATGTGTACATTCAAACTTCCGATCCGAGTTCACTTTCCGGGCCCTCTTGCGTTTGCGCGACGCACCGTCTGCTCGCAGGGCGTCGGTCTCCATGGCCGCTTCCTTATCGCCCGGTTCTTTTCGCTTGTAGTCGAGTTCCTGCTCCAACCTGGTGACTGTACCAACAGCGAAGGTCATATCGTGTGACAGATGCGGACAAATCGTGGAGTACGCGCACAATTTGTCCTCGCAGTATTGGCGGTTTGTTCCTGATCTTGCGTCGTCGAGCTTATCCAATACCCTGTAGTGGACCCGCGGTAACCTCGTCTGTGCCGAGTGTGACCATCAGACTGCGGACATAGGACCCGAGCCTTGGAAACGATCAGGCGACAAGGTCTCACTGTGAGGGAGATGGTCGGTTGAGGTGAGCCATGACAAGGGTTGGGAGGCGGAACGGAGGTCGGAGGTGACAAAGATCTGGCCGGGACGGCCTGTGCGCGGGGGGACTTTCACAAAGGCGGCCGGCCGAACCCCGTGGGGAAAAGGGTTCCGAAGAGTTGGTGAACGGAGCAGGGTTTGTTGATAGAAAAGGTAAACTCAAGCTAGACAAGTGTAAAAGAAGGAGAGGATTGCTAGGATCTCAGCAGCCAAACCGTGAGTCCTAGTTATAAGATAAGGTGGTGCGACAATTTAGCCGGTGGTTGGACCCCGGACTCGGGAGGGGAAGAGGAACTTTGGCTGTAGAGTGAAGAGCCGAGCCGGTGTAAAGTCACAATTTCTGAAGGCAAAGGGAGAGGGAGAAAGAGTCTTCTTATTGAGAGCCAGCTTCTAGGTATCCAGCTGGTCTGAATGAGGAACGAGATCAGTGCGCTGGTTTGTTGACTCTGGCTTTTCCTGAGCGCGAGGTGGGGCATCAGCATCTGTATTTCTTTTTTTTATCTTGTCACGCATGTAGACTAGCTCCTCAAGTCTTCACATCAAAACTTAAGAGTATTTAGTCTACACTCTGACATGAAATTTACAAGCACGACTGAGGAAAAAAGCAACGGCCGATGTCAATCCCTGCTATGAACAGCATGGTCAACTAACCCCCAGACTCTAGTGGCAGGGTTTGTGGCTTTGTGCGAGATCATCTCTGCCATTCTACCGACCATCATTGGTCCTGCGGTCCTGCATCGAACACGTTCGGAAACCAGCTAGAATCATATAGATATTAATTTGCAGCCAGTCAATCGAGTCATAATCCTTGCCTCGACAGTCGATATTATCCAACAAATGGACCACGGCACCAGCTTAGTCTCCGATCTTGGGATGGATAGGATCTCCTCGGGCGCATAGTTTCGGGCGCCAATGGAATCAGTCCGTACGGAGTATGACGGAGCAGAAAATACTAGACGATGGGTAGAGTGTCACTGCCTGGCAATGGCATAATAGGAGTATTAGGCGAGAGTCGTGAAGCATGAGTTGCGGCAGCGGCGGTTAACTGACAAAGGTCAACAAAAGTCCCGTTTATCAGACCATCATCATTCCTCCAGCCCCAGAATATCGAGAATAGTTGAGCGGGTGGAATTATTGCAGTACTTCCGAGCGAACCAGATGCCGACTGCGTCAATTAAGCCTCCAATGCTGCGCTGCGCTGTACTGGATGCAGCCCAGAGATCTCTTGCAGGTGTCTACGTGGTCGGTGTTTGATGCTGTTCCCGTCATCTCCATTCTCCAATCTCCAGTCTCCAGTTACAACGATGCGGAGAAGATCTGCGTCCACTAGAGTAGAACACCCACATAAGAACATACTTACGGCTTGTGGCTCAATGTCCATCCGAGCAGGCGCGCACGAGGCCCATCTAACTCGCTCTAGAGGGGGATTCCTTTTAGCACGATCTTCCCACCTCGACTGTCGCGGCTATTCCTATTTTCTGGCTTTCTTGTTTCCCCTGGGGCGCAGAGATTCCCCGATGGTCCCTTTCTCTGAGGCCGATCGCATTGTCCAGTAAGAATCAAGCAGTATGAAGCAAGCCCACCTCAGAAAGGGCAATTGGGCAGGGATTAATACGATCAGCCTTGTTATCACAAGACTTCGTGATTCAGACAGTCCCATTAAGCAGCCAAATAATGAGCCTTACCCAGGAACCAGGGCCGCGGAAATAGTCAAATTGGATAGACCTATCAATACGTCAGGTCACTATTGATTAATGGAATGATAAATGATAGGGCCGGTGGATGTCATTCGATAGGGATAGACAAGGGAGAACTGTCCACGTGTGAAAAGGCGCCATGACATATACATCACCAGTCTAGCACCTAACATCCAGATCATGGCGTGATATCTCTGCATTATGGCGTCGACGGACCTCCCCGGTGCTGTACCAGCGTACCGGGAATCTTATTTTGGCGACTCCTCAATGCATATTCCGGGGATGCACAATAATGTTTCTGAGCGAAAATCAATATGCCGCTACCAGACGCTCAGAATCTAGACCCGCGTTTGAGGTCGATGATAGGGAGATTTCCGCGCAGGTTGTGCCGTTGCAAGCATCGGCCCCTCACGAGACCATCCCATCGCTTCCTCCGTCAATGATATTTTTTTGCCCGTAGCCGACTTTACCTCGATGAAAGCCCAACCGGACTAAGGACTCGGCGAGTTGCCTGTGAGGCTACGACCTTGGACGAATGGGGATTAGACTGGGTTATTCGAGGCGCTTTGTCCATATCTGTGGCGGACCAACTGTGGTGACGATCCAACGGTCAGAAGGTGCATCTCAGTTCTCTGACAGACAGGATTGAGAAGAGATTTCACTCCTGTAAACCGTTGCCGGAGTATGGAGTGCTCAAGTCTAAAGAACCAGATATGGCGTGACCGACTTGGGAAGGTTCGTTACATAACTTCCTCGAAATAGAGAAATATATATCGGATCCTCCTAGTTGCTCTAAATAAGCCACACCACGATTGACGCCGATCATTGGATTATAACCAGTTTTAGACGATCTACAATGACCTAACAATATCCAGCACTCGAGTCTAAACCAGTGTGGTCTAACAGCCTTGCTCCAAGTTGAGTGTACTGCTGCTGGCACCATATAGGAACATATAGGGTCACGACCAAATCACTCTTTGATGCCAAGCGGAGCCTCGGGTCTGTACTCCTACTTTCTGCACAAAAACTGCCATTGCTATTCCTTCCTATCGAGACCAAGCCTGAGTACCCCAGGACTGACTCAAGTTGCTAAGGTGATCTACAATGCGATCAAGGGTCAGAGTTCCAGATAGAAAGGTTGTTACAGAACCAAGGATCGTCGCTCTGGCATGAAATGAACGTAGGCTTGCAAATGGCTAGGCAATGACAACGCTGCCTTCACTGTAAGCTCATCGGTGAACCGATCCGGCATTCTACTGGAAGGCTGCAGTTGCCTGTTATACGTTCGTGTCGAGACTCAAGGGAGATCATCTGCCAACGAGTCAAGCAAGACCCACAGAATAGAAGCGTACCGCGTCTACCATAATAATGTCAGATCTACCTGGGTAATGCAGTTGGCTGGCGTACCGGGGCAACGATCGGTCTGTAGGCTTGCTTTCACCGAAATTAAACTGCCGATATCGGCAGTAGCGTACCTACATGACGCCATGCTTAGGAAAAAAGCAATGAGAGAAGGCAGAAAGGGGGAAAAAAAAGCAAAAACAGAGAGGACGAGTTGGTTGTTCCGGGGGTCACATCTATGCCGTTCCATTTCTAAGGTTGCTAAATGCTATGGTATCAAAATCTTACAGACCGGACGGTGGCATGTGACGCCGCCCCTTTCTGTGTTGTTCTGGAGTGCTCATCCATCGTGTTGCGTGGATTCTGAACGTCCGCAGATTGTGTATGGTTGCCGGGAAGAACATAATGGGTTGGATTGTAAAGCATGAAATCCTCCATAGACCCTTACCTGCTCCCATGACGCATACAGTCGCCGTGGCGACCACTCAGAGGACATTTTGCCAAGAGGCTGAGCGAAGGTGGATGATGAGGATTGTCTACAATGTGTCCCCGCTCACAAACTTCTCACTTGGAAATGCTCAGTCAGAAGTTCTGGTCTCAATTCTATCCGCTGAAGCGGAATCGAGTAGCCTCCAACCGGCCTAAGCCCTCGCGAGGTGCCACGTTTCGTCGGCGATATGAGTGGGTAAAGTCTGTAAGATGCTGTTAGTCGTAATAGAGACTGTGGAACGGCCAGGCTTGGTCCTACCTTGTAGAAGAGATCTGATTTTCCGGATTTCCCCGGTTTGCACTTTGTCCGCGATGCCTTTCAACAGCCGCTCTGCCTCCCCTGGCTTCATGGTCCCGGCCGGGAGCATCTGGAGCGTGGACTGCAACCATGCCCCAGCTTCTTGGGGCACCAAGTCAAAGAGAGTCATCATAACTCCCGAAGCGTCCGCGAAGCAGTCCCCAGGGAATGTGAACATCATTCCAGTCAGAATCCTCTGGGTAAGAACTTGACCTTGGGCAAGGATCAACTGCTTGACAGCCTCTCTGACCTCAGGTGGATTCGTGTACGAATCCCCGTCGGAGCTGGTGAACCTCGAGACGGCGGGCTTTTCGAAAGCGAAGCTGAATAAATCATGGTAATAATGCAGTGTCGCAATGAGGGGATCAATCTGCTGGAGGGTAAGGGCGCTGAGCGCCGCAGAGAAAATAGGCACTGCGAGGGACGAGGTGATGCACTCTTTGGGGTAGAACCGGACAGCGTCCGAAGAAAGACGGTAAAAGTCCTCGATGACTGGACAAAGTTAGCGTACCTATGACAAAATCTTACCAGACGAATAGAGCTTACCATCGGGCAGGTTCTCTGGTGGCAGCTCATTCAGGATCCGTAGAAAAGCAACTGCCTGTTGTTCGTAGAACTGGAAGACAGCATTGCTTGTCGACCGGTCGACGAACTCGGCCCCTTCAGCAAACTCGCGTACAACAGCATCGGTGGCCCATAAGAAACATCCTTCCCGCGAAGCCTCGAATCCGTTGGCAATGCTCTGGGCCAGCGTGGGCAATAGAGGAATCATCGCAATTCGGTACGAGATGATCATATACCGCCAGCACCGGCAGACACGCTCCAATATGGGAGTGGACGAAGTGAAGTTCATAACAATCGTCGTCATAATCGGCAGAATCTCGCCGCAATACTTGACGGCCGGGTTGTCTTCGTTCGGGCCAACATAAGGGTTAACAACTTGCACAAAGATTGTGATCAATTGTAAGTGATCTGCATAGGGATTGGTCAGCTATTGCTCCCACAATATGTGAAAAATGCAAGTCAAACGTACCGGCAACAGCGCGCTGGCCTTGCTCATCGCTTGCATTGTTCGCCAAATTCATGATCCGTGCCATTATGGGATCACAAAACAACTTCATAGTTTCGTAGATCTTGTCAAGAGGTTGTACAGCAACAACAGCAGCAACGCCCTCAGTGACTTCTTCCTGGCTGGCTGGCTTCAACTTATCGATGACCGATTCATAGAAGGAGTGAAGCTGCGGAATATGCCCTCCCAGTAGCTTCTGACAGTCTGTACCCAAGTACTTGAATGCTAATGCGGCAGCCTGCACGACCTCGGGAGAATTATGCTGGAAACCAGAGATGACATAGTTGAGTTGTGCTTCCAGGGTTTCGGGATGTTGAGCGGTCCATTCCGTGTAACGTGCGAGAGCCATGATAGCCTGAAATCGCACCTTCTCCTGATTGGGTATTTGAACAATCAATGGAATAATCTGCGAAAGGACTGTACTTTCCTCGGGATCGACCATGCGGCCCATAGCCCGCAAACTGAAAAGCGGTGCCTCAAGCTCCTGCCAGTGAGGAACATGTTGGTCGCTCGCTTGAGATGCGTACTTGGAGACCCACTGTTGAATCAACGCGTTCGCCTTTGACAAGCACTCAGTAACACCGATGACGGCGCAGCAATCCTTGAGTACATCGCCCATGGAGTGCCGGTAATGACGGAATTTCTCTTCCTGTTCCCGATCACCACCGAATAGATCGGTTTCGCCCTCTTCGGGACGGGGGTATTCAAGATGGTTGACCATGATGTCCACCAGCTTTGAGAATACATCAGTGAAAGCGACACGCGCGTCTCCGTATCGCTCGAGTGTGACATATTGCTTCAGCTCGTACCAGAAGACGAAAGTAAGAGAAACTGCGTCATGCTCCCAGTCTCGGGCGCAGCATTCAAGAACCGCTTCCACCAGGCCGCGGAACTCGGAAGGTAGCCGGGCAATCATCACGACCCAAGCCTCACCGGCCTCTGCAAAAAGCCTGGTGATACCCTTGAACGCATCTGTATCTTCTGCCTCGGCGAATTCCGCGATCTTCGGACGCAGAGCCAATAACCGTGGATATAAAGCCTGAATGATTGACACCGATTCATCGACTTCTCGCGTATCCCTGTAGAGGGTGCACATGCTATCAACAGCGGATTCAAAGGAGACATCGTTGTCCAACGCTTTCAGAATGACATCCATCAAAGGCGATTCAACAATTTTCGCGGCCGGGATCTCACGCATCCAAGAGGTTATACAGTCCAAGAGACGTGGGTTGGTCGATGCTGTTGCTAAATGCGGACGAAGTGGGCACGGATTAGTATATAGAGCCTTAAGAATGACAGATGTGTACTTACCGGATGACTGGGCATATTGGATCAGTAGATGCATCACCTGCTCTGCATTGTCTTCCAACAACTCCTTGGTCCGCGTCAAAAGATCCTCTTCCTAGAAAGATACACCAGCATTAGAGTCTGTTCCACTGAGGGTGGATTGTGCCGATTCGTTGAGACTGGATTATGAGTGGTGAGACGTTGGTTCTGCCGGAACGTACACTGAGATTGATTTTGCGACCTTCCGTCACTTCCTCGGGTAGGATTTTAAGAAATTCTAGGACACAGTCGCCGGCGCTGCTTCCTAGAACCGACCCGACGGTAGCAAGGACATCTTTCCACTCGGTCATCTGAATGGCAAGGCTCGCCAAACACACGCAGAGCTGTGTCTGTATCGGTCGTGGACCTGACGCATAAGCCACGAGGAGGTTCAGCACAGAGTCTCTCAAAGCAACTACAGAATCCGTCGGTAGTTGATCTAAATCAAATATGATCTATTAAGGTCAGCATTTCTAAGCAGCACATTTCCTGACGACCATGGCATATGTTGCTGCACCTTTCCCTTCAGTGTGGTCGCTGCGAACAACTTTGCTTCAACAGGGACATCCGGCGACTGTAATAGCTCATGGGTGATACTCCAAGCCTCGATCTAGATAGAATATCAAGTGTCAGGCAGAAATTCTGTGAAACCGTGTGGGGTGCGATCGAGGGGTTCAACTTACGGACTTCTGGAACTTTTCAAGGAACTCATGAGCATGTGTCTTCTCACTTCGTGATACGTTTCCTTGCATTGTAGCGACTGCTGCGAGGACAGGACCAAAGGCCTGTCCTGCGGCCCCTTCCTTACTGGCCATGGTCGACAAAGGTGGGATGTTTTGATCTAGTGTATAGGAGACGGAAGCGGAGGGGTCAATCCGGCCGGAAAGGCTCAAAAATTATAGGAAAATGTCATGTACACTCATTAAATGAGCATTAGATGAGAGATGAAACGAGGGCTCCAAGCACCGGTATTTAATAAATGTGGTGGACTGATAGATCTGGCAACCGTCCTTACGTAGTAGGGAAAGTGGGATGTGGTGACGAGAAACTTAAACGGAAAAGTTGGTGAGCCGCAATCGTCCCCAAGGCGGCCAAAAGAAAACGTGTGGGTGAAGGAACCTCCTTCAACCAGCTTAGCTTTGCCTGATAACCACCACCACGGACAGAGCCTCAACACAAATTCTACAATTAACAACGACACCATCGAACGGCGCCCAGTCGGTTTCAGTGCCAGCTACGTTCTTTTAACAATCTTCCACGTCGCGTGTCCATCATGTCCGGCCGAGCAGGCGGTGGAGGTGCTCGCAAGACGCTGCTTGCGCCAATTCACTTCATCTTCAAGCTTCTGCAACAACGAACGACGGTTTCTATTTGGCTCTACGAGCAGTTGGCATTCCGGATAGAGGGAAAGATTAGAGTATGACCCTTTTCTTTCCTTGCAACAAGTTATCAAGCTAACAACATGCGCCAGGGATTCGATGAGTTCATGAACTTGGTCATTGATGATGCGGTGGAAGTGAGAATGGCTACAAAGACTGATGAGGAGAAGCGGAGAAGCCTGGGTATGAACTGCTGCCACTGACTACTTGATATCGCAAGTGAGTGGTGTTGCTAACACGCGCATTCATCACAGGTCAAATTCTGCTCAAGGGCGACAATGTGTCTCTCATCCAGGCCGTCCAGTGATTTTACCACGAAAGGAGGAAAAAGGTTCTATTCATCTACGGCAGCTTCGATTTCTACACAGCCGTTTACTTTACGATTTGCCGCTGAAGGACAGTTTTATGCATAATTGAATAGACGGGTTCTTTGCTTGCGTGAAGACTCTTTCTCGGAGTGGTTATATCAGGGTTGGCGAACAAGAAAGCGGCCGTCGCCGACAATGAGCATGTCTACTGGCCAGTCGTGATCCGCAACGGGTATTTCCTCTGTCAAGGGAAGCATTTGCTCTTTGAGGGAAAGGGCAACTATATGGAATTAGTAAGGTCACTTTACGGGAGTTTCGGGTTTCGGATGCGGCTGCTCCTCACCGAGTAAAGGCATTTTTGATGTTGTCGTCTTACTGTCGGCTACCTTTTTCGAGTATCTCGTCAAGAAATGATCATAGTAACCTTTACCATGACCAAGTCTTCGGAACCCTTGATCGAAAGCCATTCCAGGCATGATTATCAAATCAAGCCCGTCGAATCTCTGCGTAGCATCCTCCACCGTCTTTGGGGAGACACCAATTGTCCCAAAACAGTTTCTCTTGTTCTCAACCTGGGCCTTGGTAAGCGATGGTATCCCCCACTTATCAGGTTCAAGAGATTTGAATTCTTCCATAGACTGCAGAGCCAACATGTCCATGATGGAGGTCTTTTTCTGCGTCGAAGGTGGCGAGTCTATGCTATGGATATACGGCACGAATACCTCTTTGCCGTGAGTCAAGGCGTCTTGGACTATGGCCGTAGTTGAAAGTTCCCCTGAAGGCATGGACAGGTAGACACCGATCCTCTTGGCATTTTGATACTCAGTGAGAGAGAATAGCTTATCCACAGCAACTCTGGCTATGCTTAGTTAGCTCACTGTTGACGTGTTGGCGATAAAAGAATGTCTGACATTGATGAATGATTGACTCATTGGGGGTTTTCTGAAGAACATCACGGATCTTCTTGCGGAGGTCCCTTTTAGCTGTCTGTAGACCGGAAGCCATCATTATTGCTACGGCTGGCAGAGTATGATATCAATGCGCATTCTTCGAACACTCCAAGACGTGATCAATGTTGTTCAATAAGCGCATGGATTTGTTCAATATTCCGTCGATGCGATTTGGCCTTAGGTATTCTCCGATATTCCCGGTCACCACGTCTTGGCACATTGTTATGTGGAGTATCCGCATGGTTGGATCGACAGGGCCAGGTAATTCTACATACCAGTCATGGCTTACCTCCTTCACTGCAATGAAGGGCAAGTTGTCGCCCAACATGGCCTCCCTTCACGGGTTGTTCCTCATCTTGCTACACATCGCGCTACCTGACGCTGCTAGGCTCTCGCTTCGATACGCTGAAAGATGATTGTCGGATACTTGCTGCTCAACTTCCTCGTCGCGGTTGTCAGGGCCAGTAGTGTTGCCGATCTGGTTGGGACGTGGACAACTAAGTCTCGCAGTGTTGTGACAGGCCCGGTAGGCTCGCTGCAGGCGCACAGTTGCTGATATTTCCGAGTGGTCTGCATCAATCTCTAACGTCTCGCTGTATCTTGCAGGATTTCTACGATCCGATCGACGACAAACTGCTCGAACCAAGTCTCACTGGCATTTCGTATTCATTTACTGCAGATGGATACTATGAACAGGCGTACTACCGTGCCGTTGCCAACCGTCAGTTGCTCCCCACGCTTTCTCGTCGGAGGCTGTTTTCTGACATTACTTGTATTCACCAGCCACAACGCCTTCCTGTCCTAAAGGTGTCATGTTCTGGCAGCATGGCAAATATGCTGTGATGCCAGATGGATCCATCCAGCTGACTCCAATAGCGGTCGACGGCCGCCAGTTGGTGTCCGATCCATGCTCAAAGGACGTGGGCATGTACACAAGATTCAACCAGACCGAGACTTTTAGTGTACACTGAGGACCTGTCGCATCCCTCTGATAACGTTGCTAACTGTCAGTAGTCATTTACGGTCTCCATAGACTCATACCATCATGTCAAACGTTTGGATCTCAAGGCATTCGACGAGGCCCCAATGCCTCCAATGTATCTTATTTTTAAACCTCCTCAGATGTTACCCACGACCACCTTAAACCCGGTCAGCTCGGAGACGGGCAAGAGCAAGCGCCATATTGCCCGAGATATAGGGTCTCCTGTAGGCGTGAACACTCTGATGCGGAGCGATCACATCATCAACCCAGACAGATGGCTATGGTTTGGTATTCTGATGACTGCTATGGGAGGAATTGCTTTGATTTATTCTTGACTTTCTAGACTGCAATGGTTCTTTCAGGTGCATCATGCATTCGCATCTTGGGCGCATTGGTGTTCGAGATCTTGATGTACCCAAAATCGCCATATGCTGCAATGAAGATTCTTGCACGTCACTTGGCGTTGGAGGTCCTCTTCCCAGAGACTGGCTCAAACGTGTCATTAGTAACTCTTCCACTGTTCCGCGTCCCAAGGCAGGTCCTGAGTGCAGGATAATAGAAGAAAGAAAGAAAAGTCTAATATCTCGTTCACATCATAATACAAGGGGTTCTATGATACATCATTTCTTCTCAAGCGGAAGCGACGGCCTCCTTGGCGATCTTTGCAACTTCTGCTCTCTCTGCAGGCTTACCATCCAGGGCGCCGCCAGGAGCAAAGAGAGACTTGAGTAGACCGCCGACCTCGACCTTCTTGCCGGCTGCCTTCATCTTCAAGAGTTCCTGCGACACAATCGTCTTGATGTCGTCCAGGGTCATGGTCTCCACTTGGCCGGCATATTCCTCCAGGATTGTGACCTGTGCATCTTCCTTCTCCTTCAAATCGGGCCGATCGGCGTCTGCGAATTGTTTTGCTGCCTCCTTGGCAGCAGCCGCGCGCTTCCGAATGAGCGACAGCAATTGCAAGTCTGTCTGAATCGGCGATGAGGTCTTTGCGGAGTTATTTGTTTCCGAGATCAGCGCGCGAAGGACATTCAATCTGGACGCATTTCAGTTAACATCGGACATGGATTTTCGAAACTAGCTTGAGAAATACCTAGCCGTATCCTTCGCCCTCATGGCAACCTTGAGATCAGATCTAATTTTGGCCATTAAGGGCGGCGAAGCTGGGCTGGCAGTCGAATTCCATCGCACCGGACTCAGGTTCAGCCGACTGGTCGACCTCAAAGTTCTGAACATCCTTTCGTCCTGAAGCGCAAGTAATTGATCGAATTGACCAGAAGTAAGAGCAAAGGAAGATTAGAATAAATCACAATTTCATGGGTGGAGCCTAACAATGTTTATTGAGGACTTGGAATGAAATCATTGTCGGGGAACACAGAAAAGGCGGAAAGCTGCTTGGGGCTGTTGATCTTGTCTGGTCCGTGCACAATTTTGTTTCTCTTCTGCTGTGAAGTTCCCATTCTGCCAGTTACCTGCTTTTTGTCGTTGTCTCAATTGGCTCTCAATACAATAATAATAATAATTTGATGAGAACCAACAACTCTTTGATGCTAATCCTGATCTGCTAGGGTGTCTAGTTACTTGCTTATGCTTGGTCCCCTCTCTTTTCCTCTAAACTCGTTCTTCCCTGACCTTTACCACGCCGAACGAAGTACCACACCGAGGAGCGCGACATATTCTCCCAAAGCCGTTGACGGCGACAGCACAAAGCCATGTCATACCCCAATCTTCCGACTCTGACTCCTCAAAAACATCTCCCCGGAGCTTTCTTCCAGACTCCCGCGCCTAAGAATGTATCGAACACGTCGCTCATATCTCCCACGCCAGCTCCTGCCCCAGCAGAGAGAACTTCGCCAGCTTCTCTTCCGAAGCTTCCTCCGGCCGCATCGAAGTCCCAGAGCCAAACGCTGAGCATTGAGGAGCGTGCTGCAAGCACAGTAAACGATACGCTCGTCCAGGAATCTCGGTATCCCGACCTTGATAGCTACCTGTCTCGTAAGGAAATGTTGATCGCCTTGGTTCGTCTTTCGGTCTGGCTGACAGTTCCTTCACAGAAGGGTTTTCTTCCGATTACGACATCCCCACCTCGCCGTCATGGGCGCCCTTTCAGAAAGTGAAGATGTATAATATCCCCGATCAGATCTTTGATCAGTATAACCGAGCACAGGTTTCCACGAGTATGGGTCTCTTCGCCGAGTTGAATCACGCCTGGGTTGCTATTGACAACGCGCTCTACATCTGGGACTATACGCATCCGAATCCCCAACTGGTCGGGTTTGAAGACCAGCCCAACAGTATCAATGCCGTCAAGCTGGCAAAGCCTCGCGCCGGAGTGTTCCTACCTTCAGTTACCCACCTTCTTGTTATATCAACGACTGCCGAGGTCATCTTGCTGGGAATGGGTTGTGAAACAACGCCGGGGGGTGCGCGACAAGTCAGCTTGTATCAGACCGGCATGTCGGCCTCTATTCGTGGCTTGGATATCCATGTCATCGCCTCGTCGGATGCGACAGGTCGTATCTTCTTCGGCGGCTCTACGGACAACGATGTCTATGAGCTCACATATCAACAGGAGGAACGGTGGTTTCAAGGTAGATGCGCCAAAGTTAACCATACCAGCTCGCGCATCTCGGCTTTCACGCCCAGTCTGAGTTTCACCCAGAAGACCACTGAGACGGTGGAACAGATGGAGATTGACGACACAAGGAGACTTCTCTACACTCTGTCGTCATCTTCGACCATTAGAGTTTTCCACATGAAACCAGACGGTACTTTGGCTTTGGCTATTACCAAACCAGCCATGGACATATACGCGAACATTGGGCACATCATTGCGTCCAATGAGACTCTCAACCCGAAAGTTCCAATTGTGTCCATTAGCCCTATACCAGCCGCTGAGGCCTCGAGATATCATCTAATGGCCACAACCGCAACCGGCTACCGTATCTATCTCAGTGCGACGGCCTCTTATAGCTGGTCGCCTGCCCCAAATGGCACGAATGCGCCGACAAGCATGCAGGCGCATCATGTGAAGACTCCACCTTTCGACAACCCTCCTTCTACGCCGGTGGAGCTGGGTCAGCCACGGTTCCAGACCTCCGGAGCATCTAGGGTTCCCATACATTCTCTCAATCCTACCAGGTTCACCGTTCGATACCCGCCGGGGTATTTTTTCTGCTTCACCTGCAAGGATCCCACGCAGAAGACCGACATACTTTTCATCTCTTCTCCCGACTCTGGTCGAGTTGCTCGCTCTCAAGAGAATGTCATCCCTGGAAAGGCAGCCGAGACAGGCATCTGGCTCTCCCTGGGTAGCAGGGCGGAGGATGTTGGCCTCTGCTCCGCGCCTAGCGCGGCTGCCTTGACCCCAGGAGGATTCGGCAACGAGCTTGCCGTTCAGTTTGACAGCGCTGCGGCCGAGATCGCGATTTTGACCAACACCGGCATTCATGTGATTCGCCGCCGGCGACTCGTTGACATGTTTGCTGCATTGGTTCGGGGTGGTGGTAGTGGCGGTGATGAGGGGCTCGAGGGCGAGGTCAAGAACTTCATTCGCACGTATGGCCGGAGCGAGACTCTTGCGACGGCGCTTGCAGTCGCGTGTGGACAAGGAGTCGAGGTCTCTACGGATTCACGCCTGACTCAGATCAATGATCCCGATGTTTTGGAGTTCGCGCGTAAAGTGTTCATCGAGTACGGAGGCCGGCCGACCGTGAATGAGAACGCGGTCGCAGACAGCTCCACGCCAGCCATCGACACCGTTATCCTATCGCCCAGGCATGCGGGAATCGCTCTCTATATGTCAAGACTACTACGGTCGATTTGGAAGAAGGAAATCGCAAGGGTCGGCAGCGGCCCCAATGGTGCACAGACGATCTCTGCATCTGTGGCGACAACGAAGCTGCAGAGTGTACAGCGTGACCTGTCTGCTCTGCAAGATTTCTTCAAGACGAATAAGAGTTTCATTGAGGGATTGAGCGGTCCTGAAGCCTTGGCCCGTGTGTCGACAAAGCAAGAAGAAACGGCGCTACAAGCCGAACACAGAGCGCTGCATTCGCTGGTTCAGTTGGTTTCACACACCATTGAAGGTATTTCATTCGTCCTGGTGCTGTTCGACGAGCGTGTCGATGAGATTGTTGCAACTTTGCCGGACGAGTCGAAGCAGCGCTTCCTCAAGCTCACGTTTGAAGAGCTTTTCAGCACCAGCAAGGGTCATGACATCGCAAAAGAACTGGTGAAGGGGATTGTGAACCGAAACATTGCTAAGGGCTCCAACGTTGAGACTGTGGCTGACGCCCTCAGGCGACGGTGTGGGAGCTTCTGCAGTGCCGAGGATGTGGTTATTTTTAAGGCTCAAGAGTTGTTGAAGAGAGCGACCGAAGCAGGGGCCAACTCGGAAATCGGCCGGAATCTGCTGAATGAAAGTCTCCATCTGTTCCAACAAGTGTCTGACAGCCTTCCCATGGATTACTTGGTCTCGGCGATCGAGAGCTACATCTCCAATCAGTTCTTTGCAGGTAGGGCTTAACGCCTCAATCATTGATGACAAAGACTAACAACATTTAGGCGCCATCCAACTGGCTCTCAACGTCGCGGCTCGTTCCGACAAGGCTAACATGGCACTGTCATGGATTGTGGACGGCCGTCCTGAAGATGTAGGGATCCATTGTGATATCCATTATTAGGCGGCTTGCTAATCCGCAGCCACAGGATTCTCGACGCGATTACTTTTACTTCAGGAAGCAATGTTATGATTTGATATTCAAGGTCATCATCGCCGTTGACAATCTTGCAGCGCATGATCCGGGTGTGGTTGATGGGCAACTCACAATCATTTCCAAACGCAAGAATGAGGCATATGGCGTGATCTCGGATTCGACAGACGAAGTGTTCTTGACGAGCTTGTATGACTGGTACCTCGAGCAGGGGTGGAGCGATCGTTTGTTGCAGAACAACTCTCCGTTTGTGGTCACATACCTCGAGCGCAAGTCAGCCGATGACCTCGCTCATGCGGACCTGCTCTGGAGGTATTTTGCCCAGTCGCAGCGGTTC
The DNA here is from genome assembly GCF_001078395.1 of Aspergillus udagawae. NCBI lineage: Eukaryota > Fungi > Ascomycota > Eurotiomycetes > Eurotiales > Aspergillaceae > Aspergillus > Aspergillus udagawae. The sequence continues at coordinate 1,726,277 of NW_025091271.1, forward strand.
TACGAAGCCGCCAATGTTCAATACCACCTTGCACAGAGTGCCTTTGCTTTGCCTCTTGCTCGCAGGATTGAATACCTGGGCCGCGCCCGGGCGAACGCCTCAATTTTTACTCCTGATGTGGGCCGGCAGTCCCGGCAGCGCCTCGTTCAGGACATTTCAAATCTCATCGATATTGCCAATATCCAGGACGATCTGTTGCAGCGCCTGAAGGATGACACCCGCATCGCACCCGAGCGCCGAACAGAGGTTCTGAAAGAGGTGGACGGTCCCATCATGGACATCAGTACTGTACGTTCCAGTTCCAGCGCCATGCATTCGGAAGCGATACTAATTTTTGTTACAGCTGTTCAATCAGTACGCCGATCCTGCTAGCTATTACGACATTTGCCTTCAGATCTTCTACCTTGCGGACTATCGCAATTCAGCTGATATCAGGTCGACGTGGCAACACTTGTTCCAAGACCTGCATGATGAGACACTCGCAAAGGGGGAACCACAACCATACGAAGCTGTGATTGAGAAGGTGCGCAGTCTTGGCAGCCGTTTGCGCATGTCCGAGACCGTCTTCCCAATCAAGGACCTCCTACCGATGCTTGAACGGTATGCACTCGAGCACCAGCGTGATGTCGGCCCGCCGACGTGGATTGTTGATCTGTTCCTGGACCTGGGGGTGGCGCACGAAACGATCTACGCCGTGCTGGAAGCGATGTATTACACTGACGAGGCGCCCTTCCACGGATCGAACCGGAAATTCATTGCCAAGGATTTGCTGTACCTGATCGAAGTGTGGTACCACGAGACAGTCCGGCTGGGCGGGATCGTGTTCGGAAGCGACGCAGTCGCGGAGCGTATCTCGGAGACGCTTCTGCTGTTGCAACAGGGCGGGATTGCGCCCGAGCAGATGCAAGCTGCGCATGAGCTGCGCACGCGGATTGCAGAAATTCTGCGGTAATGAGTCAATGGGGTTTATGCTAGTGTACAATCGCGATATGGTAGCTGTTTTATGCATGTCCTTTTGAGTTACTGTGAGCATATGGCGTTATCTTGTTTCCTTATTTTGCACTTCCACTGCGAGACGGCATCGGAGGCTCTTGGTATGAAAAAGGCAAGTCATAGTTTTGCCATTGTCAATGCATCTCTTTTTGAACAAATTGAACAGCAGTCGAAGACCATACTCGGTATCTATTTTTAGAAACCTTAGACTGTCCAAAATGAAGTCATATCATAGTTCATTAGGATTATCTACCGACAATCATCGAGGGTAAATAAAGTAAGCTACTTTCAAGCACCACACGCTAAAAGCAACGCCAACACAAACCAGCAAGTCGAACAAGTCTATCTAAATCACAAGCCTGAATGAGAATGAAACGAAAAAGACCAGTCTAAGAATCCCGACCAAATAACTAACACGCATACCGTCTATAAACAACCGAATCCACGAGCCGAACCGAGGTATCTGTATCAGGGAAGAACAAGAACCCGAAACAAGGAAATGGCCTGGACAGTGGGTAATCTACCCCCTGCGATTTTTTGCGATCGCGATGAGCAAGAGATGTCTGTGGCTTATTCGAACTGATCATAAACAGGGATAGGCTTTTCGCCCAGCGCACACAGCCGGAAGATATGTCTGAGTTTAGCGCCGTAGTCGTCATCGAGGTAGTCGACTATTGCGGAGTCTGTGATCGTCAGCAGACAATACTTAAGCTAGAGTGAGGACAGGGGGATTGGACATACGGATCGTGCAGCGATTATCAAAAATGACGATCGTCTTTGGCTGCCAGCGCACGCGGGCCTGGAAGTCATGGCCGGTCATGACGTGCTGCATTAGGAAGTCGATGAGGTAGCGCTGCTCGGGTTCCTTGAGGCCCTGGATGCGGGTGATGAACTCGCCGTTGATGAAGAGGCATTTCTCGCCGGTGACGGGGTGGATGCGGACGAGAGGGTGGACGGTATCCACGGGGTCCTTGCGGACGAGCCCGCCGGTGAGCCGGGTGTGGTTGATCATTTTGGCGGAGGAGTGCACGGCGCGCAGGCCGTCGAGGAAGGAGGTGAATGTTGGGGAGAGGCGTCTAGACGACTCGGTCAGTTTTCGATTAGAAAGAAGGAGAGAACGGGGGGACCTACTTGTAGGCCAAGTCTGTCGCTGCGAAGACGGTGTCGCCGCCTACTTCGGGCCCTTCGAGGAGGCCCAGCATGACGTAGCCCGGCGGCTGGATCTCATAGCTCACGTCCTGATGCCAGAGGGTGGTGGTGGTACGCTGCTCGAGGAAGCGCGCGATTTCCTGACGGTTGCCGTCGCGGTGGATGATATGGAATCCGGGGTGATTGCGCACCGTCCCGGACACGGGCTGGTAGTTTGGTTTCCCAAAATGGCGCATGAACTGCTCCAGCTTGTCTGGGCCGGCGTCGATGAGATCCTGCGCAGGGAAGGCGACGACCTTGCGCTCCGAGACTAGCAGGGCCAGCTCGTCCTTGGCGGCGTCGGAGAGCTGGCTCAGCTGCACGCCTTCCACGACACTCCCGATCTGGGGCTGGATGTGCGTGACTTTGACACCGGGGGTGAGCAGGTTGCGCTTGCTCTTGTCTTTCACGCGCAGGGCAGGATCCTCGTATTTGAAGGGCGGCAGAGGATCAAACCAGATCTTGTCCCATGTGGGGAGGTACTCTGGGTATCTGGTACGTGAGGTGGATTCCTTGGTAACATCGACATAGGGGATGTTGATGTCGTAGCTGATGGGGATCTCTTCCTCGTGAGGATTGACAGCTTGTGGTTTGCTGGGTGGTGTGACGGGGGCTGAAGCAGGCATGATTGAACGGAGAATGGGATGATGGACAGGAAATTTTAGATAGGACAATGCTGAAAATGGCCCCGTCAAGCGAAACTTTTATTCATGAAGATGAAACAGAAGCCAAGATGAAATGGTCACGCAGGAAGAATCTTGTTCTTTCAGCTGGTGAAGAAGACCTTGTGAGGCTTCTTGAGTATATACTCAAAGGCGAGGTCTGATGCTGCAGAGGAAAAAGAAAAGAAAAGTCTAGATGTCGAGGCGAGGACGGCAATGGAATAAATAGAGAACTCTGCCGATGATAGATAAAACAAAAACATAAAATATCAAGAAAGATAAAAATATAAAACAGAAATGATAATCTTAATCAAGTACCAAGTATCATACGGAGTCAGTAATAGCGTCCGCCTCCACCAAGTCGTCATCTGGCGATAAAGACACAGTAAGTACGAACGCACATACCGACATACTTGCATACATAAAGCAAGCCGAGCAAGATATCAAAGGTAAATCGAAATAATCTAATTCCAATGTTTTAGCCAAGTGGATGACATCGTCGCCATGGCGCCAATGATCTCGTTGCAATGGTGTGCGTCGCAAAAAGGGCCGTGACTAGACTAGATAGACTAGGAAACTCATTATTTCCCTTTCATCTCCGGGCCGGGGACTTGTAACCAGATTAATTGAATTCAAAAGAAATCAGATAATAATTCAATTAGGTTGCATGTTCATGCAGTTACTCTCAGTCTTTTGTCCTGAGTCTTGAGATGCAGGATAATCGCCATAAAGGGGGAGAGTTAGTCTATAGAGGGGCAGCGACAAGCCCAAAGAACTTCATACTTCAAGAGTTCCAAATTCAAAGTTCAGACCAGAAAAGCGAAGAAAGAAGAAAGAAAAAAGAAAAAAGCGGTCAAGGGCCCAGGAAAGGGTCCATCTGGCTCCAAGTCTATCCTTACTGACATCCTCATTCTCATTACTGGGGGCCCGTTGGAGAGTCCTCCCATAGCTTTGCACCACCTCGAGCAGATGTGACTGCTTGTAATGATGATTGGTTCTTTGTTTCTGTATTATATTGTTAGAATCATGTTCCGACAAGGATATTATAATACTAATCAATATTATCCTTGTCAAATATTATACTCTGTAATGAAGGAAACTAGCTCCTCGGCCCTAACCCAAGCCCCCAGGAGCTAGCCTAGGTATCGTGGAATACTAACGGGTATGTTCGACGGTAGATTCCCACCTAACCATCTACAGTAACCATGCCCTGCTCCCGTCAAGTTCCGGGAAATTGGCTCTGTCTCAATTTGTCCTCTGTCCTCTGTACTCTGTAGATAGCTGTACTACTCAATGGGGTAGTCTATTCGCTTCTGATGCCGTTTCACCGCTTAATCTGCTCATAATGCAGAAATCCCATCAGTGATAACGCAGTCGATAGAAACCGGGTGGACCCTGTCGCAGCATACGAAGTACGGAGGACAAAACCAGCCAAGGAACGGAGCCGTTGACTCTAGTCGTAGTAGCAGCAGCTGCAGCTCGGTAGCAGAGCTCTGCTATCTTGCATACTCCTTGCATCACTTGCTAGAACCTAGGCTAGGGCCCGATACGGATACAGATGACCGAGAATTTAGCACAGTTCTCAGTACTGCGGGAGTAGTGAGTAACCCCGGCTATTGCTCGTACCACTACCGTGATTTAGTTCGCAGACTAGAACTTGTCTACGGCAATTTGACTGTGCATCGTGAGTGGTGGGTTTTTATTACTGCTGCTGATAAGGCAAGATGCTCTCGATGTGATGCAGCCGACTTGGCTTACATTATTGCGGAGTGTCTATCACTCTTTCATTGAGTGATGAGAACCCCTGGATAAACTCGTCTTGATCGCTAAATTTCGGCTGAACTATGCGCATTAGCTGATTTGGTTGATTGATTTTCTTTGCTCTGGCCTAGTATTGGGCCGAATCGCCGTCGCCTAAGCCTAACCTGACTGCCTAAGGCATGCATGTTCCTTGGGCCTTGTCGTCGCTCTCAAAGCCTGAGTCTCAGACTAGAAACGGAGGGGACCAGGATTGGGAAGCTATTCCATCTTCCCCGACCACCAGCTCCATTCTGAGATTCAAGACCATGTGGACCAGAACTTGGAACTGGATGGAACACTCGCTTTCGGGATTCCCCAGCGTCCCACTCTCAGTTTGAACGGGCGGCGTAACGGAACTTTTTCTGCTTGGTAACATAACAGATGGACTGATGCATCGCATCATGACAGCGTAGAATATTCCCATTTTCCAACCCGCCTATGAATCAGTCCCACCTACGCTTGTTCTAAGCCAAGACTTACCCTTCTGTTTCTTTTCGGGAACGTAACTCAACGCCCGTGGTTTATCATAGTTCCCCACATGGCATCGTGGCATTTGGCCGTCGAACTTTGGACACGACGCCTTACGAGTCTAAGGTGGATTTCCGTCCTCAAGAGATAGACAGCAGAGATACGAGCGATGATAATGTACGTCCCTGTAGCTGTAGCCTGTAGCAGAAGCATGAAGTCTCATGCAATCTGCAGTCCGCATCAGAATATCCGCACCCGGTTGCAAACGAGACCGGCAAGATAATTCACTCATTTGTACTCTGTACTTCTGCCGGATTGCCTGAATTCATTCTGTTTCTGTTGGTACTGATAGCCCCGTACTTACGCCAGTGATGTAAGACCTACTGGATGAGATCGAATAGATCGAGTCTCAGGTCCCAAGGATCGCACATGGCGTGACGAGTCGACGACAACGCCGTTCAGCTTTTGAACTTCTTAACCTCTAACCCCTGATAGTACTTCGTAGTCGGTTTGCTCTTACGAAACGATATCCGGATATGGTCAATGAATGGCAATCGTGACGCCAGCCGGGCCGGTGTGGCCCAATTTCCACTGGAAGGATTCGTTTGTTTTTATAAATTATTACCATGTCGCGTGTCTTCGTATATTGCACTCTCTATCTAATTTTGGGCAAAAAAGGAGTGTGGATTGTCGAATCCCGACGCCCAAAGTTTCGCCCCAAACATCCGGGGGGCTCGCCGTCTCACGTTTCAACTTCAAGGTCCCCTGGAGACCGACTAGCTGGCTTTTGTGTGCGATAGATTAAAGCCGGAAGGGCGTGGGCTGACGCTAACGGTGTGCTAACCTAACCTGCAATGTTTGTCACTTTGGTCTGCGTAGATAGCCAATGCACGATGAATATTTCGACCAGGATCGGCCGGTCTAAATCGTAAATTATGGAACATTGACTAAATTAGGAGCTAGTAAGTAATAACGTCGAGGAAATTGCCTCGATCATATGCTTGATCCTTCAATGCATACAAACCGACAGTGACAGGACAGGAGACTGTAAACAGTAAAATGTATCCTTCGCATAATGGGCTGAAGAGAGCGAATCATCGTAATTGAAGATGACGAGGTCTGCTGGACGAGCGTGAACATCTGTCGTCCATCGTCAGTCTCGCTCCGCCAAAAGGAGACGACGCGACGACTTGGAAGTTGACTCTTTGTCCGTCGATGACAAATGCTCAGTCTCAGAATTGCGGTGAGAGCCGTCTGTGACTCCCTCTGCTCGGTCAAACGGCCAGGGTCAAAGGATCATCAAGACAAGTGCTGATCGCAGCAGATCGCTGTTTGGAGTTTGGGCTACGAAGTCCTCCGGAATTGACGTCTGTATTTCTTAAGGCAGAAAAGAACGACAGACGTTGATATAGAGACAGAAAACAGAAAAAGCAAAAACAGCGATCTCTTCTCGAACCATGGACGGAGCATGTCCGGATACTAAGTACTACTGGGACGGAGCAGGTGGGCTAAATCTAAGGTACCCGACTGTGTAGTGTGTATCCGTACCATAGTAGGACACGATCCGCGGTAGCTAAGCTTAACTTCTGCTTAGTGTTTACTTTGGAGTCTGAGAGCGTGCAGTCGAAAAAGCAATTATCTCCCTAGCTACTCCGTACTATCCTCGGAACACTCCCTCTCAATACGAACCTCTCTGGAATATTCCAACCCAGCCCTTCGGGACTCACTTCGGGACTCACGAACGGCGGGTTGGTACATAGCTTGCTTTTGCGGAGGAGGTCACATGACCGCGCGTGGTTCCGGTGTCTGGATCATATTCTCGACGCTGCGTAGTCGCGACTTACTGTAGAGCTCCAACATATCATCTGTCGCTCAACTGCTTCAGGATATCCATTTCGCAGTGAATCTCGATAGAATAGAATCACCATGCCATCCCCACCCCCCTCCGCCTCCATTTGGAGCCGGAAACGCGACCTCCTCTATCTCATCTTCTTCATCATCCACATCCCCACCATCTTCAGTAAGTGAAGCCACACTCAAATACATATAAATCCAGCTAATTGCAGGCGCAGTGGTCGACGCCGTTCCCCTCCTCCCGACAGCTCTCCAAACAAACCTCGCGCACCAAATCCGCGCCTTCTACATCGCCTCCTACCAAGACAAGTTCTTCGCCCAGCCCCCTCCCCCCTGGTTCACCGCGTTCATCGCCATGGAGGTCTTCTACCACGCCCCGCTGAGCATCTGGGCCATCCCCGCTTTGATACGCGATAACCCCATGGTTCCCGTCCATCTGCTTGCGTTTGGCGTGCAGGCCTTTGTGACGAGTCTGGCCTGTCTGGTGGAGGTGTGGAGCTGGGCGGATCGCACGGTCGCGCAGAAGAGGAGTATTACAATGCTTTATGGGCCTTATGTTGCTTTAGGTATAGTATTCTATTCTACTCTGTGTATGATTTTCTGATTGCGGGACTGACGTGTGTCTATCTAGGGGCGTTCATGGCGCTGGATATGGTCTTTAGGCTGAGGGGGAGGCTGTTGGGGAAGAAGAAGCTGGCGTAGGCTTTTTGTGGATGGTGTGCTGCATAGCGGGTTGTTTAATGAAACTGTTACCATTTGATACCCTATGAAATTGGTTGGAATGTTTGCTGCTGTTGTTTGTGAGCTCGCTAGAAATATAATACATTGCTTACATGGCTGGTGTTTCGATTTTCGAGCTTAATAATCGAGAATGTGTCGAATATTCTACAATATGCGTTCGCGGCATAGATGTGTATTTCACTGCAGCAACGTTTCATGACCTCTATCTTACAAAACTGCCACAACATAACTTGGACATCTGTGGTATCGTCGCTCGGTTGTCGAAAGTCTAGAACACTACCAAGGTATGTGTCACACGCAAGCAAGGGCATAGACCTCTCCTCAAAAGCAGGTGCAGAGGTCTAGACGGACCAAAGTCGGTTGCGATTTTTCGAGATAACGGTCTAGGAGTCGGATGATCCCGGTATAGATGCATAGTATGTCGTGTTCCAAAGTGGCCTGCGGGTGATATCACATGTCAAATCAAAAATCCAATCGCTCCATCAAGGTCCCCATTGGCTGCATCCAATGCCCGAACGGCCTCCTCCCGAGTGAATCCGAGCTCAGTGATTTTCGCAATCGAGTCCTGCGGCCAACGGGACGACGGCGCCGGGCGGATGTTGATCCTAGGTGTCGATGATGACGGAGCAGCCGCTGACGTGCCAGGCCCGCTGGCCTGGTGTGTGACCGCACCGGTTCGAGCGCCGACTTCAGCGCCGTCGGCACCCTTGACGATAGGTTCGTCCTCAAAGCCTTCCTGCAGCTCCTTGGGGATATCGGCCTCACCGAGGAAAGGCACGGCTTCATCTTGGATGACCAGGGCACCCTTCTTCAGGTCAATGCACGCCTGATGTCGCTTCAACATATCCAACCCAAGGAGTAGATCGATGTGTTTCCCTTCCATCACGGTGAAGGAGCAGGGCAAAAACATGCTTCCAATCTTGATCTGCGCGGAGTGCACCCGACCCAGAATGGTTGCCGTTCCCACACCCTTTGCAATCCCCCCATACCGCCGGTCCACCAGTCGCATTATGTTGCATGCGGTCGCACACTCGGGAGACATGATGGTGACTTGCGCTCCGGAATCGACAAACGCATTGACCTTGTGGCCGTTGACCTCAACAGGAATGTACAGCATTGTCACGCGGCCAAATGCTGTGCTCTCGTTAGTCTTTGATAGCTAGCCTCAGATCCGCTCCTACTTACATTCGGGATGATGCTCCATGGCAGTGTGAAGATTTTCGGTCACTGCATTCTGTCGAATGATCTCCTCAATCTCCCTCTGATTCTCCGGATTGAAAGGATCGGCATTCAACATGGCGATGCGCGCCTCCTTTTCTGCTTCCATTTGTGCCTCCCGGCGTTGTTGTGCCATTAGGACATCGCGGAACCGCTGCGCGTCGTTGGCAGCATCTGCCAGCTCGGGGTTCTGCCGTCGGACAGCCTCTCGCACGCGAGGGTCACCTAGGATATGCAGTCGGATTGTCTCGGGGTCGGGAGTCATAGCTTGCCGCCGCTGAAGGTTCTGCTGAGCCGCTGCACTAGGGCCGCCTCCTACACTGCGAGCAGGCACCTGAGGGCTCCGCATTGCAACGTGAACGCCTAGCATGTCCCCTTCCCCAATACCGATCTGCTCCAAAGTCTGTGCATCATTTCCAAGTAGTTGGTTGTTATATACGAGGCGCTGAGTATTTGTGGGTATGGATGTTTCGCTCTCAACGATAGCCTTTAGAAGCTCGACCGTCATATCCCCGCCGACTTCGAGGGAGATGATGTCAGAGTCGGCCTGGTCCGGTCGAATAACGCTGACAGTGATGCGCCTGAGCGTAGAAGAGAATCTGTTAGCAACAGACGAGGCAAGGCCCACTGGGGTCCAGGTTCAGCCCGACTGACTCACATTGTGTTGGAAGGCGTGCGGTGCGGGGAAAGCTTCTTAGCTTGATCGCGAGCCCAGTCAGATAATGATACGTCTTAGTTCTTCAGGTTGCTTCTGTGATGAGGCGTAATGTACAAAGCGAGAATGTCAGGTAGTGTAACGGAGGAAAGTAATCGAGAAAAAGTTCTAGGCAAGGTGGTCATACAGGGACAAACGGAGGATGATGAGAGGGGCGTCACAAAGAAGATGGAGGGTAAGAGAGGGGAAGAGTTGAAGAGATGAAGGAAGAAGAAAGGCAGGAGGACAGGGCGGTTATACGAGGTGACTAAGGTAGCTCTCAAGGAGGAAAGAAATGGGATGGTGATTTGATGAGCGATATGAGGGTGGTGGGAGAGGAACAAAAGCGTTGCGCTTCTGGTGATGTGCAGCTGATGGCGGAGGTCGATTTCCGGCAGCCCGCCCGATTAGGTATTATCATATTATCTATCTGGCCCTCTTGACAGGCAGCCAACGTGTGTCATCATCGTCTCTTCCCTCCTCTCTTCCTTTTTCTTTCTACTTCTACCCAACTCGCCCAGATTCCATTTGGATTATTCATCCCTCTTCAGTCGGGATGTTGATATATAATCACGTCCGTTATTATAACCTACTATGCACTACCTGCAAGGCTGCGGTTGGCACCATCCCTGCGATGCCGACTAGGGCCTCATCGACGGCCATTGAGCTCTGAATCAGGGATAGACTACCCTGTATCTACACGCAACCATATAGCAAGCTCTTTTTTTTTTTTTTTTTAATCAACCGCAATGAGATGATTGCGGCGGATATTTGTGCCGTGCGCCTCTGATGCGACCGCAGCCTAAAACCCCTCTCGACATCTGCCTTTCTAGAGGTTGCAGCGTACATGATTTTACCCTGGCCTGATGCCACGAGGACAACAGTTTCTGACATCATCAGCCGCTCGCCAGGGACGTCTCGCGATTTTGGTGATTTCATCTAAAGTCACGGTAGTCGAGCGATGACTGAGCACCAGAATATCAGGAACCGCTGCAACTGGTCTGTGTCATCAGCGATCAAATGTCAACAGAACAATTATAAAGGCGTCTGTTATCTACCTTAGGCGTTGACCTCGGAGCAATCGCCGATATTATTGATCGTCCTTGGCGTACATTGGAATGTCAAATCTGTCACTCCCTGTCAAATTAGCTCCGTTGCATCGTCTGACCCCACCTGAGAGCCACAGGGGATACTTCGTGACCTACGGAAACGTGTCCTCCGACGTGCGGGGAGCAGTTTTCCAGATAGTACTTTTGGAAGCAAGATCGTGTACTTTGCGAGGCTAGCAGGATACCGCTGCAGCTAGATCCTAGGGTGTTTGACACTGAGACGATTGATTTGGTTCCACTCAGAGGCTGAGAAGATTGGTGGGTTGCGGAATCCCAGATCATAATTGCCTTCAATATGAGCCGGGCCAATAATGTACACGCTCACAGCTCGTACGGCGATAGTAGGGGCTTTTGGATAGTTGTGCGTTGAGCAGAAGTACTGGCGACTTTTCTATCAGCCTGACTCTATAGGAATGATGGTACTAGGCAGTATAGAATTACTTCAGGTTGTTACATGCTATTGGTGAAACGGAACGAGCGAAGTGGTACATACATGGCATTTTCATGACGGCGCGCTCAAAAGTCGTGAGAGACAGCCCTGTCAAACTTCTACTTCACCATGTGCTACTCCAGACGCATGGCTGATGACACATCAGGCACTCCTTCACCTTCGACCAGTTTTGCACCTACAATTTGATCGACCGGAATTTCTGCCAGCCGCGAAATGATATGCTGCAGGGTTGGCAGCGACTCCCAGCCCAGCGCATCAATCGCGAAGGAAGCTTTGGTCGTTTTGCGCACTCGTATCACCTTGGACGGTACCACCTTGGATTCTGCTGCATGCGGTACGAAGACTGGATACTCAGCCTCCGCCTGTCCTTTGCGATCGCGACCGACCTTGGGAATATAACGGTACACGAGGATACCATCGCTGGGTTCCCCACCGATAACACCGGGGTCATTTTCTGGGTCCACATCCTCGAGGCTTTCCAGGTGGAAGTGTCCCCAGACGGCACCTTGCCAACTGGTCTGAAGATGATAGGAATCTTGCCGCTCGTGTGCATTGATGGCCGTGTAGAGCTTGGGCATGCCGAGTTCCTCTCTGCCACTGACGATAGGATCGGCCAGGTCCTCAAACAGGATAGGCATGTATGTGCCCTTGACGACCTCGCCATCGGCTTTCGTGTACTGCACGCCTTCAATGTATAGTCCCAGATGGCGGTATCCACCACCGCCCAGCCAGTCCATTCCGTTCAGCGTTGTTTGTGAGAAGCTTGCATAGGCTACAGTCCCAGGACTACTGAAGCTGTATGACTCGTTCGGCAGCAGGTTTTGGAGCAATGTGCGGCTGGTTCTGAAGCGGAATGATGCTGTCTTGAAGGTTGATCTCAAAGACTTCGCCGCACGATCTTGGCCATAAAAGTCCTGCCTTGGGCCCGGCATTGGTCCGAAGACGATGGGCTGGCGCCAGTACATCCGCGGGGTCTTGGCCCAAAGATACTTGCGCAGAATCTGTGTGGAATGATCGAACTCGTCATGGCCGTAGATGTAATTCATTATCGCTTGGGCTGAGATGAGTCAGCCATGGCTTTTCTTGAAGGTCCAAAATCGGACAGGGGCTTACATTCAGCTGGTGGCAGCGGACCATGCGCGGAATCCCGTGTCATTTTCTGAACGGTGGTTGCTCGCTCATGGCGGGCTTGGTTATAGAGCTTCAGACGCTCGGGAATCTCGTGCCGCTGAACACCATTCGACAGCATAACACCAAGTGATACGCCATCCTCAATAGCCATGGCCCCTCCAGACCCACGATAGGGCAAGAAAGGATGGGCCGCATCTCCAATGATCGCCATCGAACCTTCCACCCAGGTGGGAAGCGTGTCCATATCCAACAACGGCCAGATTCTCAGCGTTTCGGCCTCCGCCTTGCCCAGCAACTTGACCACCAGCGGGTCAAAGTTTTTGTACACCTCAATCAAAGCATCCTTGCCGGCCAACTGATTCCAATCCGTGCCTGTCTGAATGGCAGACATTGTACTGGGGTGCAGGCAAACAAAGTTCAGGGTCTCGTTATTCTGGCACGGATAGATGACCAATCTCCGATCAGGTGAGTCCCACATGTCGATCACACCGCGATCCTGAGCGAGTTCTCGAGTTTCGAGGTCGTCCAGTGCCGCCTGGCGCGACATTAAGAACCGGAATGCATTCCTGCCTGAGTCATAGGGGGCAATGTTGCTGGCGCCGGGCAATTTGGGTCGCGCAACGGAATGCACGCCGTCTGCGGCGATGACGACGTCACCCTGAACCACCTGTCCGTCCCCGAGTGTGACGGTGGCACGGTGCGGATCAATGTCAACAACTTTGCTAGAGGTGTGCAGCTCAGCGGGAATGCCGGAGCCTAGTGCCAGAGCAGCAGCCTTGAGACCTTCATGGAGATGGGCGCGGTGTACTAGAAGCCATTTCTGCGTGTTGGTTGTCAGCATCGCTAGGCATCAAGCAGGACAATGAAAGCGGCTCACGTTTCGCCACATGCTGGCGAGCTCGGTCACTCGAACGATTCCAAGGACCTTGCCGTCGGTTGAGCGCTCACGAATCTGTCAAGTCTTTAAGCATTTGGCCTTGCCTGACCTGGCCGATGTTGAGCACGAACCATTTCTGCTTCGACCGCTCCGAACTTGGTCGCATCCACCCCGAGCCGTAAAAGGACACTGTTGGCATTTGGAGAGAGGTGAATGGCTGCTCCGATTTCATTCGCAAAGCGGCTTCGCTCGAACAACTATGAACGTGTCAGACTTAGAGTTCACTCCAGATTCGAAGGAGAACGCCGAGCAGGATTCACTCACGGTGACGCGGTGGCCTTGTCGTCTGAGAGCAATAGCTGCAGTCAAGCCGCCAATACCAGCTCCCACTATCAGAATTTGGAGGCTATCCTGGTTGGTCCCGTTCAAGTCGTTGCTCCCCATGGTGGTTGAAACTCCTGGTCGGAACTTACAAAACGGAAGCTGTAAATGTAACTTTCCTTGAAACAGGGCCTCTCCCTAACTTAGCCTGGCTCCGCTTTATTTGAGAAATTTGAACGCAGAGTAGTAACATGCCATTGCCCCCGCTTCGAGGAGAAGTCGAGGAGACATCGTGGGCGGCCATCGGCTCCGCATTTCGGCTCCACATGCGCAGAGGATAGAGAGCAGTCACCCGCTGATGCGGACATAAGCCCTTTGACGGATCGGATAGCGGGACTAAATTGTCTTGTGTTTATAATTTAGTTATCACACATGCTATCGGGAGCAACACTTCCTTCCCTTTCATCTCAGATTCTCAAAAGCCAAGCGACGTCATGCCGAATCCAGTTCGTGAAGACATCACCACGAGGGATGATACTTCATTCCCCTACATCTTTGAGCAGAATGTCACCATCCAGCTGAAGGATGGCTCCGGTCTGGTGCGCTGCAATGTCTATCGTCCCAAAGACCTTGAGAGGGCTCCCGTTCTGGTTACTTACGGGCCGTACGGCAAGGACATTCATTACCGAGAGTATGCATGGTCTTATTGCGCCGCTGTTCAAGTACCCTGATTGCTGACCCGGCTAGTTTCCACCCCACATCATTCAGCGAAGTCAACCCCGAGCACCACTCGGAGCATTCCGCGTGGGAGACGCCCGACCCTGGTTTCTGGACCAAACATGGCTATGCGGTTGTTCGAGCGGACGAGAGAGGAACAGGTCAATCACGGGGCAAGCTGGATACCATGTCACGCGAAACCAGCGAGGCTTTTTTCGACGTCGTCGAGTGGGCGGCGGAACAGCCATGGTCGACCGGTAAAGTCGGTCTGCTGGGTATCAGCTACTACGCGGGTAGCCAGTGGAGAGTAGCCGCGCGCCAGCCCAAGGGCCTCACCTGCATTATCCCCTGGGAGGGCATGTCGGACTACTATCGGGACCGTTGCCGTCATGGAGGCATTCTCAGCAACTCCTTCATCAAATTCTGGTGGGACCGGCAGGTTGTCAGCAACCAGTACGGTCTCCCCGGTCGCGCAGCGCGTAACTGGGGCCCCGATACCATTGAAGGCGACCTTCCGGAGAGGGAGCTGGAGGCCAACCGACAAGATCAGACGCTCGACAACGCCAAGAATTATTTCCGCGATGATATCTACTACGCGTCCAAGGAATATACACAGTCTGACATCCAGGTGCCATTGCTCTCCGTCGCAAACTGGGGTGGTATTCTTCTGCACCTGCGGGGAAATGTGGAGGGCTACACGCAGGCAGGCAGCGAGCTCAAGTACTTGCGATTTATCACCGGTCGACACGACCTTCCATTCTACTACAAGGAAGAAGTCGAGATTCAGTGTAGCTTCCTCGATGCGTTCCTCAAGGGTGATGATCGTGTCGGCTGGAGCAACGGAACGGCGCCAAAGGTAGACATTGTTCTCCGCAAGGGTAACGTCGGGTTCGACAATGCGGAAGCCGAGAAACAGTTTCCTCGTCGTGTTGAGAATGAATGGCCCATTGCTCGGACGCAGTACACCAAGTACTACCTGACGTCCGACCGCGAACTGGTCACTGAAGCCAGGCAGGAACGACCGGTGAAGATCACCTACCGTGCTCTGGGAACATTGGATAACCCCCAGCTTGTGCAATTCACAACTGCGCCATTTGAGGAGGAGACGGAGATCACCGGACATATTGTCGCGCATTTGAATGTGTCGATGAGCCCTGACCCGGGTGCACCGACACCGCGGGACATTGATCTGTTCGTCACGTTGCGGTACATCTCACCTGAGGACAAGGAGGTCTTCTACACCGGCACGGCAGGCGACCCGGTACCTCTCTGCAAGGGATGGCTGCGTGTCAGCATGCGAAAGGTGAACAAGGAGCATTGCCGTCATCGAACCTATCTGCCCCACCGCGACTACTACTCCACCGATGTGCTGCCAGTGATTCCGGGCGAGGTGTACGGGGTCGATGTGGAGGTGTGGCCCACGAACGTGGTCGTGGAGAAAGGGGGCAAGGTCGTTTTTGAGGTTTCGTCTGGGGACACCCAGGGCTGCGGTGTTTTCCAGCATAACTCCCCGACTGACCGGTAGGCCGCCTTTTCTCACTGGTCTTTATTTATGCTGACTTGGACAGAGCACCGGAGAAATTTCAGGGTCAGAACCATATCAACTTTGGACATGGCGATAACTATGTGGTCCTGCCCATCGTTCCCCCGAAGGCATACAGATATGACTGAGATGTGATAGTTGCATTCGTATGAATATACCCCATGATTAGATGAATCGGAAGAGTCCGGCTGTCGCTCCTAGATTGATAATCCTGCAGGAAGTAGACTCCCGGCCGAAGCGCTAGGGCGAGAGAGAACCCTAACAAATCTCCGCTCCCGATGTGGTCCCGAAACAACGATAGTATGCCAATTGGAGTATTACACAAACATGAAACTACAGTAGGAGGGGTATAACTACTTCAATCCCCTCTGTATCTTACACAAACACACAAGACAGAAACACAACGTCCTCTAATTCTACCCATATCCCAAGCCATACTATCCGAAATGTCCTCTCAACCCAAGAACATTCGGCCCCTCAAACGCTATATCACCACTCACGATGTCTCCGGCAAGGCCATCTTCTCCGGCGCTCTGTCCGAGGAAATGCCCGTAACCACCATCCCGGATGGCGCCGACTTCAGCCTCGCGTACACGTCCTCGCACTTCCCCGCCAAGCTCAACAACGAGGCCGACATCCCCGAGTACGCGAGCTACCTCTCG
Organism: Aspergillus udagawae; assembly: GCF_001078395.1. Lineage (NCBI taxonomy): Eukaryota > Fungi > Ascomycota > Eurotiomycetes > Eurotiales > Aspergillaceae > Aspergillus > Aspergillus udagawae. The sequence continues at coordinate 1,742,706 of NW_025091271.1, forward strand.
AACCCGCCTGGCATCGTGATCAGCACGGGCTCCGTGTGCCGGATCGTGGATATGCAGCCTGGGGCGACGAGCCCGATGCACCGCACCGTGAGCCTGGACTATGGGGTTGTGCTGGAGGGGGAGGTCGAGCTTGTCCTGGACTCGGGGGAGACGAGGCTGATGAAGAGGGGGGATGTGAGTGTGCAGCGGGGGACAAACCATGCGTGGAGGAATACGAGTCAGACGGAGTGGGCGCGGATGCTGTATGTACTTATGCCGGCTGAGGAGATAGAGATTGGGGGGAAGAAGCTGGGAGAGGATTTGGGGCATATGGGGGTTAGGGCTAGTACTTGATTCTGTTTCTGCTTCTGCCCTGCCTTGTGAATCGAATGGATGGTTTTATTTTAACATTTTGATTGTGAGAGGAAATGAAGTACTTGTAGACTGGTATTGTCTGCTAGACGCGTACTGGACGGCTCAGACAGATGCTGATATGATTAAAACTCCCCTCCGATATCATACCGGAAGATCCGGTCGTTGATTCTTCCCCCTGTGAGCCTCCACAGGCGAGCAACAGCCTATGGATAGTTAGTAGACCCCTGGGTGACGTTCATGAAACTGGGCTGAACCGACCGCGTTCAACCACACCCCGTGCAGCATCACCTGGATAAACACAAATTCTCCGGGGTTGCTCCCCGCCGGTCTCTCGCTCTGGTCTAGGTCATGGTTCGCAGGACGGTATGCTGGTACGCGACGGTAATTCGACGGCCAGTTGGCGGGTTGAGCTGCTTGCGAGAGAGGGGCTTGTCCAGACGCCTGGGGTTCTTCGCTGCCGCTATGGTGGAGTTCATAGTCGGCGAGGATGGAGAGGGAGTTGGTGCTTGTCTGGGTGGTTGTAGCTGTTGTCGCCATGTTGACTCGAGTTTGTAGTCTTCAGATTCTTGATAATAGTCGAGGAGAATGTATGTAGGATGTGGTTAGATCTCGACAGCATTACCTGTAGTCTTGCACAAGATACAACATACAATCGGGTTATTCGGAGATATGGCCTTGGGAAATGAACAGAGGCTAAGATGGCTCCCCCACATTTTTATCCGTTCGGAGATACAAAATCGAAGGACCAAGAAGATAAATTAAAATGGTCGACTGATCTTTGGCCCTCGGGTTGCCCTCATTTGCAGCTCCCCCACCTCCCGAAGCGGAGTAGCTGACTGCACGCTGCAGCATAGTTTGATTAGGATATGAACATAGGAGAAAGTTTCCTCTGAGAAAGGCTTTGGACCGTCTGAATCTGACTCTGGGTACTGACATTGTATCTTCTTTGTAGTGACTGGACGGTGCAACACATCTTGACCGGCAACGATGGTCTCCTCACAGTTCTCCCGGCTACTCGCAGCAGAGATCGACGGCCGTACCCAAAACACCAGATATTGTCAGAATGAGTTCCATCGCCTCCAATCGGCCCTCAGCCAGCACATCGACGAGATCCAAGACGCCATCCAGAAAGACTCCGGGAATGAACCCGAAGAAGTCCGCGCGGAGCTGTGTCTCGCGCTCAAGGAGATCCGCACACACTACCAGACACTGAGTCTGGAGAAGGACCTTGAAGAGGAGTATCGCGTTGTAGCTGGCAAGGACAATGCGGACGCGAAGCGCGGCGCAGGCATCGTCTACATTGTCCCCAGCACACATACCATGTTTTATTCCATTGTCTCAGCGCTCAGCGCGGCATTGGCGGCTGGCAATTGTATCATTCTCGAGGTGCGTTTGACTCTCTCAGAGATCAAGTGAGATAGACTGACGGTAGCAGTTGATGAAGAATACCATGGTACTGCCAGCTGTGCTGCGCAGAATTCTCTCCCAGGCCCTAGACGCGGATACCTTCGCCATCAGCGAAGAGAGACCCGATGCTGCTTTCCTCAGCAGGGTGCTCATGGTCTCCCAGACCGGTTCCGCGCCGCTCGCCGAGCGCAGTCTGCTCTCGCCTGCGAACGCGCGAACTGTGGCTGTCGTCGACAGAACGGCAGATGTTGCAGCCGCAGCTGAAGCGTTGGTCGCCGCGCGTTTCGCCTTTGGTGGCCGGTCGATGTATTCCCCTGATATAGTGCTGGTTAATGAGTTTGCGATGAAGCGGTTTGTCGAGGCGGCTATCCAACAGGCGTCCAGATATCTGGCTGGCCCGAATGGAGAGACACGCCAGGGAGCGTCGAATCCCCGTCGGTTCGGTCCAAGTGCCTCGCTTCTGGATGCTGCGCATAAGGACGCGGGTGCTCGCGTGCTAGTCTCTGGGTCTGGATGGGGGGTGGTGGAGGTCCATGATCGGTATGCTTCATCCTGTTGACGGTGGCTGCGGCTAACGTTGACTACTATAGAAACTCGCCTCTCCTGACGAAAAAGGTGCAGGAGAAAGTGCTCATCCTTCATCCTGTGACAAGTCTAGATGACGCTATTGACGTTAGCAACTCGTAGGTCGCGCTTCTTTCCCTAGTCTATTATCGCTGACGTCTTCAGGAGCGGCACACTGGCAGCGACATACGCGTTCGGCAGCCCCTCCGCTGCCAAATATATCACTCAGTTTATCGACGCCTCCATTTCGTGGATTAACCATGTCCCCTTCGACATGCTCAGTAAGTCCTCCTTTCCGTTCCATTGCATCCAGCTAACTGACTCAGTTGGCCCGGCCTACCCCATCAACATGGCCCCCAGCACCGCAACCCGCTACACGCCCGCTCTCTTCCAGGTCCCCCGGCCCCAGTTCGTCGCCGAAACAAACAACTCCGCTCTGGTGAAAAGTATTCTCGACCCCTCAGACGCCACGAAATCGGGAAACGCCTGGCGCGAGGCCCTTGCCGCCTTGCCGTCTACAGGCCAGCGCCCCGGCTGGAGAATCGGGTTCTTCGAGCAAGGGATAATCACTGGTGGGGTGGTTACGCTTGCGACGTTGGTAGCGGCGGTGTCAACTGTGGGGTGGTACACCTTTTCGTATGTGAGGAGGTTGCGTGCTTAGAGTAGTTTGGGTGCTGTGTAGTATACTTTGTGTATTTGTTGGTCCTCGGTATATAATTGCTGCAACCATTGCATTTTATCTTCGGAATCTAGCTTTTAATTCTACTTCTGGTTTTCAGTTGTTTGTGAAGGATATCAGGGCGTTATCGTGTAGGACCACGACTACCTTTCGACAATATATATTTTCTCACAAGCATTTGAAACACGCAACAACATTGCAAAGGAGATTTGACTCACATGATAGGGAGCAGAATCATCTTGCTTTGCAAATAGCTATAGCTCAATCTGATCTATCGTGGTAGGAAAGGTAGGCTAAAAATTGAAGCGGATGACCAACTTTATGATAGCTTTGACCGACAAGTGCCTTTGGCTGTTCAAGATTTACAGGGTATAATGCAGACTCTTGTTGTTGTAATTCACGGCTGGTGGATTATATCCTTAATGAATGGCTAGATAACGACTAAACTGAAATATCCCTGGACCACGACCCAAGAGTGAACTGCGAATTACACATGTTGGTCAATTCCCAGCTCTCCGCACCCATCACAGCCGGCGACCCCGTATCCTCGAAATCCCCCATCGCTCCGGCCACAAACATTGCCGCCATGAAATGGTCATCCGTGGCATGCGCATCACGGTACTGGGGATGCTTCATCAACCGGGTCATCGCGCGCCGCAGCGCTGGCCCAGAGGTCTTCGTGATGACGTCCTCGACCGCCTGGCGGAACTCTAGCGCCCACTCCTCTGGCGGCGTCTCCATGGCGAAATTATCCCGGAAGCGCACCATGGGTGCCCAGCGGTTGCGGTAGAGGTTGTGAACTGCGCCGCCGGTCCCGATGAGGAGGTAGTTCTCATAGCGGAGGGGCCGCAGCGTCGCGCCGACCTTCATATGGTAGTGTGGATCGTAGCGGGCGTTCATAGAGATGATGGTCGTCGGGGGGCAGCCGTTGGGGAACATGTGGATGAGGATCAGGTAGACGTCGTGGATCCAGTCGAAGGTTGGGTTGCCGCTGGCGTTGAAGCCTTCCTTGATGAGCATGTCGATGCATCGTTGGGCAGTCTCGAGGTCTGGGTTCAACTTGTATTTGATGTATTTGTCGGGGTGGACGTAGGCGACAGGCGACTTGTCCGGGTTGGGGTTGGTTGCGACCTCGATCTTGTCGCCGAGACAGTCCCAGTGTGCGCCCTGATGGGTCAGTTTGTCGTCAATATTGAAGCCTGAAGGGGACTGACCATGATGATTACGCCTTTAATGTTGTGAGCCAGCGCTTCCTCACCAGTCCTCCTCCAGTAGTCTGCCGACTCGGACTTCTCTCCCAGCATCATGGTCGAGCCATGGGAAAAGAAATGAACGGGTGTGAGACCTATCTTGTCAGCTATTATTCTGCGAATGCCGTACAGAGAGCCTGCCATACCCATGTTTGCTTTGAGTTGGTCTTTCTGCTATACCGCGAGTGTTGATGCGCAGCCTTCGAGATATCTATCAGACATTATCGAATTCAAACGATTTCTAGCTGCATTATTATCCGGCACCAACCCATGTCCAGATCTGCCACGCAGTTTCCGAACATCTTGGCTGAGGTCTCTGGCTGAAATTGTTCGGGTATGCGACTCCACATTCCGACGCACCTCCGCACTCTGACTCGGGTGGCCCCAAACGAGGACATCCGAATGGCCGCGTAGTGCTCATCTCCCCACCATGACTTGCAGTGATTATAATTCTATCAATTGTCCTGCTGGATGCCGGACAGCGTATGAAGAGTGAAGTCCTCCGAAGGTTGAACTAATAGTGTTGAACTGCCTGTGCCATGGGATCTTCAGAACCAGGATTGGCATCATCTCGTTGGATGAGAGGAGCATAGCCCCGTGACTTTCAAGCTGGGAACGTGAAAGAGATAGGACTGTCAGATGCGGTCCGAGTATCATTAGTTATGGACCTGTAGTTATTCCAAGACCAAAGTCAGAAATGTGAGTGACGACAGGGAACAACAGGCCTCAGGCAGTAACCATGGGGGCAATTCTGCTTCCCCGCATATCCAGCATTTTAGCTTCATCCACCCCAGTTTCCCGCATTCTCTCTGCTTCATCATCCGCTACTCACAGCTGCACATTCGAATTTCTCCTTCTGTCTGACGGTAATCATGTCTCGAATCAATTCCCTTACGTAGAGTTTCCTCAAAAGATTCGTGTATCTTCGCCATGACAATTGACTCCCCGCTCCCCATTCTCGACAACTCTCCCCACAGCTCCCTCGCCAGGCAGCGCGACGGCTATTTCCAGTGCGGTTCCTGCGAAAAAAGATACAACCGAGCCGACCACCTAATCCGTCATGTTCGATCACGTCAGTTCTTTTCATGTAGACAGTGCTGTCAATGCAGCCGGCTAATTTCCCGTAGATACCCGCGAGAAGCCATATGTATGTGACGTTTGCAAGAAAGGCTTCGCCAGGCCGTGAGTTGTCTCTTGAAAAGTTTATGCCCCGACAGAAAAGTCACAGCAAATTTGTGTTGTCGAGACTGAATCTGTTGCAGGGACCTGATGAAGCGACACGCGGCCGGTCATATTCAGCCACGCGACAGCAAACGACGGCGTCTCCCTTCCTATCCCAAGAATGGTCGTGTGTCGCAGGCCTGTAAGACCTGCGCTGCATCGAAACTCAAGTGTGACGAGGAGAAGCCTTGTCGCCGATGTCGGGAGAAGAAATTGGTCTGCGATTGGGCGCAGGATGGCAGTTCGATCGACGCATCTCCTCCTCAACCACAACGGCAAGGTGTGTGCGAGAGTATTCAGTTGACAAGGTTCAGAAGCTAATGGGATTTGCAATACAGCATCCCAGAGCGACCAGGCGCCATATCTTCCTGTCGACGCGTCACAGGTGCACACCACGATCCCAACCCCGATCGACGGGCAAATAAACCACTATCCGAACCAGATGGTCAGTCCAAACGCGCAGATGAACAGTTACCTACCTGTGGGGCTTCAATCTGGGTCGCCTACGATAGATCGCGAGAGTGGCGTGTTCAGTGTCGACGGTACCTTCTTTCCCGACTTTATCCCGGACTCACTGATACCTTCATTGACCCGAACCAGCGATCTGGACCCGCTGCCTGTCCTTCCACAGGACTACATCCACAGTGTATTTGACCACAATGTTGACTTTGACTTCGATTTGACCGACGTGGATTATGGACTCATTGACCTTTTCAACTCTCGGGGCGCTGTCCATCATAATGCCCACAATAGCGACGATCGTGGTGATGCGGACAGCGGCATTGCCATCGGTGCCGAGGCGTATCATCGGTCATCTTTGTCTGCGTGGAAACCAGCCCACGAAGATCATGCGTTTGCCGACCAGGAAAATCTATCTGTTCCAGAGGCGATTGACAGCCCTGAGGCCAATTTCAGACCGGACTGTCAGATCCTTTCGGAGCGGTTGTCCCCAAGCGGTCGTGATCTCATTTTTGGCATGGTTCTGCAGACCAGCCAGCGAGCCAATCTAACTCGCATCATGAAATCCTTCCCGAGTACCCAACTGCTGGACAGTTTGATCCAGTACTATTTCGATTCCCAAAGTTATCACATAGACTCCTGGATCCACGGACCGACCTTTCGGATGAATGACGAGCCCCCCGATATGCTTGCCGCTCTTGCCGCTGCCGGAGCCGCTCGGTCGACCATTCCGACTATCCGCAGGTTAGGTTATGCGTTGATGGAAATAGTCCGCCTCCAGATGTCGGTAAAGGTTCGTTGGCGTCTGTACCTCCTGGCGCGAAGAAACTAGCTAAAGACGCTCACATGTAGTACGAGAGCGACAATAGCACCACACGCGATCTGCGCGCCTCGCAGACGTTTGCTCTGACCCTCGATGTCGGAATATGGAGTGGCAACGCACGGAGGACAGAGATTGCGGAAAGCTTCCAGCAGCCTTTGGTCACGGTTTGTCAATCCGAAGGACCTGTGGATACAAGTTCACTGACGATCCCAATCTTAGATGATGCGACGCGGCTTACGTTTTCGACGCTCGGTCTATTCCAACCTCGCCCTGAGCCCCGACGACGATGGAGACATTCTGGAGAAAAAGTGGTGGGATTGGGCTTATTCTGAATCATTCAACAGGTAATAGTTGCTTGCAGCTGGACCAACTGGTTTACTGATTTTAGACAGACTCGTGCACCACATGTTTCTGCATGATGCCCAGTCGGCGATGATGTTGAACGTGAACCCAATAATCTCGTACTCCGAGCTGGAACTTCCTCTGCCTGCTCCTCGCTCGTTGTGGGAGGCCAAATCTGCCAAAGACTGGAAGGAAGCGTACTTGGCGAGTGGACTGTCGAGCCGTGGCCGAACACCCTCGTTGGTTGACACTCTACAAGACATGTCCCAGTTGTCGGCGTTTCAATCACGAATCGATCTTCAACTGTCCACCTTGGCCCTCATTCACGGTCTCTGTACGCTCATCAGCGAATACCATCGTCACAAATTTATAACGAAAGGCCGTTCTAAACATTGGAGTGCTTTGGTGATCAGTTCACGACATCAAGAGTTGTCACAAGCACTACAACATCTACGCATGCTTTGTTTCGAGATGTCTAGTGCTCTCGGGCCCGCGATTGTTTTGGTCTTTGAACTCATTTCCATGTTCCTCCACATGTCGCTGGAGGAACTGCAGCTGTTCGCAGGCAAGGAGGATAAGAACGAAGCCCGTCGGGTATACCAGAGCGCGCTCGAGTGGATCAGCAGTGTCGACTCGCGACGAGCGATTTGGCACGCCGGCCAAGTGATACGGGCGGCCAAAGTCATGCCTCCGGGCTCTTTGACTGGGTTCTTTGCCTTGGGAGTCTACTACGCTAGTCTCGCGTTCTGGTCCTACAGTGTTGTATCGAAAGCCAAAGATTCTCAAGCGGTCGTCGGCAGTCCGCCATCGGACCCGCACTTCCGCGGTTCCTGGCCCACAGTCTATCTGGATGGTGAAGAAACGACCGACGTGCAAAGGTTCATCTCATTAGGGTGCGGCTGTCCGGCTTTGCAGGCTCCAAATGGTGCCGCTGTCATCGCCGATCCCGGTCCGATCATGGATGCAATTCAAGCGCGTCTGCGAGGCGATGCTCACCATGATAATCTACCTCCATTGGTCCAGGGTCTTTGTCAGTTGATGTGCGATCTGGGCAACGCAGCGCGGTCCAAGAGCTATGCCTCTACATGAGATTGGTAGATGTAGTTTTTGGAGGACCTATTCTATTTCCCTTTATTTTTTCTTTTTCCTGAGTTGTGACAGTTTGTGGCAGCAGAAATGTGTGATACGAGATACCCAAGTGAATAACAAGGTCAACTGATCAGTTTTGCTTTTTTAGTTCCAGCATCCCACCCGGATGGGAAATGAACCTGGATCGGTGGCCTGACCCCGGTCTGACTGTGTGATGGGCTAGATGTCATTGGGTGGGGACGAAGTACTTGGCGCATCTCAAGCGTGAGCAGCGATTCGGCAATCCACAAGAAAAAATTTTCTGCTTTTAGTTTCTGATCCGCTTATCTGATTGATAACCCCACCACTGATTGAGCTGTTTCCCGAGTCTTCTCGGTTATCTGATCAAACCAATGCAACATTTGTTGCTGGATGAGACCGAGACAACAACCAGGATGGCCAGGTCTTTCCGCATGCGGACGGCCTCACAACCACCATCCATCATCCACCATCGACTTCTCTCTTCTTGATTCTTACAACTTTCTCCATTTTCTTGCAGGGTGTCGGCTTCACTTTCCTCACTTTCGTCATTTTCTCATCAGATAAGATGAATAGTGCCGACTAAAAGTCGCCAAGACATTGGCACCCACAGCTCGCCAAACTCTAACAGGCCGTCTTCGTAGCACCGGGGTTCTTAAGGCAGCCCTTGACCCGTCTGACCAGTTCTGTTTCATTTCTGTGCCGGTGACAACCTGAATTTGACATGGCGATGCACGACTCCCCCGAGAAAAATGCCCCTGATGCCGTTGAGTCGCGAGTCCCGACTGACCTCCCCGTTGAACGATTCGGAGGCGACGCTAGTCCCGGTGTGAGGCGGATCGAGGTGATCTCATCGCAGTTCAGTCTGGTCAATCGCATTTTCTTCTTCTTCGGTGTCTTCCTTATCGCGTATGTCTATGGGTTGGATGGAACAATTCGGTACACTTATCAGGTATTTTGTCTTGCGGATGCATCCTTCAAGTGCGTATACATGTCATCTAACGTTGCTAGCCTCTGGCGACTGCATACTATGATTCACACAGTCTGCTGGCGACGGTCAATGTTCTCCGTTCGGTAATTGCTGCTGCGGCTCAGGTATACCGGCCCTCCTCTCTTGGTCTTTCTATCTTCCCACGCTAATAGGAACAGCCTACCGCGGCTAAAATTGCAGATGTCTTTGGAAGAGTGGAGCTCATCCTGCTTTCGATTGTTTTTTATATTATAGGCACAATCGTCGAGGCAGCGTCCAAAAACTTGGCTACTTTTTGTGCGGGTGCCGTGCTTTACCAGGTTTTTCGCCTTGACAATCAGCGATGAAGCTGCTGCTGACTGCGAATTAAGATCGGATATACTTCGATTATCTTGTTGTTGGAGGTTCTGGTTGCCGATGTGACATCCACACGGTCTCGACTGCTCTTCTCATATATTCCTGCATTGCCGTTCATTGTACGATACCCGTCCCAATTGCAGTGACAAGAAGCTCACCATGGCAGATTAATACCTGGATCAGCGGCAACGTCACGTCCGCCGTCCTGAAAGTCACTTCCTGGAAATGGGGGATCGGGATGTTCGCCATCATCTACCCCGTCTGCACGATCCCCTTGCTCGTTGTTCTCTTCATGGGCCACTTCAAGGCTAGGCGGTCCAACCCCCAGGCCTACAGGTTCTCGCTCTTGGACCAGGGACTTGGTCAATTTGCCATCGACCTGTTCTGGTACTTGGATGTGGTTGGCATTCTGCTAGTGATTGCCGTCTTGGCTCTGATCCTCGTTCCGTTGACGATCGCCGGAGGTGTCGTGACTCAGTGGAAGACAGCCAAAGTTATTGCCCCTCTTGTCATTGGAGTGCTGTGCATCCCAGCCTTCATAATGTGGGAGCGGTGGTGTCCACACCCGATGGTTCCGTTCAAGGTAGAGTCTCTCGCACCCTGGGGTACGGAATTTGCTGATTAGGTCCAGTTGTTGAAAGATCGAGCGGTTTGGGGTGCGCTGGGAATTGCTATCATGCTCAACACCGGTATATATACCAAATCATATCGCAAGTCGTTGCTAACATAGACCAGCCTGGACCCTGCAAGGCGATTACCTCTACACCGTCCTCGTTGTGAGCTTTGACGAGAGTATAATGAGCGCCACGCGCATTACCTCGCTCTATAGGTCTGTCCACCTTTCAGCCAGTATTGGGCCTCACTGACTTGTGTAGCTTTGTCTCTGTGATAACGGGAACTATTCTCGGAGCGATCGTCCTGTTTGTGAGACGCCTCAAGCCATTTATTGTCACGGGTACCTTTGTCTTCCTGGCAGCCTTTGGTATCCTCATCCGTTTCCGGGGAGGCTCAGACGGTTCCAATCATGCAGGGATCATTGGTGGACAGATCCTTCTTGGTGTCGGTAAGTGAGCTCGCATCCATCTAAGAAACTGCTCACTGACTTGGCCAGCCGGTGGTCTGTTCCCTTACCCAGCTCAGGTCAGCATTCAAGCCGCCTCCAAGCACCAGCGTAAGTCTAGCGTCCCGAGGAACATCCACAGAACTAACCACTGCAGACCTTGCTGTCGTCACCGGCATCTATCTCGCCACGTACAACGTCGGCAGCGCCCTCGGATACACCATATCCGGCGCCATCTGGACCCAGGTCCTACCCGGCGAGCTGGAGAACCGACTTGGCAATGCGACACTGGCCGGACAGATCTACGCCGACCCCTTCACCTTCGCCCAAGCAAACCCCGTTGGCACCCCAGACCGGGACGCTGTCGTGTTGGCCTACAAGCATGCGCAGAGACTGCTGTGTATCACGGGTATCTGTCTGACCGTGCCCCTGATCGTCTTCTCGCTCTGTATCCGCAACCCGCGTCTGACGAAGGAACAGACCTTGGAGAAGGCGGAGGAGAGCGATGATAACTGAGGGGCTGGCTGAGTGAATGATCATAGACAATGTCCATAGGGAGTCTTACACAATGACTCAATAAGTTGTGAATAATTTTGATGGTAGGCAAAAGACAATTATCCTTGCTCAATGAATTGAAAGATTCTTTCATGATGGGTATTCAATGGCCTCAGTCAGAGATAAACACCTTCAACGCCCACTTCTACCTTCTAAATCATACAACCATCTCTTCTTGCCATCTTGAATATTTTCTTGCATATACGGAGTTAGATTTATGCCTCTCCTTAGAACTTATTTCCCATCAAAGCATACCTCTCTTCTGAAGTATAATCGGTATGCAAATTCGTGGCCACCCTTTAGGACAGCCTACACACGAGACATGAACCTGTGCAGTTTCAGGCGTGTGGTGCAAAGCATTTTGAATTCTTTGCATCCGACAGAAACAGACGCCAAATTTGCGTACAACGTTCTGACAAATCGTCTAACAATCAAGAGACCCAGATTTGCGCTTGAGTTTCTGAAGCTGAGTATTTCTCCGAGTCAGACATTGATTTTCAAGAGCTACTACGTCTCAAACCGCCACGCACAGCCTCGTTTTACAAAGCACAAGAGCTTACGAAACCCTTCATGAGTACTACAACCAGCGATGTCGAGATGTCTCGCACGCCAAGGAAGAAGGATATAGCACTCATCGACAAGCGAAAGCAGCTTGCCATACAATCGCTGATCTTCCACATTCATACTCAGAAGGTCAGGATGTGTTCTACAAGGTTGCCTACACGCCAGCATGTGTGAAATTCAGGACCATCGCCCCATTCTTCGAGATCTGTGACAAGACTGGAAAATTGATTCATTTGCTTGTTCGAAGCTGGACCTTCGCCTGACTCCGCCATTGACAACCCACCCAAGACATCACTATGGAATATCGGTACGATACACCCGAACCATCCCAATGCAATCACGTACGCCCAAAAACTCCGCTCTGGACCGGCCAGGGACCAGGTCAATGACAAAATACGGAGAATCTTGGCAGTAATGCAAAAGATAAGGGACAAGCTTGAGCGACCGCAACCACCAAAGCCAAAGCCTTCCGCACTGCCCGCGCAAAATGAATTCGATGACGACGCCAGATGGGAACCCCCAAACCAAGCACACAGACGGAGACACAGCGCCACCGCTCGGGATCAGATGGACACTATTCGGCCAACTCTGACCGCTCCTTCTCCCGTTCCATCCTTTCCGCCATCAAGCAGGGACGAATCCCTACAGACACGTACCTCCTTCGTGGACGTATACCGCGACAAGAAAAGAAGACGACTTGAGAGTATGGACAATAAAAGAGACTCCGTCTGGGTCGAAACAGCAAGATGCATAATCCGCGACGGTGAATGTGCTGATACCCAATACCAAACTCTGGTCGACAGCCTCACTACGGTAGTCAACATGATGCAACTCACAGCTAATGTAATGAGGGCCACTCTAGAACAGATGTCAGCAAATACCCCCTTACAGCAGCCATTAGGACGGTGGAACAACTGATGGAGGACTATAAAGATGACGCATCGGGCGTCCAGAAGATCAATAAGACTTGAACGATGCCCTTAACAGAATCTGAACAGCCCTTTGAAACCCGATACGTCTCTTTTACGCATTTGGACCTTGACATGTCTCCCCTGTACTTGCAGACACTGATGAGTTTGCTCTTACTGATTGCGCTTTCAGATGACGTCCTTATTGGTACGTTTCCTTTATGATTTCCTTATGATGAATACGCCCGGGGCGGGCTCTCGAGGAGACGGGGTGCACCTCTTCAGCTGGAAATGTTGGCAAGATAAAATCATCCAGAGGAACTGTCAGACATGGATTGCCGAGTCCGCCCTGCAAGCCATACAATATTTGTCGAAACCAACACGGACAAGTTCAGCCAGCTCTTTCAGGTAGTTGGATATTCAAAAGAATGACCTACGGTCACAAAGCGGCAGATAACCGGATGAGTGGGCATTTTATCAAGAGAAAGTGCTCACTGGGAAGGTCTCCACGGCGAAAACCAATCACATTGAACCATCTGCAACTAGATTTCTTCACCGGAGAATCGGTTCAAGGGGCGCTTGACGACATTATCCTACCGCTGGACGGTGGTGGTTTGCTCTGGTTCCTACAGACTGATGAACTAATAAGGTTTGCCCTGGAGGACCGGATATGGGTTACTCTGAATCGATGACCAAGGAACACTTTGAGGGCATTGTTATGTTCATTAACTCCTAAGGGCTGTGTCGGCTGTACATAGGGGACATTCGAGACATAGATATGAACTAAGCAAGTCATTTGCGACTATTTATACTTATCGCCTGTCTATCTGTTGTTGGTAATCTAGTCATAAGCAATAACCTCACTAGCCCAAATTTTCGCTTGTACCAAACTTCCTGAGAACGGGCTTTTTGTAACACAGGAGTAGTGGTATGCTTAGAAGAGCTAGGCACGTTTCAAAGAGTGCATGAAGGGTTCCTAGAAGCTCGGTTCGTTCTCCTGGCAATATCAGCTATCTTGGGAATAGCTAATGCCTGTTCTCATTGGCCACGTTTTCCCTCACGCCATTCGGCCTTCCTCTGGCGTTGCTAGTGGGGGTATTCAGCGTATGTACACAGAACAGGGATGTAGGAGCCTGTCATTGTCAACGGCCGCCATGGCACGTAAATACATTTGGAATGAATGCAGCCGTCACTAGAATGTACTGTACATAATCGACTTTCTGAGCTCGTTATTGGAGCACCTACTGTAGGCTTGCAGGTTCCTGAACTCCCTAGGTTGATAATATTGGTCTGGTATATCTACCAGCCTGTTGGAGGAGCCGGTTTTACACCACAATCAAAATTATGTAGAGCTCTCAGACCCATCACAGCGATGATCGTCCGGACCACATATCCCTGGCCAAAATTCCATATTTCCTGATGAATCACTAATGAGCTTGGCGTTTCCAGCCACTACGGATGCCCACGATAATACTGAGTACATCTGGGTTGGCCACAAGTTGAAGCTGTTAGACCTTCAACTAGCTTCAACTCAAAAGATATCTTTTCCATGCTTAATGCAATTAGTTACGACAGCAACTTTGCTCTTATGCATAGCCACCTTGGAACGGCCTTTAGCTTTGAATTCGGATTGAAGCGTTCTGGAACCTATTCAATTTCTGTCTAGATCCATGATTCATAACTTGCCGTCTGGATGCCACTCAGAAGGCCCAGAACTGTCCCATTCCTTAAATTTCCCAAAAAATTGTGCGGTATCAAGCCTTCCACTAAGTCAACTTCAGACCCTGTAGTGATCAGGGCAGGGGTCGACCACAGCCACAGAGACTATCTCCGCCGCCAGAGGGGGAAGAACCGTCCCAGGCGTCAGATCCACCACGAGACTTTCCACCGCCGCCAGAGGGCGAGGAGCCATCCCAGNTCAGATCCACCACGAGACTTTCCACCGCCGCCAGAGGGCGAGGAGCCATCCCAGCCCTGGGGATTGCCATATTGACTGGACCTACCCCCGCCGCCAGAGGGTGAGGAGCCGTCCCAGGCATCAGATCCACCGCCTGTACCACGAGACTTTCCACCGCCGCCAGAGGGTGAAGAACCGTCCCAGCCCTGGGCATTGCCATATTGACTGGACCTACCCCCGCCGCCAGAGGGTGA